>NW_026974536.1:399033-699033 GCF_015220805.1 Pogoniulus pusillus | reverse complement strand
ACAATTGAACGTTGTCATTGCAATTAGGACTCAATTTTAAAGATCGCTTAGACCGGTGTCGGGCTAGGTCCCTGAGCTGACTAAGATGAGGGACAAACATTGTCAGTTTACCCAGATAACATGGACCTCCATAAACGTTCTTGGTATGCCTTGCCAGGCTCTATCACCACAAATAAGGAACACATCAGTGGGAAGTGCCTTGGCGGTTCTGTTGTTCCACAACAGATGACCTCGGCCCCTTCTTGATGCTTTAACACCATTGTGCCAATTGTTTGCTCCAAAAGCATCTAAAGGTCTAATATGGGCCTTGTCACTGTCGTTTGAACCGCAGTGTCCACCCTCATTGCTAAGGAAGTTATCATAGGCTGTTTAACACAGGGGTGAATGGTGCAGCTACAAAAGGAACAAACCTGTTAGAGCTTCCATCAGTAGCATTAGTCTGGCAAGCTAACAACCCAAGCTTAGCTAACAATCCCAAAAGCTATTTCTGCAAGCGACAGTAAGTCATTCGTTCAGAAACCCAAAAGTCCAGATGAACATCACAGTCACAGGAGAGTGCAGGTGTGCCACGTCTGCGCTGGCTCTGTGTGGCAGTCGACGCTGCAGACTCGCAGATCACTCAGCTGTCGAGTATTCTTCTCAGACTCCCATAGTTCTGGGTTCACTTGATGTTCTCATTACACTCCTTAGCTATGAGCTGTGTCTGACTATTGTGCTTAAGAACTACTAACCTCTAAATACAATACAAAGATATGCCCTAGATGTTACTATCAGTCTATTCTACTTAGGCCTTTTCCCACAGTTCTTCATCTGCTTTTAGAATTTAGGGCAGTGTTTTTTATCTCTTGCAGGGCCCTTGCAAGAGAAAAAAGTCACATTGCCATCTTATGCCAATTTGAGTGGGCTTTGGCCTTTACAAAGCTGTTAAACTGAACCTATTCCGTTAAACCACAATCACTGAAAACTCATAAAAATACCCAAATTCGTTAGCCATGGTCCAAACCTTAAAGATCCATACAAATACAATCATCATGTCAGTGCTTCTTTCAAGTCCTTTCACAGTTCTGCCGTCTGAGCAAGACTTCTGCTCACTTTAGGAAAAAACAAGTTGGTCATAATCAGGTTGGTCTTCATCAAGGTCTGTGAAGATAAATGGTCAAACACAAGCAGATACAAGAACAAATGCAGACACATCCATTGCCTAGGCTAGCAGATCCACTGGCCTAGTCTGTATGCTGTGATTAGAAAAATCCCGAAAAGGAAAAGATTTCTTCTGCTATCCTACTGTCCTCTAACCCATATTCCCCTTTTCAATAATGCCTAAATGTACCCAAGAAAAACATCCCATAACATCCTTATGTCCTAAGTTCCCAAAACTACAAACCCTTAGTCTTAACTTATCTTACTCTAAGAATCTATCAGCTATAGGAACTTCAAGAAAAGCAAAGAAAATCCAAGAAGATAACAATACCATGGTATTCTCAGAAAAGGGAAAAGTCAGAATTGTCACAAGGCTCATTTCAAGCAATTAGCAGCTGTTCCAGTAAACTTCTATGCTAGTCCTGTCTTTATCTGTTATTGGGGGAAGGAGCTGACTGGCATTAGCCTACAAGCTCTATCATTCCCTGCTCCTAGTCCAGAATCTGGTTAGTGACTTGCAATGTGGATCTCAGTGCCTACACCCTCGCTGTGAGAGGCAATGCATCTGAGTTCTAGTCTGTCCTGCTTGGTGCCTTCCGTGTCTGTATAAGTTTCCACCCATGGTCAGTGGCATTGGCATCTCTGCTATGTCCTAGCAATCTCCCTCTTTTTCTTTTTGCCACTGAGCAGGGGGTGCAAAAGGAATTAACCAGCAAGGCGATGGTAAATACCCCAGCCAGGAACTATCAGCTATCATCCGGAATGCAAACTGTTATCATCAGGTGACTAAAAAAAATACACCTGTGCATGTCCATGCCTGTAACAGGGGCAAAAATGGTCCTAAGTCATCCTCGTCATTCTTGCTACCATTTCCATAAACTTTCTGACATCTGTTTTCAGTAGCATAGTATCACAGTACCATCAGGGTTGGAAGAGACCTCATAGGTCATCAAGTCCAACCCTTCACCACGGGGCTCAAGGTCAGACCATGGCACCAAGCGCCACGTCCAACCTTGCCTTGAACAGCTCCAGGGCACCAGGGACGGCGACTCTACCACCTCCCCGGGGAGCCCATTCCAGTATCCAATCAGTCTCCCAGTGAAGAGCTCTCTCCTCACATCTAGCAGTGTCAAAACAGCTTCGAGGCTTCGCTGCCTCCCAGCAGGGAAAAAAAAAAAACGTACGAGGAGATAACTCCGGCAGAAAAAAAAAATCCGTAAAAGAAACAACGGGCGGGGAGGGAACGGGGCCCCGCGGGCCCTCCACAGGTGGCTAGAGGGGGGGGAGGAGGAGGGGGAGGAGGCCAGCAGCCGCAGCGCCGCTTTTGTCCTCGGCCTTCCATCTCGCCCAACCCCCAGCTGTTTCAGGTCAGCCACCACTTGCTGTTTCCGTCCGTCTCCCATCCCACTATCGATCCCTGGTACACAACATGAAATCTACCCTGAAAACTTCCAAACTGCCGTCCTCCCTCTCAGGCTCTTCCAGAAAAAAAAGGCAGAGGTGAAGCTGTGTGCAATCGAACAGCTAATCCCCCTGTAGCTATACAAAGGTAAATTGACTAAACTCTGAAACGACTCAAGGAAACCCACAAACTCTTCCCACCCCACCGATCCCCTCAGCAGCTCCCTCAGTCCCCCAGCTGTTGAAGACTCACGGGAGACCCCTTGGCTTTGGGATGCGGTCCGTCGGAGATGGGGCGGGCGTGCGGCGGTGAAGGGGGCGGATCTGAAGACTGTTCCGCCGAGCCGCGGGAAAGGGAGGGTCCCGAGCCGTCCGGTGCGGTCGCGTCTGCCGTCGGTCCATTCTCTCTTTACCGTCCGTTCCTCTGTACCTTCAGTAACGTCTTTTACCGGCTGAAAACTAAAAGTCCGTGTCCCGTATCGCATGCAGCCAGCCGCGGGGACGCGCGGGCTACAGCGGCAGATTCGACACAGTACACACAGCGGCAGGCAGCCGCCCTCCGCGCGGCAGGTCCGAAAACTTTTCCAAGCTGAGAAGCGATTGTAACTGGCTGCCGGCAGGTCGCTACGGGCAGCCGCCATCATGGGTGTGTCAGTGAGTCGCTACAGGCAGTCGCCATCATGGGTGTGCCAGTGAGTCGCTATAGGCAGCAGCAACAACTCAGTCCCAAGCGCGTCTCTCCTAGCGCTCCGGTTAGACCGATCAAAAAGTCCTTAACTTTCTATGCGCAGCCCACAGAGCTGAAACACGACGAGATGTCTCTCGGAGACTAAGACTCGTCAGCGGGGACAGAAAACAAAGTCATTCACATAGTGATAAACAATTGCACACGCCCAGTTCTTTTTGGGGGTCTTGCAATGCTTTGCAACGAACAATCAGCAGAGAGTTGGTGTGGTCTGCATGCCTCGCGGCAAAGTTGTGTACTCAGAGCGGCTCGCAGGCTCAGCTTCAGTCACAGATGGCACTATAAAGGCAAATCGCCGGCAACCTTGTTGCAAACCGCGTATTGCTCCTGCGGTCAACGTGGCTACAATCGGGTTACCGGGCGCGGCTCCAGTAGGGAGGGAGGGCGGAGGCGGGGCAGGCGGGGCGGGCGACACGGGTGCCAGCCGGGATCGTACGGCACACTCATTTTCAACTCCGCCACAGAGCTGGCAACCTTCCCAGCCACGCCTTTAACGGAAGCAGCTCTGCCGAGACCGAAAAACCGAACCACGGAGCCTTCTCTCTCCGGGACGCTCGGGGCAGGGGTGGAGGAGAAACCTGGCACCGCGCACGCGTCAGAGCTGTTCGTAGCGGCCGGCAGGGCTAGGAGTAGTACCAGGAAGACCACCGCCGCCGTGTTTCTTTCGGCTTCCATCTTTAGTAACGCGCGGAGCACCTCCCGCCGGGCGGGACTTAGCTGGCGGGGCGACTCAAAGTCTGTGCCGTTGCTAAGAACCGCGTCCCACAGTGCGTCCCGCTGCACTTTCGATCTTAAAATCACGGGAGGCTCCTTACTCACATGACCCTGCGCATACGCCCGGGCCAGCAGCTCTCAGAGCTCAGTGTCCGGCGAACTTCTCTCACGAGATAAATATGCCAGCAAATGCAGTGCCCCAGCAAATCCACTGTGGGCCTTACCTGCCTTACACACGGGCTGTTCACTCCGGAAATGAACGTCCAGACTACTGCCACCTCGGGGCAGCGCTACCCGGCCCAGCGGCACCGAATGACGCTTACTCTCTCCGATACGGAGAACGTCCCACAAGTTGATCAGACCCCTCTGTCTTCGGGCCAACCCTCTGGCCCCCAACGCAGTCTCACCTGCGGCCGGCTTGTGTCCTGACTCCTCTGTTCGAGCACCAGATGTTGGGAATCACGTTCGGTGGAGCGCTATGGGAAGATGACTCTTTGTTCACCAATATGGTTAGATGGTCAAATCCACTTTATTTCCGTGATACAGTGACTTATATGCGTTCTAGCAAGAGGCGTGCTCAGCTTAAGATTGGTTACAGTCAGAGGGTCCAGAGTTACATGTAAGGTGTGCATAGGTTAACTTATCACAACATTCTAAGGGTCAGCCTTCCAGACCACCCACTCCAGCCCCCTTAGTTATCTAGTCTCTGCCCACTGCAGCTGTGTGTGGGGTGCTCAGTTGTTTACATCTCGATTTCCTAGCCTCGCTGGGAACCAAGGACGTTCTCAGCGCAAGTTACCCATGTTTATGACTTTATGTCCTCGACTGGTGAGAAATTCTTCCACAGTTCTCCTGGATACAGGTGCCGATATGACCATCTTTTCCACACCTGCATGGCCCTCACACTGGCCAGCAAGCCCAGCCAAAGATGGTGTTGAAGGCATTGGTGGAGTATCTCAGACTCTGACAAGTTCACAGCGAATCAGTATAACCATAGATGGGAGGACAGGCCACGTCTTTGCAACCATCGCGCCTCTCCCACGAGGCGTGAATGCGCTGATTGGTAGAGATGTCATGACACAGATGGGAGTTGTGATAACTACTCCGCAGGTAATTTTTCAGCAGCGGCCGCTGGACGGCAGCCACCCATAATCAAATTTCAGTGGCTTTCTAATACACCGATCTGGATAGATCAGTGGCCGCTGCGAAAAGAACGGCTGCAAGAAACACACAAGCTCGTCGAAGAACAACTTGCTGCAGGCCATATTGTACCTTCAACGAGCCCATGGAAAACCCCGGTTTTTATAATACCAAAAAAGTCAGGAAAAATTTCTCAAGATATAGACTGGGGTCTTGATGACTATGTCGGACTCTGGAACTTTACCGTTATTTTTTACTTTAATTGTAATATATTTTGTACTTTAGACATTTGTTGGATAAGATAGTGATGCTTATTAATCGTATTGGATTTTTAGGATAATGTTAATAGCACAGTAATTCTTAGGCAATCATGATAGAGTATAATTAGCATTTGATAGATATTATACTGATATACTATGGTAAGGCATTATATTTTATATTCATAAGTCCCTGCTTACTTCCCCTATGCTAAGGATGATATGGTACCATATTTTCTTTAACACCCCCCCCCTCCCTTTTTTTTCTTTTTTTCCTCTTCTACTAGGCTTATAAGTTAAGACACTATTATAGTTTTAAGATTTTTCCTTAACATATAGAAATGTTGTAGAATTTTGTCTTTTATATAGTCGCTCAGAAGCCACAAAAAAAAAAAAAAAAAAAAAAGAGAAGGGCAAGGTGGAAGAGGAGCTAGAAAGATAAGAAGAGAGGCATGGAGAAACACTGCAGTTTCTTTGGACACATCACACAAATAAGAGCAGTGGATTTGTCAGCTTAGGTACTGAATATGCTCGTATTATGTTTTATCACCTGTCCGTACAGGCCTTAAGGTGGATACCAACCTGAATATGATTGGTCTGTCCTTTTATGAAGTGAGCAGAAAATCTTGCTCAGATGGCAGAATTGTGGTAAGATCTTGGGAGAATCATTGAGATGATGGTTATAAGTATTTGGATTATAAGGTTTTGGATCTTGGCTAATGAATTTGGATATTTTCATGAGCTTCAGTGATTGTAGCTTAATGGAATAGATTCAGTCTGGTCCCTTTGGTGAAGGCCAAAGCCCGCTTAAAATTGGCATAAGATGGCGAAGTGATTTCTTTATCTCTTGCAAGGGCCCTGCAAGGGATGAAAAAACACTGCCCCAAATTCTTGAAGCAAATCGAGAGCTGTGGGAAAAGGCCTAAGCAGAATAGCCTGAAGGTAACATCTAAGGCGCACCCTTGTGTTGTATTTGGGGGTTTGTAGTTCTTAAGCACAATAGTCAGACGCAGCTCATAGCCGAGGACTGCACTGGAAACATCAAGATCTCTGAGAAGTATGAAGTGAACTCAAAGCTATGGGAGAGATACTGGACAATTCACTCGCCCACAACATCGGCTACCACAGTGACCTAACGAAGACGTGACAGACTTGCACTCTCCAGAAGCTGTGATGTTCGTCTGTTCATCGAGTCAGTCATCAGCAAGTTTGCAGATGACACTAAGCTGGGGGCAGATGTGACTGAGCTGGAGGGCAGAAGGGCTCTGCAGCGGGACCTTGACCGCCTGGACAGATGGGCAGAGGCCAATGGGATGGGGTTCAATAGCTCAAAGTGCAGGGTGCTGCACTTTGGCCACAACAACCCCATGCAGAGATACAGGCTGGGGGCGGAGTGGCTGGAGAGCAGCCAGACAGAGAGGGATCTGGGGGTACTGATTGATACCCGCCTGAACATGAGCCAGCAGTGTGCCCAGGTGGCCAAGAGAGCCAGTGGCATCCTGGCCTGCATCAGGAGTGGTGTGGTCAGCAGGAGCAGGGAGGTCATTCTGCCCCTGTACTCTGCACTGGTCAGACCACACCTCGAGTACTGCGTTCAGTTCTGGGCCCCCCAGTTTAGGAAGGACATTGAGATGCTTGAGCGTGTCCAGAGAAGGGCGACGAGGCTGGTGAGAGGCCTCGAGCACAAGCCCTACGAGGAGAGGCTTAGGGAGCTGGGGTTGTTTAGCCTGGAGAAGAGGAGGCTCAGGGGTGACCTTATTGCTGTCTACAACTACCTGAAGGGTGGTTGTGGCCAGGAGGAGGTTGCTCTCTTCTCTCAGGTGGCCAGCTCCAGAACAAGAGGACACAGCCTCAGGCTGCGCCAGGGGAAATTTCGGCTCGAGGTGAGGAGAAAGTTCTTCACTGAGAGAGTCATTGGGCACTGGAATGGGCTGCCTGGGGAGGTGGTGGAGTCGTCGTCCCTGGGGCAGTTCAAGGCAAGGTTGGATGTGGCACTTGGTGCCATGGTCTAGCCTTGGGCACTGTGGTAAAGGGTTGGACTTGATGATCTGTGAGGTCTCTTCCAACCTTGGTGATACTGTGATACTGTGATACTGTGACTTTTGGGTTTTTGAACATTTGACTCACTGTCGCTTGCAGAAATAGCTTTTGGGCTAAGCTTGGGTGGCAGGTTTGCCAGATTGTTGTTACTAGCAAAAGTTCTCCTCACTTTAGCACCATTGACCTGCACTCCTACCAAGCACAGCTCGCATAAGATCAAACGTGGGTTGCTCAAAGAAAAGAAGGGGGTATTGTGGGAAGCTTTCTCCTGCAGCGGAGCATGAAATGTAAACATCAGACCCTGTGATGAGAAGTGTCCTTGGAGCCTTGAGGCTCCCAGGGGCCTAAAGCTGGGAACCATGAGCAACCCACACACAGCTGTCAGGGGGTGGAATCTGCCGGCCCCTGGGGTGGGCACAGCCCAGGGGGCAGACTGTGGCCAGCCCCCCTGGGTGGGAGCCTTAAGGTGTTTACTGTAAGCTAACCTATCTCTGCCTTACACTTAACCTGGAGCCAATCTGTACCTTCCACTTGTACCAATCTTAAGCTAAGTTAGTTGTCTACACTCCCTTTGGGGGCTACAAAGGTCGTTGCATCGCCCTAATAAATCGCACTGCTGCGCAGAAGCCACAGAGTCGACTCTCAGTGCCCTGATCTCTCGCCGCACCAGTCTCCGTCCTCCGACAGAGACCTCCAAGATCATCTAGTCCAACCTATCACCCAGCCCTAACCAATCAACTAGACCATGGCACTAAGTGCCTCATCCAGTCTTTTCTTGAAGACCCCCAGGGACGGTGCCTCCACCACCTCCCTGGGCAGCCCATTCCAATGGGAAATCACTCTCTCTGTGAAGAACTTCTTCCTAATATCCAGCCTATACCTACCCTGGCACAACTTGAGACTGTGTCCCCTTGTTCTATTGCTGGTTGCCTGGGAGAAGAGGCCACCCCCCACCTAGCTACAATGCCCCTTCAGGTAGTTGTAGACAGTAATAAGATCACCCCTGAGCCTCCTCTTCTCCAGGCTAAACAGGCCCAGCTCCCTCAACCTCTCCTCATAGGATTTGTGCTCCAGGCCCCTCACCAGCTTCGTTGCCCTTCTCTGGACATGTTCCAGCACCTCAACATCTTTCTTGAATTGAGGGGCCCAGAAATGGACACAGTACTCAAGGTGTGGCCTGACCAGTGCTGAGTACAGGGGAAGAATAACCTCCCTTGACCTACTGGCCACACTGTTCCTGATGCAGGCCAGGATGCCATTGGCTCTCTTGGCCACCTGGGCACACTGCTGGCTCACCTTCAGCTTACTATCTATCAGTACCCCCAGGTCCCTTTCCTCCTGTCTGCTCTCCAGCCACTCAGTCCCCAGCCTATAGCGCTGCTTGGGGTTGTTGTGGCCAAAGTGCAGAACCCTGCACTTGGCCTTGTTAAATCTCATCCCATTGGCCTCTGCCCACCCATCCAGCCTGTCCAGGTCCCTCTGCAGGGCTCTCCTACCTTCCAACAGATCAACACCTGCTCCTAGCTTGGTGTCATCTGCAAACTTACTGATGCTGGACTCAATGCCCTCGTCCAGGTCATCAATAAAGATACTGAACAGGTCTGGGCCCAGCACTGATCCTTGGGGAACACCACTAGTGACTGGCTGCCAACTGGATGTGGCACCATTCACCACCACTCTCTGAGCTCTGCCATCCAGCCAGTTCTTGATCCAGCACAGAGTGAATCTGTCCAAACCATGAGCTGCCAGCTTGGCTAGGAGCTTCTTGTGGCAGACAGTGTCAAAGGCTTTGCTGAAGTCCAAGTAGACTACATCCACAGCCTTCCCCACATTCACCAGGCAGGTAACCTGCTCATAAAAGGAGATCAGGTTGGTGAGGCAGGACCTGCCCTTCCTAAACCCATGCTGGCTGGGCCTGATCCCTTGGCCATCCTGTAGGTGCTTTGTGATGGCACCCAAGATTACCTGTTCCATGACCTTGCCTGGCACTGAGGTCAGGCTCACAGGTCTGTAGCTTTCTGGCTCCTCCTTACGACCCTTCTTGTGAATGGGTATCACATTGGCAGCTTCCAGTCTTCAGGGACCTCTCCAGTGAGCCAGGACTGCTGATAAATGATGGAGAGTGGCTTGGCCAGCTCAGCTGCCAGCTCTCTCAGCACCCTAGGGTGGATCCCATCCAGTCCCATGGACTTGTGAGGATCCAAATGACGCAGCAGGTCCCTTACTGCTTCCTCATGGATTAGAGGGGGACTATACTGGTCCCTGACTCCATCCACCACTTCAGGAGTCCAGCTGTCCTGGAGACAACCTGTCCCACTATTGGAGATTGAGGCAAAGAAGGTGTTAAGCACCTCTGCCTTTTCCTCATCCTTTGTCACTCTATTCCCCTCTCTATCTAGTAGGGACTGGAGGTTGTCCTTGGCCCTTCTCTTGCCATTCATATATTTAAAGAAACACTTTTTATTTTCCTTGACAGCCGTGGCCAGCCTGAGCTCCAAGTGGGCTTTTGCCTCTCTAATTTTTCCTCTACAAGACCCAGCAACTTCCTTGAACTTCTCCTGGGACACCTTCCCTCTCTTCCAAAGGTGATACACTCTCTTTTTAATCTTAATTTCCTTCAGCAGCTCCCTGCCCATCCAGTCTGGCTGCCTCCCTCGTCTGCTCATCTTCTGGCTCAGTGGCACTGCCTGCTCCTGTGCCTTCAGGAGTTCTTTCTTGAAGCAGCTCCAACCTTCCTGGGCCCCTTTGTTTCTAAGGGCTATTTCCCAAGGAACTTTCTGAGTTAGTTCCTTAAATAGGCTGAAGTCTGCCCTTCGGAAGTCCAGTGTGGAGGTTCTGTTGATGCCCCTCCTAGTTTCTCCATGTATTGAAAACTCTGTAATTTCATGGGCACTGGACCCCAGGCAGCCTCCAACCACCACAGCCCCCACCAGCCCCTCTCTATTTGTGAGCAGCAGGTCAAGCAGGGCTGCCCCCCTGGCAGGCTCATGTAACAGCTGGGATAGGAAGTTGTCTTCCACACATTGCAGAAATCTTCTAGACTGCTTCTTCTCTGCAGTGTTTAAGTCCCAGCAGATGTCTGGTAGGTTAAAGTCGCCCACCAGAACAAGGGCAGGTGATCTTGAGGCAGCCTCCAGTTGCTTAAAGAGTAATAAATCAGCCTCTTCTTCCTGGTTGGGTGGTCTGTAACAGACTCCAACCAGGATATCAGCCTTTGTATATGTCTGTATATAACTATATATATTTTAAATAGCTGCTTGTATATTTGCTGCTGTAAAATAAATAGCTTCATTCATATTCCCAGAGGCTGTCTGAGTTAGCTGGGGCAAATACAAAGTGTGGGGGGGCGGGTTAATGCCCAAACCATCACATTTTTTTATTGGCACCCAACGTGGGGCTAAATTTATTTGAGTGACTGGAAATTAACTCTGGGTCTTAAGATGAAGCTAATAAGGCAGCTATTGTACTTGTGTGGGACGTTACTCTGGTCTGGTTTCATTTTCTTGGCATTTAGTTGGATAAAAGCTCAAATAGTTGCTTATTTTATTGATTTAGCTTATAAGAAGGCTAAAGCCAAAGTTTCAAGCATTTTCTGGAGCTGGGGTGATTTTATCCTTGGTTATGCTGGTTTTAATGTCTCTGAAAACCTTACCAGTTATATTACAGGAGCACTTATCAATAATGTGACAATCAATCAAAATTCTGCTTTATCTACGTCTTTGATGCGAATAATTCAGCCTAAGACTGGGATTCCAGAGGTTAGTCTAGGAAATTCCTCGTGCAAAACTGTTCTAATTCTCTCAATTTTTAATGTATGTCTCATGGGATTAATATTCATATTAATTTTGGCATTATGTGTGAAAAATTCAAAACCAGCTTCTGTAAGAACTAGGAAAAATTCTGTGTCTCAAAAGCAGTCTCTTTCACAGCAAAACAAGGGAACACAGTTATCTTCTTCCCCCCAGGCTGTGTCTGCACCCTCCACTGTAGGTTCTGGGAATTCTGCCAGAACGGGCAGAGTTTGGCAGGAGTCCCAGGAGCACAGGCAGGTACCCAAAATCAGAATGTTCCTAGCAACAATGATAACACGTCAGGGTTGGCAGGCATCCCAGGAGGACAGGCAAATAATACCACTAATGCTGGTAACGCTAGCCCAGTCAGTCCAAATCCTAATGACACCAGCTCAGCCAATTCGAATCCCCAGCCAGCAGACCAGAATCAGAGCCCTGCTGTTAAAAGTAAGGCAGATCTGAACTCACAAGCACCAGGTCAGACCCCTAATGATTCAAACCCTCCAGCAGACACGTCCAAGTCTGTTGCTGCTCAGGCCCTTCTGGCACGTGCTAAGGCAAAAGCTAGGACAAAGTGTGGTTCACAGGAGGATGTAAGAGAGGGGACCTCTGGGGATCAGCAAGAGGAGGAAGAGGAGATACTTAGCCTGCGAGACCTCGCAAATGTGCTGAGACATCAATACTCAAATGAGAGGAGCGCTATGAGGTTGGCTGCCAAGAGAGAGGATGGTTCCAAGAAGTTTAAGAGTGCTATGAGGAAGGTTCTGTTAGGCCAGGGACAACCAGATCAACAGGAGGAAGAGGAGGAAGATGATATCCAGGACTCCAAGGATCCACTCAGAGAAGTCAGGGAAGTTAGAAAGGAAAACTCAAAGGAATCAGGTGAACCAATCCTAAGCTGGCTAGTGAGATGCCGTGGCATTGGTGCCAATGGCCGGCAGGTAGGAGACAAGTCTGCCAAGCAGCTGGGACCACTCACCAAGGAGAGTGGAGTGGACAAACACCTGGCAAGTCCTCTTGGTAGGGTTAGCTTGTGGACACGCCTTTTGTTGGCTGTGGCTATGAGATATCCTTCCCGAGATGATTTCCCATGGACTGCCAAGAAGTGTGTGCTAGTTTGAAGCAAGCTGGAATGTTTTGGTAAAAGAACTAGAGAACGGGCAGTGGAATGAAGAACAATTGTGTCAACTTCTCTCACAGTCACGCTGAGAACTCTGGGAAGAAGAAAGACTTTTTCTCCATTTTGTCTTTTCTTCTGCCTTTGCCTTCAGACCTGGTCACATCTCATTAACCTTGCTGCCACTAACCTTGCTCCCTAACCTCTTGGCTGCACCTCTCTTCTTTCTGAGAAGTGGGGTAAGGTTGAGAGGGCCGGGGGAGGTGTTGGGGTGGTTTGAGAGCCCCTCCTGGGGACTCAGGTTTCTGGGAGGGGAGTTGTGCTTTTGTATTGTTCATCCTTTGTATATTTCTGTATATAATTGTATATAACTGTATATATTGTAAATAGCTGCTTGTAAATTCTGCTAGCTGTAAATAAATTGCTTCATCTATATTCCCAGGGTCCGTCTGAGTTAGCTGGGGGAAATACAAAGTGTGGGGGGGCGGGTAAGAGCCCAAACCATCACATTTTTAATTGACTTTCCCAACGTGGGGCTAGATATATTGGAGTGATTGGAAACTAACTCTGGGAATTAAGATGAAGCTAATCAAGCAGCTATTGTATTTGGTTGGGGCGTTGCTCTGGTCTGGTTTTGTTTTCTTGGCATTTAGTTGGATAAAAGCTCAAATTGCTGCTTATTTTATTGATCTGGCTTATAATAAGGCTAAAGCTAAGGTTTCAGATATGTTCTGGAGCTGGGGTGATTTGATTCTTGGTTATGCTGGTTTTAATATCTCTGAGAATATTACCAAGGATATTACAGGAGCTCTGGTCAATAATATGACAATCAATGGAAATTCTGCTTTAAATACGGCTCTAATGAGAGTTATTCAGACAAAGACAGGAATTCCAACTGTTTGTTTAGGGACATGCTCGTGTAAAACTGTTTTGCTACTCACAGTTTTTAATATTTGCCTCATGATTTTAATATTCATATTAATTTTGGCATTATTGGTGAAAAATTCAAAAACAGCTTCTGTAAGAACTAGGAAAAATTCTGTGTCTCAGAAGCAGTCTCTTTCACAGCAAAACAAGGGAACACAGTTATCGGCTTCCCCCTTGCCAGCCTCTGCCCCTCCTTCTCCAAGTGCTGGGAACATGGCCAATGTTCCCGCCGCTAACATAAACAATGATACGGATAACAAAAACAACAGGCAGAGTTTAGCAGGAGCCTCAGGAGGACAGGCAAATACCCAAAATCAGAATGTTCCTAGCAACAATAACACGTCAGGGTTGGCAGGCATCCCAGGAGGACAGGCAAATAATACTACTAATGCTAGTAATGCTAGCCCAGTCAGTCCAAATCCTAATGACACCAGCTCAGCCAATTAGAACCCCCAGCCAGTAGACCAGAACCAAAATCCTCCTGTTAAAAGCAAGGCAGATTTGAACTCACAAGCTCCAAGTCAGACCCCCAATAATTCAAACACTCCAGGACAGACCCCTAATGATTCAAATCCTCCAGCAGACACATCCAAGTCTGTTGCTGTTCAGGCCTTTCTGGCACCTGCTAAGGCAAAAGGTAAGACAAAGAGTGGTTTGCAGGAGGATGTAAGAGAGGGGACCTCTGGTGAGCAGCAAGGAGAAGAGGAGGATGAGATAGTTAGTCTGCGAGACCTTGTAGATGTGCTGAGACAACAATACTCAAGTGAGAGGAGCGCTGTGAGGTTAGCTGCCAAGAGAGAGGATGGTTCCAATGAGTTTAGGAGTGCTATGAGGAAGGTTCTGTTAGGCCCAGTACCACCAGATCAACAACAGGAAGAGGAGGAGGAAGATGACATCCGCTCCAAGGATCCACTCAGAGAGGTCAGGGAAGTTAGGAAGTTATGGAGATCATGGCACTCATGAGCCTGACGATATTCCTTTGGGAACAGGTCTCATGAAGAAGCTGATTAAACTTGCTCCTTCATCCTATGCTAACATCTTGGCCAGTAAGTTCCTAGCAAGGAGTGATAATGGAAGGTCTTTCACTGTTGGTGAATTTACTGACCAGCTCAGGCAGATAGAAGACAGCTTGTCCCATTCTGGTATAATCTGTGCCATAAAGACTATGACCACAGAGATTAAAGATACCATGAAAGAACTGAAGGAGTACCTTACAACCTCAATTGCCAATCTGGTAAAGGATACCATTCCTGCATCATCTGAATGGGTGCATGTTTCTGCAGTCAGGAACAGACGCCCACCTCCTGCAAGGCAATTCCAGCCCAGGAGGAGACAAATTCCACCCAGACATCAGCAATCACGTGCGTCACTGTGGATACTTCTGCGTGATACATACGGTGAGAACATGAACAAGTGGGATGGTAAACCTACTTCAGCTCTTTCAAAGAGGGTCAGGGATCTGCAGAGTGGCAGAAACAGAGGCAACAATGCCAGGAAAGTAGCTGTCACTTCTTCAGCTCCCGAGAGCAACTGCAATTGTTCCAACAGTTGCAATTCCTCTCACAACAACACCAATCACTGTGTACATCCTACATGCCATGTTCAGCATTAGGGGTGCCGTGCCTCCAGCCAGGAGGAGGAAAGGGATAGTGGAGAGAACCGAATCTATTGGAATGTATTCATTAGGTGGCCTGGCAGTTCAAGAGTTCGGAAATACAGGGCTTTAGTTGACACAGGTGCTCAGTGTACTTTATTGCCATCAAATTGTAAAGGGACAGAGTCCATATCTATCTTTGGAATCACTGGTGGATCTCAAGAGTTAACTAAGATACAGGCTGAGATCAGTTTAACTGGTAAAGAGTGGAAGACACATACTATTGTAACTGGTCCTGATGCGCCTTGCATTTTGGGAATTGACTTTTTGAGACAAGGTTGTTTCAAAGGTCCTAAGGGTCATAAATGGGCTTTTGGAATAGCATCTGTAGAGATTGAGGATGATAAATTGAAATTGTCTATTAGACCTGAACTTTCTGATGAATCTGCAGTTGTGGGACATCATGACATACAGGACCTGGAAGTGCCAATTGTAACTCAAACTGTTCATCACAGGCAGTACAGAACTATCCGTGACTCTTTGTTGCCCATTCATCAGCTGATTCGCCAACTGGAGGATCAGGCTGTCATCGAGAAAGCTCATTCACCTTTCAACAGTCCCAACTGGCCTGTGCATAAACCTACGGGCGACTGGAGACTGACAGTTGACTTTCGTGCCCTCAACGAGGTGACGCCACCCATGAGCGCAGCTGTGCCGGACATGCTGGAACTCCAGTACGAGCTGGAATCGAAGGAGGCTAAGTGGTATGCAACCATAGACATTGCTAATGCTTTCTTCTCTATTCCCATAGCAAAGGAGTGCAGGCCTCAGTTTGCATTCACCTGGAGAGGAATCCAGTACCAGTTCAACCGTTTGCCTCAGGGGTGGAAACACAGCTCAACCATCTGTCATTCAGTCATCCACAATGCACTGGAGAAAGGTAAAGCTCCAGAGCACATCCAGTTCATCGACGACATCACTGTGTGGGGCCAAACTGCTGAGGAAGTCTTCAAGAAAGGTAAAAAAATCATTGACATTCTGTTGCAAGCAGGTTTTGCCATTAAGAGAGACAAGGTCTAAGGACCTGCCAGAGAAATTCAGTTTCTGGGAGTGCGGTGGCAGGATGGTCGCCGTTACATTCCTCAGGATGTGATCAACAAAGTCTCTACCATGGCAGTTCCCACCAGTAAGAAGGACACACTTTCTTTCCTTGGTGTGGTGGGATATTGGAGACTACACATTCCTGGTTTCAGTCAGATTGTCAAACCTCTGCATGATGTGACTCGAAAGAGAAACAATTTCGAGTGGGGACTTGAACAACAAGCAGCCTTTGATCAGATCAAGCGAGAAATAGTCCATGCAGTGGGCTTGGGACCTGTGTGATCTGGTCCGGACATTAAAAACATTCTGTACACGGCTGCCAGTGACAATGGTCCAACTTGGTGTCTTTGGCAGAGAGCTCCAAATGAGACACGTGGTCGTCCACTTGGTTTCTGGGGACGTTGTTACAGAGGATCAGAGATAAATTACACTGCAACTGAGAAAGAGATACTAGCAGACTATAAGGGAGTGAAAGCAGCTTCTGAAGTGATTGGAACTGAGTCACAATTGCTTTTAGCTCCTGGACTACCAGTTCTTAACAGGATGTTCAAAGGCAAAGGTTCAGCACCACATCATGCCACAGATGCAACCTGGTCTAAATGGATGGCTTTGATAACCCAACGAGCACGAATGGGTAATCTTGACCGACCTGGTCTGGTGGAGGTGATCACCAACTGGCCAGAAGGCACAGACTGTTCCAAACCTCCAGAGGAGAAAATAACTCGTGCTGAGGAAGCTCCTCCCTATGGTGATCTCTCTGATCAGGAAAAGAACTATGCTTTGTTCACAGATCGTTCCTGTCGTCTTGTTGGGAACAAGCGAATATGGAAGTCAGCGGTTTGGAGTCCAACCAGGAGAGTTACCAAAACGAAAGATGGCGAAGGAGAATCCAGTCAGTTCGCTGAGGTAAAAGCTGTTCAACTCGCTCTTGATGTGGCTGAATGTGAGAACTGGCCTATCCTTTACCTCTACACCGACTTGTGGATGGTAGCAAATGCTCTATGGGGTTGGCTGAGGGACTGGAAGAAGAATGGTTGGCAGAGGAAAGGAAAGCCTATTTGGTGTGCTCATCTATGGCAGGACATTGATGCACGGCTGGAGAGAACTCCAGTGAAGGTGCGGCACGTAGACGCACACATGCCTAAGAACACAGCTACTGAGGAACGTAAACATAACCAGAAGGCAGATCAAGCTGCTCAGATTGCCTAAGTTGATACCAACTCTGACCTTGACATCGACCTTGATTGGAAACGCCAAAGTGAACTGTTCTTAGCTCGGTCGGCCCATGACTCATCTGGACATGAAGGCAGAGATGGAACATACCGATGGGCTCGCGATAGGTCAATTGACTTGTCCATGGACGCTATCACCCAAGTCATCTCTGACTGTGACATTGGTGCTGCTATTAAGCAGGCTAAGCGAATCAAGCCCTTATGCTTTGGTGAGAGGTGGTCAAAGTACAAGTATGGTGAAGCCTGGCAGATTGACTACATCACTTTACCTCGATCTCATTCTGGCAAGCAGTATGTGCTGATGATGGTAGAGGCCAGCACTGGATGGTTGGAAACCTATCCAGTTCCACATGCTACTGCATGTAACACCATTCTTGTCTTGGAGAGACAGATCTTGTGGAGACATGGAACTCCAGAGAGAATCGAGTCAGACAATGGTACTCATTTCAAGAACAATCTTGTGAAAAACTGGGCCAAAGAGCATGGTATTGAGTGGATCTATCACATACCCTACTATGCACCAGCTTCAGGGAAGACTGAACATTACAACGATTTGCTGAAAACCACCCTAAAAGCCATGGGGGTGGAACTCTGAAAAACTGGGACAAACATTTAGCACAAGCTACCTGGTTGGTAAATAGTAGAGGTTCAGTAAACAGAGCAGGACCTGCACAATCAGATTTGGTCCAAACAGTAGACGGTGATAAAGTTCCTGTTGTACGTGAAAAGAATCTGTTAGGGAAAACTGTTTGGGTATTTTCACCTTCGGGCGAAGGGAAACCTGTCCGAGGGGTGGTATCTGCTGAAGGTCCTCGTCACACCTTCTGGGTAATGCAGGAGAATGGTGAAATCCAATGTATTCCACAGAGAAATCTAACTTTAGCTGAGAGAGTTTAAATTCTGAGTGTCTAATATAAGCTGTTAGGAGTTTTCTGTTCTAGGTAACATCGGCGTCCAACACTGAGAGAAATCTACAGTACATGAGCACAAACCCAACGTCATCTGGGAGTCCCTGTTCTGAGCTTTTGAATCACCTACATCTGATTGAAGTGTGAACTGAACTTGTATATATTGTTTTAGTGTAAATATTGGTTTAGATTAGATCAGATAATTCTCAGAGATACTCTGAGCGAAGTAGACAAGGGGTGGATTGTGCTAGTTTGAAGCAAGCTAGAATGTTTTGGTAAAAGAACTAGATAATGGGCAGTGAAATGAAAACAATTGTGTCTCTTTGCTCACAGTCACGCTGAGAACTCTGGGAAGAAGAAGTAAAACATTCTCCATTTTGTCTTTCATTTTGCCTTTGCCTTCAGACCTAGTCACATCTCATTAACCTTGCTGCCACTAACCTTGCTCCCTAACCTCTTGGCTGCACCTCTCTTCTTTCTGAGAACTGGGGTAAGGTTGAGAGGGCAAGGGGAGGTGTTGGGGTGGTTTGAGAGCCCCTCCTGGGGACTCAGGTTTCTGGGAGGGCAGTTGTGCTTCTGTATTGTTTATCCTTTGTATATGTCTGTATATAACTATATATATTGTAAATAGCTTTTTGTATATTTTCTGCTGTACAATAAATAGCTTAATTTATATTCCCAGAGGCTGTCTGAGTTAGCTGGGGCAATTCCAAAAGTGTGGGGGGGCGGGTTAATGCCCAAACCATCACACATGGTTATGATTTTGGCAAGGTTAATATGGCAAGGATTTTTGGATCCAGTTTCACTCCAGCTTAGGCACTGGCTTTCTGTGGGATTGGCTTGTGACAGGTCACTGGAACTGTACCATCACACTTATGCGAGCTATATGCTCAGATATTATACTTTGCACCTGCTTTTGCTGATTGCACACCATTGCATTAAGAAAAAAAAAGCTGTAAAAAGGGGGGAAAGAGGACAAATGTGCCTGGGGTTTTGTTTTGATGGATATCACCTTGTATGTTCAGTCTGTTTTCTTGGTGGTGAGCAAAGATTTTTGCTCAGATGACTGTGTATTGGAATGTATGCTGAGATATGGTTAAGCTTTTATCACGCTTAATGATTTAGGTTCCTGCTTCACAAGCTTCTAGCAACGCTATTTTAATGAGTAGGTGTTGCGGAGGGCAGTAATAATTCGTGGCCGAGTCGAGAATTTATCAAAAATAGATATTTTTTATTTTTACAAAACCCGCCCCCACAACTATATATACAAAGATTAATTTCGTTTGATAAACAGGTTAAGTTGCATGAGAATTCTACGAGGATACCATTAATAATCTGACTATATATATTTGGAAGTCAGTTTTTGGAAAAGGCTTTAGCTATTAATTAATAGCGGTTTCTTACTAAATTAAGCTAAGCCAAATAACTCACTCAGGCTGGCTCGTGCGGTCTGTCTTCCTCCTCCAGCGGCTGCAGGAGTCGTTAAGGGTCGTTAAGGGTCGTTAGGCAGACAAAGGTGTGCCTAACAGTAACGCGAATCCTTTGGTCTCTCTACAGTCCAGGCACAGGAGAGTGAGCGAGCTCGTCCAGGCACAGGCAAAATCCAAAGCGGGAACCCCAAAGGCGGGAAGACCCCCAATATTTATACCCTTCGCTAGACAAAGGGCAGAGTTACCACACTTTAGGCGCGAAAGCGCACGGCCAATCCCAGCCTGGCTCCAGCGCGGGAACTCATGGGGCAGTCGCCGCCTCCTTCTCGGCTGCAGGGCAGGCGAGGGGGGGGGAAACCAGGCGGCTTTTCCCCTTTCCCCCCGAAGTCCGGGCAGGAGAGGAATTTAGGGGTACAGGACTCCAGGACATCCCACCCCGGTGGTAATGAGCATCTTTGTCTAGAACTTGAGTGAGAGGTGATCCCCCTTCAATTTAGGAACCTATTAATAAATATATATGGCTTAGCCTTTTCCAACATTAACAATAGGTAACACATTAATCGCCCCAACAATATTTAACAATACTTAACAAGGCTTAACAATAGCCCAAACAGTATTAAATAAAGCTACACAGTCAATTTGAAGATTGCTCTGTTCCTGGTAGAGCAACCAAGTTCATGGCAGAGCCTTAGATGCTCTGAGTCCATGGCTGGAGGTCACAGTCCGTGGGTCCTGATGCCATCATCCACTGGCCACCCCGGTGATATGACTCCGTCTCTCGTGTAGCTGGTTCTCCTTTTCCCAGGTGCTGGTCAGGTGGTCAGGAACTGGTCCTCTGCCTCGACCTTAACCTGTAAGGAGACAAAACCTGCCTCGGCCTATAAAGGCCAGGCTTAGCAATTAATATTTTGGGACGATCCACCGTGCACTAATCCGGTGGCCTTTTGTACTGGGGCAGGTGGTCGGTGACCACGTGGCTCACCTAGGCAGCAGGTCTTTATTCTGGGGGCTTCTGTAGCTCTCCCCGTGACTGCTGACCATTAAAAGCTGCCGAGCCACTATTACGGTAATTCAGTGTTTTGCCTCCCGTGTGGGAGACGAGAAAGGGTTAACCTTTCTGTCTGGGGACGAGCTGCAGTTCCCAGCGGGGGGGCTGCCGCTTCTGGGCGAGCCGCCCTGGGAACCACCGCTGGGCGAGCCGCTGCCGCTGGCCCTGGCGCGGCTGCCTCTGGATTTTGCAGCCGATTTCTGAAGGCACCGCACTAGATCCTTCAGCTGCCAGTCTGCCAGCTGCCTTAAAACAGTTTTTGGTACCCCTAAAGTCAGGGCTTGTCTATACCAACTGTTCTTTTCTCTGGGTCTCCAGTCACTCTGTGGGTCTCTGCCCCTTCCCCTCGGGGAGAAGCCTGAAGGACCGGTCCCCCTGGGGGGGCAGTCCTGCACTGGCCGGACCTGCCTGCGCAGAGTCCTGGGATTTTCTGGGGGAGAAGCACGAGACTGTCTCTCCCCAGCCCCTTTTCCTTCAGGAGACCCAAACCCAAACTGCAGCCCGTGGGCATTCAAGTCAGTTAACAGTTCAGCCCAAGTCATTACGTGCCCTTTAGCACCATCGTTCTCTGCATTTTCTCCAAGCACACGTTCAATTTTCTCAACATTCTTCATTAGTTGGATTTGCAGAGTTGCTGGCAAACCCTTCATAATAGGGTGCAGTCTCTCCGGGTCAACAGGGGCATAAAATGGGCAATCATAATGTCCCTTATCATAGATAGCCTGGACACAGGCAAGTCTGCGGAGAGCAGTGATGAGCTCAGAGGAGCTGGTGACCTTTAGTTCCGTCGGCTCCCCCCGGTAGGCTGGACGGACACTGCTTGCCCAGTAGGCTATCCGGGCGGTGAGGCTGTGTGTCCCCTCGGGTTCACGTATCAGGAACACATCGTCCCCCCAGTCTCCAGCAGCTTCCTGCGAGTCTAGAAGGACCCGGTCCCCACCGGCTCGGGACACTCGATACACATAGTCAGCGACTGAGTCC
This sequence comes from Pogoniulus pusillus, assembly GCF_015220805.1. NCBI lineage: Eukaryota > Metazoa > Chordata > Aves > Piciformes > Lybiidae > Pogoniulus > Pogoniulus pusillus. Next base: position 677,467 of record NW_026974536.1, on the reverse strand, counting down.
CCAGGATCTCTCGCATATTTGACTTGTAAGTCACTGAGCTGTGCATCTGTGAACTGCTTTTTGATCACGGTGGTCCCTGCACCGCCTTTTCTGCCCTTCACGGACTCAATTCTTGTAACAGGCAACACGTGCCTCTGCACCGTGGCGCCCTCCTCACCGGAGCTCTCTTCTCCGCTAGCTACGGGAGAGTCCGGTCGGGACCTGCGCTTTCTGCGTGGCTTTGAGGCTTTCTGCCGCGCAGAGGCATGTGCAGAGGAATTCTCTGAGTCTCTGGCAGAGTCTTTTGTGCCTGGTTTCGGGGAACTCCTCTCCCCCGAAGAGCCCCTCGGGGCATTCTCTGCCTTTTTCCCCGATTCCCGCGAATCACTCCATTCAAATTCAGACACGGAGACCGAAGAGGTGGTGTCTGCAGGCGTTACAAGCCTTTCTTTCATCCGGGCAGTCAGTGCCGCGGTCAGGCTCTTTGTCTGCGCCAGCATGCTTTCCCAGAGACTTTGGCATTTAGCTTTTTCGGCTAATAAATCCTTTTCCAAGGCCTGAATTCTTTTTTCATAATTTTCAAATTCGGCCAGAGTCTGGGTCACGACTGACCCCAGAACAACAGAGAAATGCTCCGTTGGAGACTCAGAAATCACAGGGTCTGAGCGCTCAGCTAATTTCTCCAGGATTTTCTCCGGATTTTTACAATTTTTCTGAGCCCAAATTAAATCAAGACCTGTGATTAGGCATCCCTTTTCTTGTAGAAATTCTATGATTGAACTACCCAGCATACACTGCGCCATAATGTTGCGGAGGGCAGTAATAATTCGTGGCCGAGTCGAGAATTTATCAAAAATAGATATTTTTTATTTTTACAAAACCCGCCCCCACAACTATATATACAAAGATTAATTTCGTTTGATAAACAGGTTAAGTTGCATGAGAATTCTACGAGGATACCATTAATAATCTGACTATATATATTTGGAAGTCAGTTTTTGGAAAAGGCTTTAGCTATTAATTAATAGCGGTTTCTTACTAAATTAAGCTAAGCCAAATAACTCACTCAGGCTGGCTCGTGCGGTCTGTCTTCCTCCTCCAGCGGCTGCAGGAGTCGTTAAGGGTCGTTAAGGGTCGTTAGGCAGACAAAGGTGTGCCTAACAGTAACGCGAATCCTTTGGTCTCTCTACAGTCCAGGCACAGGAGAGTGAGCGAGCTCGTCCAGGCACAGGCAAAATCCAAAGCGGGAACCCCAAAGGCGGGAAGACCCCCAATATTTATACCCTTCGCTAGACAAAGGGCAGAGTTACCACACTTTAGGCGCGAAAGCGCACGGCCAATCCCAGCCTGGCTCCAGCGCGGGAACTCATGGGGCAGTCGCCGCCTCCTTCTCGGCTGCAGGGCAGGCGAGGGGGGGGGAAACCAGGCGGCTTTTCCCCTTTCCCCCCGAAGTCCGGGCAGGAGAGGAATTTAGGGGTACAGGACTCCAGGACAGTAGGCAATTGCAAAAGTGGAGTTGCCAGCTCGACCCTCTGTTATTGGTGTGCAGAAGAACCTACGCATTGGATGAGATGAGGAGCAGCTGCCTTCATTAATAGTGTTTTGGGGTGCTGTGTTTTTCATTTCTTTTGCAAAGGGCCCTGCAAACTGGATGAGAAACGCGACTTCCATTTTTAAGAAGAAGCAGAAAGGGGAGTGGTGGGAATGCAGAATGCAGAAGAGTTGTGGGGTGCAGGTGCAGGAGAGCTGTGGGAACAGAGTGAAGAGAAATGACAATAGGCAGATCCTTGTAATAACAGACCTTGGTTCTCACAGGTGACTGGCCACCTTATCTCAGAAGGGGTAGAAAATGGAGACTTAGCTAACGAGAATAACAAGGTGTGTATGTATGCAGATGTGGTGGGTTGTCCTTGACAAATTATGCTAATGTGTAGGTGTGAGCTCTAGTGGCTGAGTGTATATATTCAGGCTGACACGTAAATAAAGTGGTCTCTAGCATAATTCACATTGAATCATCTGGAGTGCCTTGTGGCTGACCTTTGACCATATTGGTCGATAGGTTTGTTTACCACGGTCCCACAGCAAGCAGAGATAGCAGGCAGAGCAGCCTGCAACAAGTTCCTTTTAGGGGATCTTCTGACATGAGTTTATCTGGTTTTGGTGTCATTTTCCTGGGACATGGAATAGAAGGAGTGTTAGCAATAGGAGATACTTGGGTAGCAGCTGGACTGGCAGAGTCAGAAGCCTTAACCACAGCTGCAGCTGGGCTGAGTCACAAGCCTTTTGGCTGTCAGCCTCCTTATCAGGAGGGAGTGAGCTCTTGGTACACTTCCCAGATTCTGCAGGACCTGTTTCAGTATCTGCAAGCAGAAGTGTCCATGCTTCATTAGCAGTGGCCAACTGTGCCTCTAATGGCCAACTGCCCCCTGTCTCTCCCCATGGGTTGTTCACAGCTGCTCTTAGAAAGTGTCTGTTGTTGTTTGTCCTGACTTTGACCATCAAGCTTTATAGAATCATAGGATAATTGGCTGAATCATAGAATCATAGAATCAACCAGATTGGAAGAGACCTCCAAGATCATCCAGTCCAACCTATCACCCAGCCCTATCCAATCAACTAGACCATGGCACTAAGTGCCCTATCCAGTCTTTTCTTGAAGACCTCCAGGGACGGTGCCTCCACCACCTCCCTGGGCAGCCCATTCCAATGGGAAATCACTCTCCCATCTCACTTCTGCTTCCCTGCCGTCCACGCGGACTGCAGGAATGTCTCCTTAAAGTGGCATTATGTGATTTCTCTACACATCATTCTACAAATAACCTAATTACTAAAATTATAAGGACCAGAATTAAACATAAAGGGCATCCAATATTACTTCTTTTATAAACATGATCTCCAAGCTCTACAAACTGATGTACTCACAGGGGGAAACAACTCCATTAAATCATATGAAACACTGTCATGGTTTGAGGGGTTCCAGGTTATCCCAAATTTCCCAAAAAAGCTACAAAGATCAAGATCCATCACAGGAGATTGACTGTATGCCCCTGTCATGGAGAGTAGCAAAAAGCTTCTCTAGGCTTTTGCTATATTGTGTAATTTCTAGTGCCTCACATTCAAGCCAGAAGCATCGAAAAACCAAAACAATCTTTCAGTCCCATGGGAAGATTTCTCCCCAGGGTAAGTGAAAAGGTAAACACCGGCCATGTTTTTCTTTCCACTTGACCTCGCTTTTCAGACAACAGGATATTGTTTTGGTTAAGTAGGAACGACTATCTCAAGTTTGCCCAGCACCTGCAGGTGGGCTGGCCTGAGGAGTGGTCTTTACTTTGTTTAGGTAATGTTATCCAATTATATAGATTGCTTACTGTCTTTTACCAATATATGTGAACAACGTAAAAATGGTCCGAGTTGTGGGATAGTCCTGTCTTGGAACATTATAAAAATGGTGGACAGGCCAGGATCGGGGCTCGCGCGCTCTCTCGCCCTCTTGCTCTCTTGCTCTTGCCCTGGTCTGCGTCTTGCACTTCTGGGTTTTTCCAGCCTTTCTGGTTTTTTTCCCTGGACTTAACAACAACAAACTGCTCACCGATCTAGTCTCGCCTCGGGTGGACCCCGAGTCGCGGAGACTACATTCTGCATGCCTGGACCCTCATCGGGAGAATGAGAGACTCCTTACCAAGCTATAGACTGTGAGTAGCTGACTGACGAACTATTAACTCAAACCAGAGACTCAAGGAACTCTCTTTAAACGTCATAGACTCTATAATTTGCCATTTTCGGAAATGTTACTTTGATCTCAATCGAAAAGGATTCACAGTGGTGGTGTAGTTTCGGGAAGAGGGAATCCGCATTCTTTGCAATAAATCACTGATAAAATAGTCAACGCCTCGCGTATTTTCCCCATAACTCTGCCGCGAAACTGCGTTCCACGACAGATTTTGGTGTCAGAAGTGGGATTGAGAAACTGAAGTAACAGCCGAGGTTAAAAAATGGCTCAGTTTGGAAGGAGTTCTCCTGATGTAAGAGATGCCAGATCGCCAGATATCACAGAAACCCTGTATGCTAGACTTGCATCGGCGTTTGAATCAGCTAATTTTAAAAAAGCTCTGACGGCAAGGGAGGATGAATCGATAGAGCAGATAAATATTAGGTCAGCTAATGTAATCGTGTCCCTCTACGAAGCTTTTGGAGATACTGAGGGAGTTGACAAAGAAAGTTTTTTTTGATCTGGGAGTTGGCGTGTTCAGATCACAAGTTGATATAGAGTCTTGCAGGCGTGTTGCAGAGGCCTGGAGGCTGGAGGCAGAGGCGCATAAACGTGAGATAGAGACGTGCAAACGTGAGGCAGAGATGTATAAACAGGAGGTCAGAAAGCTGAGTGATGAGAATGCCCGGAGAGAATTGCGTTTAGAGCAAGCGCGTCAAGAAAACAAGTCGTTGCAGAGTGAGAGAGATGCTCTGTTAAAAGACGTTGTCAGGCGGAACTTAAGTATGGAGGAAAAGTTAGACAAGTTACTAAGCCGAAAGTCACAGTCCGGGAGCTCTTCCCGAACGCAATCAGCCGTTAGTTCCCGTGCGGACACACCGCAGCCGCGATCGCATGTCGGGTCTCGGACAGAAACTCCGCAGCCCTCGACCCATCGTAGAGAGTCAACTGGTCACCTAGGCTTGCCAACTACTTTTACTCCAATATGTCCTGAGAAGTCACAGCAGCCTGTGGTTCGCCGGAAAGAGCCGGTAACTACCCCCTCTCAAACCCAAGGGTTGCAACCCTTGCACTCTCCGCCTAGAGTCTCTCGCGTCAGTACACCTTTACGCGAGCCCGATTTCTTTAAATTATGTCCGGTGAAGCACCATCCTCAGCCAGTGAATCCCCAACCAGTGGCAGAGCCATCCCTGTTGCCGCTAAAGCCGTGCGGCTCGACACCGCGTCCACCGTTTAACTCACCAATGCCGGTCCAGCCGGACGCCGTTTTGCCTCAGCCGCAGCCAGTTCAAGTCCCGGTGATTCCGCCGGCGAAGCCTCTGACGCTTCTGCCGATGCCGCTAACGCCCCAGCCGCTAGCAGCACCATTATTAACAGTAGCGGAGCCGATAGCCCAGACACAACCTATTTTGCCGCCGAACGCCATGTTATCTCCACAGCCGACAGCGGTAGAACCGAATGCGGTCCCGCAGCAGCTGACTCAGGTCCTAGCGACTCAGCCGATGCCGTTAACGCCTTCACAGCCGACTCTGCTTCAGCAGCCGATTTTGCAGACAACCCCGTTTCCGACGGTGCAGCAGCCAGCACAGGAGCTTCAGACGATCCCGCAGGTCTCGGCGCTTCAGCCGCCGCCACCAGCAGTAACGCAGCCGATAATCCAGCCGCAATCGTCTGCAGTCCCGCAGGCAGCAGCTATGGTGCCGTTTGTCCCGGCTCTACCGTCTTCTCAATCTCAGCCCGTTCCAGCGTTCCAGCAGGTCCCGATTCCGTCTCAGATTCAACCATCGGCAGCGCCGCCGCAGCCGCCATCTTCTCAGCCATCTTCTCAGCCATCTTCTCTACCGCCACGCCCTGAGCAACCAGCGCCGAGCACGCCTGTGCAGCGCCATACAGCGTTGCAGCCTGCAGTTGCGTCTATTGATAGCGACACGGAAGTGGAGGAGGTGCACCACAAAATGAAGTCCTACTCCGTGAACCCTCTCTTTGCATCTGAAACCTCGCAAGGACCGAAAGGAGGCAAAACAACAACTACGAAAACAAAACCGTACACAGAAACGCAGATGGATGATCTTAGGGAAACTTATTCCCGCATGCCTAATGAATCCATAATAGCGTATGTGTATCGCGTGGTACAAAGGGGCGCGGAAAGGATTATCTTATCTCGTGAAGAGGTGGGAAGAACTAACTGGGGACCCGAGGTATTTCTTGGGGATGGTCCTGAGGGAGACCTTGCGTTGAGTGCTAGGATCTTTCATTGGGCTAGTGCTTATGAGCCTTCGGATAGGGGTGATCCTACAGAATTTTGGATCAGATCCCCTGTTGAGTTAAATGAAGCATTTGCTATGGTTGCCTGTATCCAAGCTGTGAATCATAAGGGATTATATGCACATGCAATGGATGCCCCAGTAGAGCCACCGAGGCTTAGACCCCTGATAAAGGGTATGCCTGGCTTCATAAAGGCTGAAGGCATTAGGATAAGGAGACAAATTGAGAATGCAATACAACAGAATGAAGGGCAAAGTTCACAAAGTGTAGTACATCATCCTACGTGGAGGGAAGTGCTTACAGAACTAGCCACTCTAGGAAGAGAAATGGGTTATCATGATCCTTTATCTGTGCCAGAATCTGTCTTTCAGAAGGAAAAGCAGTCTGGAGGCAGGAACAGCTCTGCATCACGACGAAAACACCAAACGGTGCGGCATGCCTGGACATCTGGTGACCCCAATGAGAGTCCAAGATCGAGCCCACGATCAAGTCCCAGGGGGAGCCCTGAGCTTAATCGTCGCTCTGGATCTGGAATAATGTGGGTACCGAGTTCTACAGGTAGGGGTGTAATCCCACTGCAGGAGCAGAAATATGCAGTGAAACCTCGTGATGTGTTTCAGAAGAAACAGGCAGAGCGTGATCCTGTGAAGAGTGAGCTCAGTACTATGAGTAAGTCCATGTCTGATATGAGTAAGTCCATGTCTGACATGAAAGGACTGCTAGAACAAGTACTGAAAGGCAATGGTAACGAAAAGGTGAAGCAGAACCGTAAGAGAGGCTCTGCAAACACGTCTCCTACCAAGTCAGGTTCTCCTGATCGGGGAGGAGATAAGAGCAGACCAAAAAACTAGGTGTGGCGGTGAATGATTCAGGCCACACTCATCGCTCTGTTTCTGAATGTCAATGGTCTGACAAACCTGAACCCTATATCATGATTCCTACTGGACCAACTAGAACTGCTGTCAAATACCTAATAGATACAGGTGCACAAATTACAGTGCTAAATGCACAACTAGCAAAGCATCTGAAAATATTGCCATCTCGGAGAAAGGTAAACATAACAGGTGTTACAGGACAACCTGAAACATGCTATTTAGCCAAGGCACAGCTGTGGCTACCTGGGGAGAAAAGAGGTACCCTGGTAGAGTTAGCATTGGCTTCGTGCAAACATAATATCCTTGGGTTTGATGTTCTAGCAGGCAGAAGATGGCACCTTCCTGACGGAACATTATGGAGCTTTGGTGCTTATGAGATGAGGAATAAGAGGCAAAGGTTAGTCCGTGCTCGTGTTCGCTTATTGCAAACAGCTCCTCCATTGCCAAAGTCACATATTACCTGTGTTGCACAGTATCCATTGCCAGCTGCAGCTAAGCAAGGTATCACCGAAGTGATAGCTGATCTTGAAAAGAGACAGATTATCACTAGAACTCATTCTCCTTACAATTCACCTGTTTGGCCAGTCCGAAAATCTAATGGCCGATGGAGATTGACGGTAGATTTCCGGAAGCTAAATAGTAACACTCCTCCTCTTACTGCAGCAGTTCCTAGTCTTTCATCCACAGTGACAGCAATCCAAGCGGCTTTTCACACCTGGATGGCGACTCTAGACGTGAAGGACATGTTCTTCATGGTGCCGTTGAGAGAAGAGGACAAACCGCAGTTTGCTTTTACCTGGCAAGGTATTCAGTACACATTCAACCGTCTTCCACAAGGGTACAAACACAGCGCAACCATTGCACACAATGCACTTGCAGCTTTGCTTGACACTGTTCAACTTCCTAAGGATGTTAAGATGTACCATTACATTGATGATATCTTGGTGGGAGGGAATGACAAGGAGCAAGTTGGTGCAGTGGCTGAGAATATCCGAGAGCTGTTAACTAGCCAAGGTTTGACCATTCCAAAGGAAAAGTGTCAAGGTCCAAGTCAAGAGGTAAAATTCCTGGGATCATGGTGGATAGCAGGTGCAGTGTCTGTGCCAGACGACACTCTTCAGAGCATTGAAAAGGGCCAAATACCTCAAAATAGAAAAGAGTTACAACAGTTGTTGGGTACTCTGGGTTACTGGAGGAAACACATTCCAGGTTTCTCAGTAATTGCCCGTCCTCTGTATGATTTGCTTAAGAAGAACAAGCATTGGGATTGGACTCCAGAACATTCTGATAGCCTGAGGTTTCTCAAGGATGAACTAAAGGCATATCAGAAGTTGGGGCCATTACACCCAAAAGATGCCCTGAGGGCTGAATGGGGTTTCTCCGCAAATGCCTCATACTGTGGAATTTTCCAGAGAGGACCCAATGGTCCTAGTAGAGCTCTCATGTTTTCATCAACAGCATTTAAAGAGACCGAAATTCGGTACTCGGATTGGGAAAAGGGACTTCTTTCCCTAACTCGAGCTGTTAAGGAAGCAGAAAAGCTTCGTACTACACAAGATATTGTAGTGCAAGGTCCATTTCCTCTGCTAAAAGCAGTCCTTAAAGGAACTCCTCCACCGGAAGGAATTGCCCAAAAGGCTACTGTCAGAAAGTGGTATGCCTACTTAGAGGGAATTTCACAGCTGATGCCGCTGAAAGAGGGACCTACAAAGGTATCCAAACTACAGCAACCCATAAATCCTGATAAAGCTCTGCTTGGTCAGCCATATAAGCCTTCTCCTATTCAGGTAGCCCCTGAGATGACCGCAGACTCCGACAAATCGGGAGTGTGGTTTACAGATGCATCATCTCGGAGGGTGGGGGCGAAGTGGCGCTACAAAGCCGCTGCCTTGGAGATTGCTACAGGCCAGACAATCACTGAAGAAGGTGATGGCAGTGCACAGGTAGGGGAGTTGCGTGCTCTCATGCTAGCAGCTGAGCATGGAGCAACAACTATTTACACTGATTCTTATTCCACGTTCAAAGGCGCCACTGAGTGGATTTGCCAGTGGGAAGCGAATCAGTGGAAGGTGTCAGGTGTGGAAGTCTGGAGAGTCGAAGACTGGAAAAGGCTATTAGAGATTGGCCGATCCAGACCCCTCAAGGTTGGTTGGGTAGAAGGGCATTCCAAAAAACAAACACCAGCTGCCGCCTGGAATAATCAAGCTGATTTCCTGGCAAAGATCAACATAGTGGATGAGGACAAAGGAGAATGGTGGAGATTAGCTGAGTGGCTCCATATTAAAAGAGGTCATTCAGGAAAAGCAGACCTTTACTTCGAGTGTAGGTCTAGAGGGTGGCCAGTTTCTATGAGTACCTGTAAGGAACTCATTTCATCTTGTCCACAGTGCAGAATCAGGCTTAAACAAAATCATCCCAATCTAGCTCCAGCACAGCATATCAGAGGGGACAAAAGGTTATGGAGTACATGGCAAGTTGACTATGTGGGTCCTTTAAAGCCCTCACACGGAAAGAAATACATATTGGTGGGGGTGGAAGTGGTTTCAGGATTAGTCATGGCTACAGCAACTAGTGCTGCCACAGGAGCTCAAACTATTGAGGTCTTGAAGCAGTGGTTTAGTGTCTTACCAATGCCAGAATACATCCAAAGTGATAATGGATCTCACTTTACAGCATCTTCTGTACAAGACTGGGCTAAGAGTGAAGGGATTACATGGGTATTTCATACTCCCTATTATCCTCAAGCTAATGGTATTGTAGAGAGAACAAACGCTCTGGTTAAGAAACATGCCATGGTATCCAAAGGTAACTGGGATAAACGCTTACCATACGCAGTTTTCATTGTGAACAACAGATGGGGTAATTATGGTAGTCCTAAAGTAAGGGCATTTTGTCCTGACAATCCAGTGGAGAATGTTAATCATCCACCAGATAAATCTCAGCACTCTCAACAGTCATTACACAAATTACAGGTGGGACAACCAGTAATGGTAAACTTACCTTCAATTGGAGTTGTGCCTATGACCCTGACTAAACCAAATGGGTTGTATGCTTGGGAAGCAACTGATGTAAGTGGGAAGACTCATCGTATCAGTGCACGATGGATTCTCCCAGACTTCTGAACTGCTTATGCATATACCAGGTTTTCTGCTTTGTAAATGTTCAATAAAGCTTTGTTTATTCAGGGGGGTGGGCATAAGTATTAAGTTAGTTTGAATTAGAATTATGCTTATGTATTAGTTAGGTTAATAGTTAAGTATAAGTTGTATCTCATTTTGATTTTTCTATTCTTGGCTTAATGTGAGCCAGGGGGTGGAGTATGTCATGGAGAGTAGCAAAAAGCTTCTCTAGGCTTTTGCTATATTGTGTAATTTCTAGTGCCTCACATTCAAGCCAGAAGCATCGAAAAACCAAAACAATCTTTCAGTCCCATGGGAAGATTTCTCCCCAGGGTAAGTGAAAAGGTAAACACCGGCCATGTTTTTCTTTCCACTTGACCTCGCTTTTCAGACAACAGGATATTGTTTTGGTTAAGTAGGAACGACTATCTCAAGTTTGCCCAGCACCTGCAGGTGGGCTGGCCTGAGGAGTGGTCTTTACTTTGTTTAGGTAATGTTATCCAATTATATAGATTGCTTACTGTCTTTTACCAATATATGTGAACAACGTAAAAATGGTCCGAGTTGTGGGATAGTCCTGTCTTGGAACATTATAAAAATGGTGGACAGGCCAGGATCGGGGCTCGCGCGCTCTCTCGCCCTCTTGCTCTCTTGCTCTTGCCCTGGTCTGCGTCTTGCACTTCTGGGTTTTTCCAGCCTTTCTGGTTTTTTTCCCTGGACTTAACAACAACAAACTGCTCACCGATCTAGTCTCGCCTCGGGTGGACCCCGAGTCGCGGAGACTACATTCTGCATGCCTGGACCCTCATCGGGAGAATGAGAGACTCCTTACCAAGCTATAGACTGTGAGTAGCTGACTGACGAACTATTAACTCAAACCAGAGACTCAAGGAACTCTCTTTAAACGTCATAGACTCTATAATTTGCCATTTTCGGAAATGTTACTTTGATCTCAATCGAAAAGGATTCACAGTGGTGGTGTAGTTTCGGGAAGAGGGAATCCGCATTCTTTGCAATAAATCACTGATAAAATAGTCAACGCCTCGCGTATTTTCCCCATAACTCTGCCGCGAAACTGCGTTCCACGACAGCCCCCAGATATCATAATTTTGTTATTCAAATCCCATAATCCTGCAAACATTTTAAAAGTAAGCAGCAAGGTCATTTCACTCTCTTTTCTGCCTTTTCCTATCAACTCACAAGAGGGATCCTTATCTGGGTAATTAGGTAACTATGTAGGAGTACCCTGTAGGCTGTGGCCTTCCAGGCCATGGGCTGCAGAGAATCCAGCTGCTTGGGGCCTAATTGGGAGACAATGGGGGATGGAAGAAAATGAGTATTGGGGTTTTGGTGGTTTCTAGTCTGGCTGGTGGGAAGGTTTTGAGGGAATTGTCATGTATCCTATATCTGTATTAGGTGTTAAGAATTCACGTATGCCATATCTTTTCCTTCACGTTTTTTAATACAATCTTCCTGTATTTGTCTTCAATTCACCAAGAGTGTTATTATTTTACTGCCTTTTTTCCTTAGAAAGAGTAAAGTAAGATAATCTCAGTCTATTGTGCTTTTAAACAAAAAACTACAACACTCACAGTAGCATTTTTATAAGAAGTAGAATTATATCCCATCCAATCAAAACAATGATCATCAAACCTTGCTATGCTAGTTTGAGACAGGGTAGAATGTTTTGGTGAGAAAAACTAGATCATAGGCTGTGAAAAGAAAAAAACCAACGGTGATGTCTACTTTCCCTCAGAGTCTTGCTGAAGAAGAATGTAAACATTAGATAACACTCTCGCCATTCTGTCTTCACTTTCTGGCTGGGCTGCATCTTCCTAACCTCACCTGCCACTCACCTTTGCTTCTTAACCTCTTGGCTGAACCTCTTTTCTTCCTTAGGACTGGGGTAAGGTTGAGAGGGGCAAGGGGGAAGGTGCAGGGGTGGTTGAGAGCCCCTCCTGGGGACTCAGGTTTCTGGGAGGGGAGTTGTGTTTCTGTATTACTTTTACCTTGTATATTTCTGTATATAACTGTATATAGAATCATAGAATCATAGAATCAACCAGGTTGGAAGAGACCTCCAAGATCATCCAGTCCTAACCAATCAACTAGACCATGGCACTAAGTGCCTCATCCAGTCTTTTCTTGAAGACCCCCAGGGACGGTGCCTCCACCACCTCCCTGGGCAGCCCATTCCAATGGGAAATCACTCTCTCTGTGAAGAACTTCTTCCTAATATCCAGCCTATACCTACCCTGGCACAACTTGAGACTGTGTCCTCTTGTTCTATTGCTGGTTACCTGAGAGAAGAGGCCACACCCCACCTGGCTACAATGCCCCTTCACGTAGTTGTAGACAGTAATAAGATCACCCCTGAGCCTCCTCTTCTCCAGGCTAAACAGGCCCAGCTCCCTCAACCACTCCTCATAGGATTTGTGCTCCAGGCCCCTCACCAGCTTTGTTGCCCTTCTCTGGACATGTTCCAGCACCTCAACATCCTTCTTGAATTGAGGGGCCTGGAACTGGACACAGTACTCAAGGTGTGGCCTGACCAGTGCTGAGTACAGGGGAAGAATAACCTCCCTTGTCCTACCGGCCACACTGTTCTTGATGCAGGCCAGGATGCCATTGGCTCTCTTGGCCACCTGGGCACACTGCTGGCTCATCTTCAGCTTACTGTCTGTCAGTACCCCCAGGTCCCTTTCCTACTGACTGTTCTCCAGCCACTCAGTCCCCAGCCTATAGCGCTGCTTGGGGTTGTTGTGGCCAAAGTGCAGAACCCTGCACTTGGCCTTGTTAAATCTCATCCCATTGGCCTCTGCCCACCCATCCAGCGTGTCCAGGTCCCTCTGCAGGGCTCTCCTACTTTCCAACAGATCAACACCTGCTCCTAGCTTGGTGTCATCTGCAAACTTACTGATGCTGGACTCAATGCCCTCATCCAGATCATCAATAAAGATATTGAACAGGACTGGGCCCAGCACTGATCCTTGGGGAACACCACTAGTGACTGGCTGCCAACTGGATGTGGCACCATTCACCACCACTCTCTGAGCTCTGCCATCCAGCCAGTTCTTGATCCAGCACAGAGTGAATCTGTCCAAACCATGAGCTGCCAGCTTGGCTAGGAGCTTCTTGTGGCAGACAGTGTCAAAGGCTTTGCTGAAGTCCAAGTAGACTACATCCACAGCCTTCCCCGCATTCACCAGGCGGGTAACCTGCTCATAAAAGGAGATCAGGTTGGTGAGGCAGGACCTGCCCTTCCTAAACCCATGCTGGCTGGGCCTGATCCCTTGGCTATCCTGTAGGTGCTTTGTGATGGCACCCAAGATTACCTGTTCCATGACCTTGCCTGGCACTGAGGTCAGGCTCACAGCTTTCTGGCTCCTCCTTACGACCCTTCTTGTGAATGAGTATCACATTGGCCGGCTTCCAGTCTTCAGGGACCTCTCCAGTGAGCCAGGACTGCTGATAAATGATGGAGAGTGGCTTGGCCAGCTCAGCTGCCAGCTCTCTCAGCACCCTAGGGTGGATCCCATCCGGTCCCATGGACTTGTGAGGATCCAAATGACGCAGCAGGTCCCTTACTGCTTCCTCATGGATTAGAGGGGGACTATACTGGTCCCTGACTCCATCCACCACTTCAGGAGTCCAGCTGTCCTGGAGACAACCTGTCCCACTAGTGAAGATTGAGGCAAAGAAGGTGTTAAGCACCTCTGCCTTTTCGTTATCCTTTGTCAGTATGTTCCCCTCTCTATCTAGCAAGGACTGGAGGTTGTCCTTGGCCCTTCTCTTGCCACTCATATATTTAAAGAAACACTTTTTATTTTCCTTGACAGCTGTGGCCAGCCTGAGCTCCAAGTGAGCTTTTGCCTCTCTAATTTTTCCTCTACAAGACCTAGCAACTTCCTTGAACTTCTCCTGGGACACCTCCCCTCCCTTCCAAAGGTGATACACTCTCTTTTTAATCTTTAATTCCTTCAGTAGCTCCCTGCCCATCCAGTCTGGCTGCCTCCCTCGTCGGCTTGTCTTCCGGCTCAGTGGCACTGCCTGCTCCTGTGTCTGCAGGAGTTCTTTCTTGAAGCAGGTCCAACCTTCCTGGACCCCTTTGTTTTCAAGGGCTATTTCCCAAGGAACTTTCTGAATTAGTTGCTTAAATAGGCTGAAGTCTGCCCTTCGGAAGTCCAGCGTGGAGGTTCTGTTGAACATGTCCAGAGAAGGGCAACAAAGCTGGTGAAGGGCCTGGAACACAAACCCTATGAGGAGAGGCTGAGGGAGCTGGGGTTGTTTAGCCTGGAGAAGAGGAGGCTCAGGGGGGACCTCATTGCTGTCTACAACTACCTGAAGGGACATTGTAGCCAGGTGGGGGTTGGCCTCTTCTCCCAGGCAACCAGCAATAGAACAAGTGGACATAGTCTCAAGTTGTGCCAGGGTAGGTATAGGCTGGATATTAGGAGGAAATTCTTCACAGAGAGAGTGATTTCCCATTGGAATGGGCTGCCCAGGGAGGTGGTGGAGGCACCGTCCCTTGAGGTCTTCAAGAAAAGACTGGATGAGGCACTTGGTGCCATGGTCTAGTTGACTGGATAGGGCTGGGGGATAGGTTGGACTGGATGATCTTGGAGGTCTCTTCCAACCTGGTTGATTCTCTGATTCTCTGATTCTCTGTCACAGATGAGTTCCAATATCTACAAAAGTCCCATTCTTCTACTTGTGTCTTGTACCAGGCCATCCACCAGCCCTGAGGGTTCCATCCTGAAGTTCCTCTGCTCTAGCTGCACAATCGGAAGTGAACCTGCCACACCACTAGTCCATGCCCTTATCTTCCTTCCCCAGTTTGAACAAAATCTTTTCAAATTTTATTTAACCTTTCCCAGCACCTCTCCATCTACCTTCTCAACAGACAACTGAGAAGGAGGAGGATCTGGTGGTGGACGAGGAAGAGGTGGCAAAATAGGGAAGAAAACGGGATCAGTGCCATTCACAGGAACCATTGCCTGACCAGGAGCGTCCATCCTCACCACTGCCTCACTGACCAGAGGAGGCGCTACCATCAGGGCACCCTTGTGGCTTGCCCTGCTGCTTGAGCTCAGTGCAGAGCTGCCACTGCTGCTAGTCCTGGCTGGCTACTCTGTGCAGAACTGGCAGGAGTGCACGGGAAGCGGGGCAAACCCCCTCCCCCTCCCATGCTCGGTACCACCAGTTCCATCACAGTAAAGCTAAGGCTGAGTCACAGCAGGGGAAGGAGATCCCCATCAGCGCCCTCCGCATCTTCCCCAGCCGGACACACTTCAAATGCAGACTCATCATTTACAGCCGCAGCCTGCCTGCTGCCTGTGCTGGGACAAGAGGGGTACCAAGGCACAGCCGTTTCTTCTGGAGTGACCAGCTCATCCCGTGAATAGGGAGTGGCTGCGCCCAGCAAGAGGATGGCCGCCACGATGATCAGGAGGATGCCGCCACCAAGGAGGATGGTGCTGCTTCAACGTGGCACCATCTTCGAAAAGCTACCTGGATCTATGGGTCAAGGGGAGGCTATTGGCATGGCCAGAGCCGCCTGCATTTCCACCGCCCGCAGATTCCAATCAAGAGGGGGAAACATGCACGGGTTTGCCTGCTCCGCTCTACCCCAGCTCTCCAGCTTGCCCCACGCAGGGCCGTTTGGCACCCTGCTGTGAGTCAGCGCAAGCTGTGGCTGCTTCAGGGGCAGGGGTCCCATATCACCTTCAACCACTTCAAATCTTCCAGGTCACTTCTTGCCACTTCCTTCCCTCTGCCACCCAAGAGGGAAGAGGCTGACTTCTCCAAGCCTTCCAAATCTCCATACCAGCTTTACTAAGAGACACCATTTTTTCCCTAAGCTTTAATTCTGTATTTTTTCTCCAATTCAGTCTATGCAAACCCGGCAACCATCTCGTTCCCTGTACGGGCCACCAAAAATTCTGTCGTGGTTTTTAAAAGAGAGCTGACGGAAATTAAACTCTCAAATCAAATTGGAGAGAAAATACAGAATTATATTTAGATAGAAAGAAATACAGCGATAGACATTACAAAGCAATTACCCCATCCATGGCAAGCCCCCTTGAATTTTTCCCCATCCCCAAAAAAACTAAATCTACACTCCCCAGTGCTCCAATCCTCCCCCCCACCAATGCCTCTGCCATCCAAAGAGGCCTACTGCTTACATGTTCTTCCTGATAGATTGGCTCCCCCCCACACAACAGAGGACAGGAAGAGGAGGAAAGGAGAACGAGCTAACCTTGTTGTGAGTCTATAAAGAGATAGCAGAATTGTGGGATTGAATAACAATCTTCTAGTCCCCAGAAAAAATTTTAACGCTATAGCCTCAACCTGGGACATAATGGCACTCATTTTAAAAATAATCTCATAAAAACTTGGGCCAAAGAGCATGGTCTTGAGTGGATTTATCACATCCCTTATTACGCACCTGCCTCAGGCTTGCTGAAAACAACTTTAAAAGCAATGGGGGGAGGAACCTTAAAGAATGAGAAACATCTAGCCCAAGCTACCTGGGTAGTGAACAGTAGAGGTTCTACCAACAGAGCAAATCCAGCTCATTCAGATGTGTTATGAAAGGTAGACGGTGCCAGGGTTCCTGTCATTTGTGAAAAGAATTTTTTGGGGAAGTCTGGGTATTCTCCCCTTCAGGGGAGGCTATGCCTGTCCGAGGGGTGGTTTCTGCTGAAGGACCTGGTCATACATACTGGGTTATGCAAAAGAATGGTGAAATACAATGTGTTATACTTAAACTATAAAGAGAAATAAACTACTAGAGAAAAAATATAATAACCTTAAGGAAGATGGGGAAGGGGTCAAGCGGCAGTGAAGCAGCAAAAGCAGCAGCAGCCAAAACAGCAGCAGAGGAAGACAGCAGGAAGGTGCAGCTCAAGCAGCAGAAGCCAGGAAGGGGAAAGAACAAGCTGTGCTTCTAGACATAAAGCTCTTGATGCTCCAATGAAATTATATTAACTTATCCATTGTTGCCATTATATGGCCTATCCCTGGAATGTTCACCTCTCCCCTATGTTTGAGCTGGAAAATCAGCTCAAACGGCCACAATCCACCCCTTTAATATAATTTACCCTTCTTGTGGATGAGCATCATATTGGCCAGTTTCCAGTCTTCAGGGACCTCTCCAGTGAGAGATAACCTGTCCCACTATTGAAGATTGAGGCAAAGGTGGTGTTAAGCACCTCTGCCTTTTCCTCATATGTGGAGAGATTTTTGCTCATAGGACATGAAATGATAAATATGAGCACCTGTGCTGGGAAGTGTCCTTGAGTCCATCTTGGGCTTAAGATACTAGGCAGTAAATAATAGCATTCCACATGCAGCTGCAGGGGGTGGAGTGCCAGCTGCATGTGGGCAGAGTTAGCCAGCCCAAGGGTTATTGTATATTACCCTATCCGTACCATGCTGGTAACCCTCGACCAACCGTGAGCTATCCACATGTGCCAATCCTAAACTAAGTTATCTGTGCATGCCTCTTGCAAGAAAGCATATAACTCACTGTAAAATGGAAATAAAGCAGAGAATGATCATCTAACCATATTGGTGAACCCAGAGTCATTTTATCCCAGATGCAGCGCCGGCACTCATCCTTTGTCACTATATTCCCCTCTCTATCTAATAAGGACTGGAGGTTGTCCTTGCCCTTTCTCTTGCCGTTAATATAGAAACATTTTTTATTCTCCTTAACAGCAGTGGCAGCCTAAGTTCTAAATGGGCTTTTGCCTCTCTTATTTTTTTCTACAAGACCTAGCAACATCCTTGAACTCTTCCTGGGATACCTCCCCTTTTTTCCAAAGGTGATACACTCTCTTTTTTATCTTTAATTCCTTCAGCAGCTCCCTGCCCATCCAGTCTGGCTGCCTCCCTCGTCATCTCATCTTCCGGCACAATGGGACATCCTGCTCCTGTGCCTTCAGGAGTTCTTTCTTGAAGTAGGTCCAACCTTCCTGGACCCCTTCGTTTTTAAGGGCTGTTTCCCAAGGAACTTTCCGAGTTAGTTCCTTAAATAGGCTGAAGTCTGCCCTTCAGAAGCCCAGTGTGGAGGTTCTGCTGCTGCCCTTCCTGGTTTCACCATATATTGAAAAAACTATAATTTCGTGGTCACTGGACCCCAGACAGCCTCTGATGTAGATATTGCTTAGTCTCAATCTCAATACACTTAAATTGCATTATTTTTATATAACAAAAGAGAATACTGAGACATTATAAATAAAATAACAACATAACTAAGAATGCCATCATTTGCACTGCATGCTTAAATTTAATAAGTAACTCCATTTACTCCAAGATTAATCAAAACATAGAATGGGAGCTTTAATATCTACATAAATTTTAATATCAGATTATCATTAAACAAAATAATCATATTTTGTGTGTCAAAATCTAGGTGATTCATCTTAAGTCACTTGCCAAAATAGTTTTACAGTTACTTTGATCCAAACAGAAAGGCTTCATATAGTACAGGGGTCCTCAAACATTTTAAACAGGGGACCGGTTCACTGTCCCTCAGACGCTCTCGGGGACAGGACAATAGTTTGTCAGGGGCCAGACTATAGTTTGGTTCCAGACCAGTCCTGGCAGGTGCTTGGGGGCTGCAGAGGCCGGCGAGCGGATTAAGTGGCAAGAAGTGGCTGCTTGGTTTCCCCCCAACCCCTGGCGAGGAGTGGGGGGCAGGGGGGTTCTGTAAATACTGGTGGGCCAGATTGAGGACCCTGAGGGGCTGTATCCAGCCCGCGGGACATAGTTTGAGGACCCCTGATATAGAAGACTACAGGCTGAAGTGACTGACTTTTCATTTTAAATAAACAATACAAATCTAGTATTATTTAAAACATGATCCAGAGGTGTGGTTTCCTAAAGTATGTGCAGCTCAAGTGGCATAAAATTAGCTCAACTCTAAAGCAATTCCCAAAGGGGGATGGGAGCAAGCAATCTGTGGTGGTTTTATGTTGTTTATCAACACAAAAGTTTAATTACTATTTTATTTATTTATCCCATGTTACAGTAGTTACATTTCAAAATTTATATGGTTAGGTAGGCAAAGAATACATTGTAAATATAAAAAACAATAGTGGTATAACAACATTCTCTTTAAAATCATAAAATGAACACTTTCCACTTTCCTCACATTTTCCTTCATTTAACAGTAAATTCTATTATTAGACTGGATCATTTTTAACATATCGCATCAAAGGAGATCTCAAAAATTCAAGTCTTAACCTACACTCATTCTTTCAGGCTTCGTGATGACTAGATGGAAAATAATTTGGTTTTCTAAATTATATATAAAGACATAATAAAGTCTTTTTCATTGTGCATTATGCAAAGGCACATGGAACGTGACTGTGTACTGTCAATATCAGAAGTGACATGTACTTTATATCTCAAAATAGGATTTATTTTTCCTGATGTCATCTAATGATTCATTAATTATGGAAATAGATATATTAGCCAGATTTCTTCCCCAGTTTTACTTGCAAAAGTGCATCAGAAGAGTTTTGGAAACTATTACATCCTACTCTTACATAGCTACGACAGTTTAAAAAATCCCTATGTGAAGGGAATTAATGCAATTTTGCCTTGATGCAATTTTTTTCAGGCTAACAGAGCATTTGAAATAACTTCTAACTTAAGCCTATTTTCCATGTGCTTTCATTTTGCTGATCTAATATTGAGACTAATATGTGAGAAAGACCAGTTTCTAGCTTCATGTTTTGCAAAGTACTGCCCATCTCTATCCATCAGCCTGAATATTTTAGCTTCTATAAATACAAATTACACAGCACATTTGTTCTGATGCTTTCAAATGTAACTGCAGTGGTCACTGTGCAGACCTTGATTTACACTCATCAGGCAAAGACTTAAAGTTAGCTGAAGGATTCTCTGACCAAAACTTGTAGAATAAGTTCAGGTTCTAATGAGGTGAAATGCTAGCCCCATTGAAATTTCTACTAATTATCTATTGATTTTATTTAATTTTTAATAGGGCTAGTACTTAATTTCTTAGTGCCCTTGAAATATGACTTTAAAGAAAGAGACTTACAGTATGTGGATACAGGACAAGACAAAATATATTTAGAAGAGAAACTAGTGATAATAAAAATGTTTCATTTTGTAAAATAACTGCCAAATATCTCATTTCATTGAAGTTAAGATTGTCCTCCACTCTTAATTCTAGCAGCTCAGATAAATTAACCTAACAATCCTGAAAAAAAACTAAAAGATATTGTGAACTTAAAAATTGAGGTGTATATTTCTGCCTGAATTATTTTGTCCTAATACTGTTTAAAATAATACTGAAAAGCACTATAACTGAAAGGTTTAAGATTTTTATTTTTTCTCTGCTCACTTTTTTTCAATAGAAACACTGAATAAATAAAACCTGAAAATTCAGATGTTTTGCTAGAAGCACATGAAACAAACCTCCAAACCCTCAGATAAACCAGTGAGTGAAGAGTGGAATTTCCTATTGACCTTCTTTAACAAACCCTACCTGAGGGGGGGAAGCAGCACAAATGTCTGGGAAAGAACCTGTGGCCAAGCCTACTAAACTACTGCATGCTAAAGCCTCTGGACTTTCAAGGACTCCTACATAGGGACCAATTTGAAAAGCGGATCCTTTAATTTTTCATTTACTGAATCATCAGTTTGACATTTAGTGACATTTAAACTGAGCCTTTATATAAAGGTTTATTTCTTTTGCACTTGTATACAAAATGCTAACAAAGTAACTATATTTCACCTGCTACTAAATATGAACTCTGTAGCTATATGGGTGTTCAATTACTCTCATGTAGAAACAGCTGTCATATTGAAAACATAATTAAAAATGGCAATATAGGAACCTGAATAGGCCAGTTGAGTTTAAACTGACTCCATCTTCTCTGGAACTACACCAGTCTACACCAGCCAATCTGACTTGATTTGTTTGCTCTTTCAAAACCATAAGTAAAATTCTTTAAATAAACTAGAGTGTTTCTTTACTCCGTTCTGAAGTATAAAACCTAGAGCAATTAGAGGAACTAAATTATCACCCACATCCGTACAAAACTCCTACTAATTTCTCCTCTACTGGTGGTTTTGAAGTAATTTGTTGAGATGCAAGCATAAACATGCATTCAAAACATAACCCTGAGTTGGAAAGAAGAAGAGTTCCCTCCTCATAATCTTAAAATACTCTTAAATAAGGCCAAACTGCTTTAATGAAACACAGAATGGATGAGATTAAAATTATGTTAAAATTTTAGCTGAAGAAATTTTAACTCCCTGAAAGTTTGTAGTCAGAGCCCTTTGAAAATAAGAGCTTACAATGGAAATCATTACAGATTTAACTGTAGTCACAAATGTAGCAAAAATCTTTCCAGGAAAAAAATATCTGAAATTATGTATCAGAAATCTGTTTCCTCAAATAGATGCCAAAGGCTGTTGCACACATTTAAAACACAGACTCATCATTAGTATTACTATATGAGGGTTGGTTTCTTCAGTGCACTGTATTTTTTAAATTCACAATACAAAACAACAAGAGCTGTTCCTGTTTAATTGCACAGCCTGACAAATGGTTCACCAGATAGGTTATACTACACCTGAACAAAATGAAGATGGGATTGCCCTCTCAGCTCCTAGATGAAGAAACATACTTCATGTGGAAAACAAGCCAATGGATCATATATTCAAGTATATAAATTAATGTACAATTTTTATTTCAAAGGAGCTGATTTATGATAGCGGAAGATGTGGCTCCAAGCGTGAGGCAATTGAAAAGAGTGACCAAACAAAATACTTACCATTTACACAACCATTGGTCTTTTACAGGTGTTTTTAACCCTAGATATTTTCTGTGGGGTAATTAAGTTAAAATTATATCTAATATGAACTTTTTCCTGAGTTTTCTGGGTTGCCTTGGAATAATTTTATCCTAGAAAAAGATACAGTTTTAAAGCTCTACTGCTATAATCATCTGCTTGTTCATTCACATTCATAACTACTTGAATTTTTGCCTATACTGACCATATTTTACTAATACACTGATTAAAAAAAATAAGATATTATCTAACCAAGACATCGAAAATTGGCAGAACTTTCACAGGCTACATCCCTAATAAAATTATCACCCATTTACAATATCAGTGTGGTAGTTTGAATGCACCCCGCCACCGCACACATTAGAAGCAGCTAGCTAGACTCAGTCAGACTCCGGGAATATAAATGAAGCTATTTATTTACAGCTAGCACATTATACAGGCAGCTATTTACAATATATACAGAAATATACAAAAACATAAAAGGTAAAAAGTAATACAGAAACACAACTCCCCTCCCAGAAACCTGAGTCCCCAGGAGGGACTCTCAACCACCCCTGCACCTTCCCCCTACCCCTCTCAGCCTTACCCCAGTCCTAAGGAAGAATAGAGGTGCAGCCAAGAGGTTAAGGAGCAAGGTTAGCGGCAGTGAGGTTAATGAGATGTTGCTCAGTGTGAAGCCAAAAGCAGAAAGAGGACAAAACTGAGAATGTTAGCTAATGTTTACTTCTTGTTCCCATACTTATCAACGGGACGGATGCAGGAAGGAGACACAACCATTGTTTTCCTTTTTCAGCCAATTATCTAGTTCTTTTCACCAAAACATTCTAGCCTGCTTCAAACTAGCACAATCCACCCCTGTCTACTTCGCTCAGAGTGTCGCTGAGAATTATCCGATCTAATCTAAACCAATATTGACAATAAAACAATCTGTCTCTCCAAGCCAAGAATGGTGTTTCGTGCAGTAGCATGTGGAACTGGATAGGTTTCCAGCCATCCAGTGCTGGCCTCTAACATCGTTAGCACATACTGCTTGCTGGAACGAGATCGAGGTAAAGTGATATAGTCAATCTGCCAGGCTTCACCATACTTGTACTTTGACCATCTCTCACCAAAGCATAAGGGCTTGTTTCGCTTAGCCTGCTTAATAGCAGCACAAATGTCACAGTCATAGATGACTTGGGTGATAGTGTCCATGGACAAGTCAATTGACCTATCGCGTGCCCATCGGTATGTTGCATGTCTGCCTTGATGTCCAGATGAGACATGGGCCCACCGAGCTAGGAACAGTTCACCTCGGTGTTTCCAATCAAGGTCAAAATCAAGATCAGAGTTGGTATAAACCTGAGAAATCTTAGCAGCTTGGTCTGCCTGTTTATTGTGGTGATGTTCCTCAGTAGCTGTGTTCTTAGGCATGTGTGCGTCCACGTCCCGCACCTTCACTGGAGTTCTCTCTAGTCGTGCATCAATGTCCTGCCATAGATCAGCGCACCAAATAGCCTTTCCTTTGCTCTGCCAACCTTTCTTCTTCCAGTCTTTTAGCCAACCCCATAGAGTATTGGCTACCATCCATGAGTCGGTGTAGAGGTAAAGGATAGGCCAATTCTCCCGTTCAGTGACATCAAGAGCAAGTTGAACAGCTTTTACCTCAGCGAACTGACTGGATTCTCCTTCTCTATCTCTCACTTCAGTAACTCTCCTGGTAGGACTCCGGACTGCTGACTTCCATCTTCGCTTGTTCCCAACAAGATGACAGGAACCATCTGTGAACAAAGTATAGTTCTTTTCCTGATCAGAGAGATCACCATAGGGAGGAGCTTCCTCAGCACGAGTTATTTTCTCCTCTGGAGATTTGGAACAGTCTGTGCCTTCTGGCCAGTTGGTGATCACCTCCACCAGACCAGGTCGATCAAGATTACCCATTTGCGCTCGTTGGGTTATCAAAGCCATCCATTTAGACCAGGTTGCATCTGTGGCATGATGTGGTGCTGAACCTTTGCCTTTGAACATCCTGTTAAGAACTGGTAGTCTAGGAGCTAAAAGCAATTGTGACTCAGTTCCAATCACTTCAGAAGCTGCTTTCACTCCCTCATAGGCTGCTAGTATCTCTTTCTCTGTTGCGGTATAATTTGTCTCTGATCCTCTGTAACAACGTCCCCAGAAACCAAGTGGACGACCACGTGTCTCATTTGGAGCTCTCTGCCAAAGGCTCCAAGTTGGACCATTGTCACTGGCAGCCGTGTACAGAATGTTTTTAATGTCCGGACCAGATCTCACAGGTCCCAAACCCACTGCATGGACTATTTCTCGCTTGATCTGATCAAAGGCTGCTTGTTGTTCAAGTCCCCACTCGAAATTGTTTCTCTTACGAGTCACATCATGCAGAGGTTTGACAATCTGACTGAAACCAGGAATGTGCAGTCTCCAAAATCCCACCACACCAAGAAAAGAAAGTGTGTCCTTCTTACTGGTGGGAACTGCCATACTAGAGACTTTGTTGATCACATCCTGAGAGATGTGACAGCGACCATCCTGCCACCGCACTCCCAGAAACTGAATTTCTTTGGCAGGTCCTTTGACCTTGTCTCTCTTAATGGCAAAACCTGCTTACAACAGAATGTCAATGATTTAGTTACCTTTCTCGAAGACTTCCTCAGCAGTTTGGCCCCACACAATGATGTCGTCGATGTACTGGATGTGCTCTGGAGCTTTACCTTTCTCCGGTGCGTTGTGGATGAGTGAGTGACAGATGGTTGAGCTGTGTTTCCACCCCTGAGGCAAACGATTGAACTGGTACTGGATTCCGCTCCAGGTGAATGCAAACTGAAGCCTGCATTCCTTTGCTATGGTAATAGAAAAGAAAGCATTAGCAATGTCTATGGTTGCATACCATTTAGCCTTCTTCGATTCCTGCTCATACTGGAGTTCCAGCATGTCTGGCACAGCGGCGCTCATGGGTGGAGTCACCTCGTTGAGGGCACGAAATTCTACTGTGAGTCTCCAATCGCCGTTAGACTTTCGGACAGGCCAGATGGGACTGTTGAAAGGTGAATGAGCTTTCTCGATGACAGCCTGACTCTCCAGTTGACGAATCCGCTGATGAATGGGCAACAAAGAGTCACTGTTAGTTCTGTACTGCTTGTGGTGCACAGTTTGAGTAGCAATTGGCACCTCCAGATCCTCTATGTCGTGATGTCCCACAACTGCAGATTCATCAGAAAGTTCAGGTCTAATGGTCAATTTCAATTTACCATCCTCAATCTCTACAGATGCTATTCCAAAAATCCTATTTGTGACCCTTAGGATCTTTGAAACAACCTTGTCTCAAAAAGTCAATTCCCAGAATGCAAGGCGCATCAGGATCAGTTACAATTGTATGTTTCTTCCACTCTTTACCAGTTAAACTGATCTCAGCCAGCAACTTAGTTAACTCTTGAGATCCACCAGTGATTCAAAAAATAGATATGGACTCTGTCCCTTTGCAATTGGATGGCAATAAAGTACACTGAGCACCTGTGTCAACTAAGGCCCTGTATTTCCGAACTCTTGAACTGCCAGGCCACCTAATGAATACATTCCAATAGATTCGGTTCTCTCCACTATCCCTTTCCTCCTCCTGGCTGGAGGCAGGGCACCCCTAATGCTGAACATGGCATGTGGGGTGTACACAGTGATTGGTGGTGTTGTGAGAGAAATTGCAATTGTTGGAACAATTGCAGTTGCTCTCAATAGCTGATGAAGTGTCAGCAACTTTTCTGGCATTGCTGCCTCTGTTTCTGCCATTCTGCAGTTCCCTGACTCTCTTTGAAAGAGCTGAAGTAGGTTTACCATCCCATTTGTTCATGTTCTCCCCGTATGTGTCACGCAGCATTATCCACAGTGACGCACGTGATTGTTGATATCTAGGAGGAATTTGTCTCCTCCTGGGCTGGAATTGCCTTGCAGGAGGTGGGCGTCTGTTCCTGATGGCTGAAATATGCACCCATTCAGATGATGCAGGAATGGTATCCTTTACCAGATTGGAAATTGAGGTTTTTGAGATCCTCCTTCAGTTCTTTCATGCTTGTCCTTGATGCCATCCTTAATCTCTGTACCCAGAGTTTTTATGGCAGAGACTTGGGCAGAATGTGACAAGCTGTCCTCTACCTGCCTGAGCTGGTCAGTGAATTCACCAACAGCGAAAGACCTTCCATTATCACTCCTTGACAGAAATTTGCTGGCCAAGATGTTAGCATAGGATGAAGGAGCAAGCTTAATCAGCTTCTTCATGAGACCTGTTCCCAAAGGAATATCGTCAGGCTCATGAGTGCCATGATCTCCATAAAGCATTTCTTTCACAGCAAACTCCTTCAGAAGATTAATTCCCTGCTCAATAGTATTGCACTTCTTGGCAGCCCATGGCAAATCATCTCGGGAAGGATATCTCCTAGCCACAGCCAATAGAAGGTGTGTCCACAAGCTAACCTTACTAAGAGGACTTGCTAGGTTATTTGTCCACTCCGCTCTCCCTAGTGAGTGGTCCCAGATGCTTGGCAGATTTGTCTCCTTCCTGTAGGGCATTAGCACTAACACTATGGCATCTCACTAGCCAGCTTAAGATTGGTTCACCTGATTCCCTTGCATATTCCTTTCTAATTTCCCTGACCTCTCCGAGTGGATCGTTGGAGCCTTGGATGTCATTGTCCTCCTCTTCCTCCTCTTGACCTGGTGGTCCCGGGCCTAACAGAACCTTCCTCATAGCACTCCTAAACTCATTGGAACCATCCTCTTTCTTGGCAACCAACCTCACAATGCTCCTCTCATTTGAGTATTGGGATCTCAGCAAGTTCGCCAGGTCTTGCAGACTAAGCACCTCCTCTCCCTCCTCTTGCTGATCACTGGAGGTCCCCTCTCTTACATCCTCCTTTGAACCACACTGTGTCTTGGCTTTTGCCTTAGCAGGTGCCAAAAACACCTGCACAGCACAGACTTAGGCGTGTCTGCTGGAGGGTTTGAATCATTGGGGGTCTGACCTGGAGTCTGTGAGTTCAGATCTGCCTTAGAGGTAACAGGATTTTGGTCTGCTGGCTGGGAATTAGAACTGGCTGAGTTGGTGTTATCAGTAACATTCTGATTTTGAGTCTGTTCTCCTGGGACTCCTGCCAAACCTTGTGGATAATTATTGTTTACATTCCCGCCGGGAACATTGGCAGACTTCCCAGAATCTGGAAAGGGGGGTATAGAGACTGGCTGTGGGGAAGGAATTCTCCTGGTTGCTTTCAAAACAGAAATTTTCTTAGCTAATTTTGGCACTACCTTTGAATTTTTCACACATAGTGCAAAAATTAATATGAAAATTAAACACATAAGACATAGATTAAAAATTGAGAGAATCAAAACAGTTTTACATGAGCAACTTCCTAGACAAACGTCTGGCATGCCAGTTCTTGGGTGTATTACTCGCATGAGAGCTGTGGCTGGCTTGATTGTAATATTATTGACAAGTGCTCCTGTAATGTTACTGGTAAGATTTTCAGTGACATTAAAACCAGCATAACCAAGAATAAAATCACCCCAGGACCAGAAAATGCTTGTAAGTTTATCTTTGACCTTCTTAAAAAGTACACGAAGCAAGAAATAACCAATTTGGTCTTTGATCCAATTGTACACAAAAAAACAGCAAACAGGCCACACAATTGCCCCCACCAAGTAAAATAGCTGCTTAATTAGCTTCATCCTGATTCCCAGAGTTAATTAACAGTCACTCAAATGAATTTAGCCCCACGTTGGGCGCCAAATAAAAGATGTGGTGGTTTAGGCTGCAACCCACCCCCCCACAGCTAACTCAGATGGACTCTGGGAATATAAATGAAGCTATTTATTTACAGCAGCACAATATACAAGCAGCTATTTACAGCATATACAGTTATATACAGAAATATACAAAGGACAAACAATACAGAAGCACAACTCTCCTCCCAGAAACCTGAGTCCCCAGGAGGGGTTCTCAACCACCCCAGCACCTCCCCCTGCCCCTCTCAACCTTACCCCAATCCTGAGAAAGAATAGAGGTGCAGCCAAGAGGTTAAGGAGCAAGGTTAGTGGCAGTGAGGTTAATGAGATGTTGCTCAGTGTGAAGCCAAAAGCAGAGAGAGGACAAAATGGAGAATGTTATCTAATGTTTACTTCTTGTTCCCATACTTCTCAGCGGGACTGATTAGGGAAGGAGACACAACCACTGTTTTCTTTTTTCAGCCAATTATCTAGTTCTTTTCACCAAAACTTTCTAGCCTGCTTCAAACTAGCACAGTGAGTGGCAGGAGAGGTTAAGGAGATGCAGCTCAGTCAAAGCCCAGCCCGAAAGTGAAGAGACAATGGCAAGAGTGTGTCTTGGGTTCAAATGCAAGTTCCCAGAGACTCTTATAAATTTGGTAGACCCAATGACAATTTATAGAATTTATAGAGTTTATAGAGTGCCCTCCCCTCCTCCCCCTCCTTTCCCCAAAAGACAGGGAGAGAGATAAAAGGTAGGGACACCCCAATAAATCAATCTCACTCGATTTGGAAGTTAAAAAAGGAAAAGTTTAACAATAACTTAGAAAAAGGGATTGGAGGTAGGGGAGTTTACAAAGGATAAGGAAGGGAAAACAGCAAAATACAAAACAGGGATGGATACAACCCGAGTAGTGTGATGGTGTCTCTGCCTCGTGGCTGGTATGCAGTATCAGTGTGTGTGTGTGATCATGAACGCAGGTAAAGGAGAAACGAGCAAGAGAGGGGTGAGGAGCAGGAAGTGCTCCTCTTTTATACCGCAGGAAGTGGGGGGAGTGGGCTAACCATCACCTGGAGTGTGGCCCACCCCTGAGGAGGGGCCAAGACCCCTAGGGTCAGGTTCAGGGTCACTCCCCCAGGAGTGTTAACCCTATACAGAGTGTTATCTAATGTTTACATTTCTCCTTCAGCGAGACTCTGAGGGAAGGAGACATCATCATTGCTTTCCTTTTTCACAGCCTATGGTCTAGTTTTTCTCACCAAAACATTCTAGCTTGCTTCAAACTAGCACAATCAGTAAATGAAAATCGGTTTCAGTCTGAGATACATAAGGTCAATTGATATCTTTACAGATTTTTTTTAAAATGCCTAATTGCTCCATATATTGGGTTATAAAAAAGGTTAAGGGCATGCTTATAGACGTATTGATTTAAGTGACTCTTGTGCATCAAAAGAAATCTGTCAATGCAAAAAGCTGTTTTAGTATGTATGGGAAAACTTGTAAAGTTGCCATTCTTTTAATATGCTGCTCTTATCATTGTCATAATGGGGTGTGTGTTTATATATATATATATATATATATATATAAATCTATGCAAACCAGAATAATTTGATTATTTTTTAATATAAATAAATAATATTCCCTGAAGGATCTTAATTTCTAAACAGGTGAAGACATGTTTATTAAATTGCAATCAAAAAAAAAAAAATTAACTTTGACCTATAATTAAGTTTACAATGCAAACAATGTCAGATGAGGAAGTTTACTTGCAAGTTCATATAAAAATCTTTGTATCAAAATTATGCATGAAGGTGACCAGTAAATAATTTATTCCAGTTCTTAAAAATTATCTCCTGCATAGTCTTTCAGTTACTCTGAAAATGACACAGTGCTCTAACCTAATTTTTCTTTTTAAAATGAAAGAATAGCATACTTTAAAAAAGAAAAAAACGTAAGTCTAGGCCAAGAATAATGTTTAAACAGCATTGTTAGCATTAAATTGATAACAAAAAGCTCCTATTACAGGTTTGTTCCAACCCCCCATATATGAATTAATGGAAAAACTCCTACTGACTTTGGAGTGAGAGAGAAATTCAGAAGATAGTGGTTACTTCCAAAACAAAAAAAAAGAATTATATTAAACCACAAAAAAATGGCTGTGGTTTAAAAGACAAAATAACAGAGCTAATGGAGACTTATAGTGTTCTCTTAAACTATATTGATTCTATGATTATTAGATTTTTTATTACAATTATTTAATTTGCATTAGAAACTTCTAGCAAGTTCTAGATGATAAATATACATTTTTGGTAGCTATGGAGAAGTTACTTCACATAAAGTAAGACCTTAATAGAGAGGTGACTAAAAAATCCCTGTGTGAAATGATAATACTAATAACTAAATATAGATTTCTGATCCAGACTGTGACAAGCAAATTGGGATCATTTAATAAATTACTGTACCAGAAACGAGAACTAGATCCTACGGCAAAAACAGACATTCCTCTCGAGGCTGCCTCTGAAGTGGTATCCTGGTTTGAGATGGTTGGGGGAGGGATTACCAGGGGGGAGGAGCGGGCCATGCTGTTCTAACTGGAAAGTTCTTTGTTCCTGTTATACTGGTTAAAAGTTTGCTTGGCTTGTGGTTGGTGCATAGCCCTGTTGCAATTTCTGCCTGGCAACACCCCTTGACTTCCGTTAGACATGTGCATAAGACGATGGAAAGTTACTGCCTCATGACAGTCATGTATATAAAGGGGTTTGAAAGCTCAGACATTTTGTGAGCGGTTGGTGGGCAGGAGACTCCCCGGCTGCCCAGTGCTGCCTTTGCTTATTTTACCTAAATCAAGTTGATTTTCTCGCATTCAATCTCAAAGTGTGTGTTGTGGAGGCAAGGAATTAATGTGGCCGAGTCAGGAATTTTTATACAAAAATAGAGTTATTTTATTTTCCCAAAACCCACCCCCAAAACTATATATACAAAGATTAATTTAGTTTAATTAACAGATTCAGTTCCTTGAGAATATCTACAGGAATGCCATCGATAATCTGACTATTTTGGAAGTCAGAAGTTGGAAAAGGCTTTAGCTATTAATTAATAGCGGTTTTCTTACTAATAAAGTTGAGCCAAAATAACGCACGATCAGGCTGACTTCATCGTGCGGCCTGTCCCGCTGTTCCTTTTCAGCAGCTGCAGGTGGATCGTTAAGGGTCGTCAGGCTTACAAAGGGTGTCAATGGGTGAAGCAATCCTTGAAGCTCTTTCTGTATCCAGGCGAGCGAGGGGGGGGGGAGAACTCTCAGGCAGACATGAACGTCCAGGCAGTAACAAACTCCAAGGCGGGAACCCCCAAAGGCAGGAAGCCCCCAATATTTATACCCTCTCTAGACAAAGAGCAAAGTTACCACTTCCTTAGGCGCGAAAGGGCACAGCCAATCCCAGCCCAATTCCAGCGTGGGTACTGCACGGGGCACTCCTCGTGCGAGCAGGACCCCTTTGCTCACCCCCTTCACACCTGCAGGGCAGGCGAGGGGGGGGGGAACCAGGCGGCTTTACCTCTCCCATTTCAAGCCACAGAGGGAGAGCAATTTAGGGGTATACAGGATCCTAGGACAGTGTGTGAGAACTATTTTTAACACAGACCAAATAGCCCATACCTACAGACTATCACAGTGTTTACTAATTTGACTGCGAAATCTTCCTTTAAATTCCTGTGCCAAGGATCAATCTACCCACCAATGTCTACTGATCTTAGGAGTGACACTATTTTTATTCCAGCATGAAGGATACAGTTTGATCATATATACAGAGGGAAGCAGTGCTTTGTGTACACAGGTCATGGACATATACACAGTTGTGTGTGATTCATCTTATCTAACTTTAGCCAAATGTTACGTCTTCTAATCTGTCTATAAGGGAGGTTTAGACTACTTAATGGAAGAGAAAGACACCGCTAAGAAATATCCTCTGTAGGTGCTTATCTCTTCCCATTGATTCAGAAGGAGATTCACAGAACATGAGGCTCGTTAATAGGCGGGCACGTGTATGCGGCTCACACTAGTGGTTTAGCAGCATCTCCCTCCTCTGCCTGAAATATTTGTATTTTACCCCAGCATCATCGTGAGTTTGAAAGCATCTTTCATACAGGAGACTTAGGGACCAAAGGCATCATGAGTATATGCTGGAGTGAATGTCCAGGATCCATAGGCATTAGTTAGAATTTTTCCTATTTTTGTGTTACTGTTTTCCAAGTTCTGGTTGATTGAACTGTTTAATTCTATGCAATTGCTTCTTGTTGACCAAAAACCTAAAGAACCTCAGGGATTTTTCCCGATTTTTGAATATGAATAATAAAAATAATATTAATACATGCATTAATAGTAATAATTCATAACATATTATTAATTTCTGATACACGTATGGTGCAGCGAGCTCGGATTTCAATTGAAGAAGCATTGCACACAGATTATGAATCAACAGTATCAGACTTGGCCTGGGCTGAACAAAATGGGAGTAACCCAGCAAAGATTGCTGAGGAATTGCTCAAGGCTTCCCGCGACCCAGCTGTAGTACCGGGTGCATGCTTTTTTCAGGCACTAGTAGAATTTGGTAAGTTCGAGGAACAAATTCTACATTATAAGGAGAAGATTATTGGTTTGGAAAGGGAGTTAGAAAGGTCGGAGGCAAACTATAAGGGGCTGACTGATTTATTCGTGTTGCTGATCAGGGAATCTAGTGCGAATATTAGAACCTTGGCTGAAAGCAGCCGATCGGGCAGTCCTCCGGTAGACAGGCATATGCTGCCTTGTGCTCAGTCCCCTGCGTCTTCTTTTGAGCTCCCAGAGCCGCAATAGCGCGAAAGGGATTTTACGGGCATAAATGGAGATTCGGTGTTTTTACCGTGGGCTACAGATTTAGAGCTTTTAAGGATGCAGGATGAGCCAGCTCCGTCCACTGCCGAGGGCTGGGAGCTTTGTGCCCGCTCGCAGCCCGCCAGCCGTGGGTTCTGCTGAGCCTAGCTGGCACCCTTCACGCGGCCACTCGCCGTCTGCTTTGTCGGGTTTTCCGTTCGCTCGGACCCCAGCGCCCAGCATTTTTCCGTCAGCTGCACTTTATGCAGAGCAGAACCTCTCTGCCACGGAGCCACGCCCCGCGCCACCCGGCTCCTGGTCGCATCCGTATCCTGCGGCAAATTAAGCTTTTGCCGTGTTTTTGGCTGATGCCCAGCCGCACGGCCACTCGCATGCTGCTTTTCTGGGTCATGCTGCCCGCCTGGACCAGCCAGCTAGCTACTGGCCACAGCCAAGCATTTTAGGCACCGATCCCCATTTCGGGTTTTCCCCCCTCGGGACTGTCATGGAAGGGATCAGAGCCCTTTTGCCCTATTGCAGAATTTTCATTTATACACAAAATTGTTGCTCAGAGGCCTTCCATCACAAAAGAAGTCAAAACAATATTTTCTATCTGCTTGCACTGACGTAGCTGCTGTACCAGCAGACGTACAGGCCTTGGGAGAATCTCTCCCTCGGAGAAACAAAAGACATAAACATGGCTATGTTTTGGAAAAAGGGTTCGAATTCTCAGACATGGTGACCACTCGACAAACATCTGCTGGGGGCTGACCCCTGGGTGGTTCCATAAGTTGTTTTTGGTGAGAATTAGCCCATTGTATAAGTTGATTATAACTTTGTACCAATCTGTAAAGCTAACGCAAGTCTGACTGAGTTGGTTGAACACACCTCTTCTAAAATACTGTAAAAAATATACCCACTTGCACCTCTTGCACCTTAACTTAACTGAGCCCCTCGCTCTCTACCCTGCTCTTACACCTCTTTTGCTTGATACCCTGATCGCTGATTACACACGCACACACACGCGGCATTCGCATCGCAAACAACCAGCTCAAGACAGCACCGTTCCAGGCAGGGGCCCAATCCTTACGAGCCCCGGGAGTCAGCATTCAGCTCAACCGGACCCGCGGAGCCTCGGACAATGCACCTTAAAATTCATAAAGACTTTGAAACTTTTCTGAACTACATTTGAACAGTGAGTAACTGACAAGAATTTAATTTAAAGGCTGAATAATCTCTCAAGCTTCAGTGAACTCTCTAAAAAAATCACAGACTCTCTCCCTAAATCCTGGCATTTTCAAGCCACAAACTCTCTTTCTAAATTCTTTTATAAACTGTTGCTAAATTCCTGATTTCTTGTACATAAATCATTCTGTGATTTAATTCGCAAACCGCATATAAAGAACTTACGTGGGATAATTGTAAATAAGTTTGGGGAAGGGGATTTCTAGTATATATAATATTAAATCATTTATACCTTTTATAAACATCGGCCTCGCATACCATTTCCTCCAAACCTCCCCCCCAAACAAACTTTCCCGTCCGCGACAGGGACCAGTCGTGAGACATTTGGCTTTTGCACCGGCTGCTCGCACAGCTGCTGGTAATGCTGCAAGCACACGCTGTTCCACTGGCCCTACTTGGAGCATATCCGTCAAGTCCCTGTGCGCAGCAGGACTTTGCCTCGCCACTGTGTGCAACCATGTGCGTTTTGCCACCAGCTGCATATTCCAACTCAAGCACACGGACTGCAAGTCCTGGCTGTAGTGGAGGGCCACAAAGGCCCAGATGGCCATGTTTACAAATCTATTCTTGCCCGGACATGTTGTCCCCCCGAAAGGTGTTTTTCTATCTAAACCTGGGGAAAACAAATTAAGGGGGACAAAGGAGCACAATAAGCTTGGTCCCTTCAAGTCTGGCCTGCCTGCTTGCAAGGTTGAAGTAAACACATTATGTAAGCTCACGCGCCTAGGGTGGGGATCCACCTGAGCCCCCTCCATATTTGGGGGTACTGGACCCGTGGATTTCACCTTATTTGGCATGTTTTGGCCTGCTGCCAGACTCTTATTGGACAGAATTGTGGCCAAGGACCATCAATCTCGGGCTCATATCTCATAAAAGGGGCAATTCAGTGTTCCTGCCACCCTCCTCCACCCACCGCTCCTAGCTGTATTTCTTCCCGTGTGAGGGTTTAAAGGGTCCCACATAGTCAATTTGCCACGTGTTCCATAATTTCTTGTCTCCACTGAATCTACATTCGTAGGAGAGATCTACCTTTCCTGAATGACTCCTTCTAAATATACATAGCCATTCAGTTACTTTCCACCAACTGGTGGAGGAGATCCTTTTGAGGATCGATTTCGTCAATGAAATGGGCCTTGCCCTACAATACCTTGTGTAGTGCGAAGCTTCTCTGCTTCTTTGACAACCCGAGTTAGGGAAAGGAGTTCCTTTTCCCATTCCGAGTACCGTGTCTTGGTCTTTTTGAATGCTGTTGAGGAAAAACAACATAGTTTATTTTAAGGTATTCAACCCTTTTCAATTTCTTATAGGGCACCTTGGTATGGACATTGCACCTGTTACCAAAGCTTAGGTCTTAGCACTTCTCCTTTGGAATAACTAATCCTTGATCTGTCAACAATTTCAAAATCTTCAGCTACTGCAGCAACTTGCTTTAGCCCTTACTGATCAAACTAGTCTGACTCATCAGAAGAGGTGGCTTTAGAACCCCTTCTGCGGTCCTTTCTTGCCTTATCTCCATCCTGGCTTAATAGTTTTTTCATTTCATGAATGATGGCTTTACTCATAGCACTGAATTCAGCCTTCGTGGGTTCTTCCCAACTGGGATTTCCTTTGAATAAATCACGAGCCTTCACTCCATATTTGTGTTCCTTCAAACAGAAATTGTGCCCATAGTAGGGACTCTGCCCCCAAAGTATTCCCAAACTAGAGCAACGGCTAGTCTCAGGGCTTCCCCTGGGGCTTGACCGTGGACTCGTTCGTGGGCTCCCTTTCGGGCTTTCAGGGCTACCTGATACCTTATCATGCCTCTCTTCTTGCTTCTTTCCACGTGAGGCAATTGGAGGTTTGCTCCTGTTGTCAAATGTCTTCTTCTTAGGGAAGGAAGGCTGCAAAGGCATATCGTCAGCATAGTTTATAGTTTGCCCTTCTGCAACTAATTCCTCAAGGAGTTCCCCCCACGTAATGTGGTTTAATGAACTATTTCCTGTCCCTATGCCTTCTTGCAATTCTTTCTCAATACATTCTCTCTTAATCTCACATATATTCCCTAGGGTCCTTGGTAAACCTTTCACTAAAGGACGAAGCCTGTAAGGTTTTATTGGGGCATCCATGGGATTCGGGTACTTTCCACGCTGATCCATGGCCTGCATACATGCCATCTTTGTGATTACCTCAATTAAATCATCATCATCTGAAACACAAAATTCAGTTAATTCACCTCTCTCTGTAAAATGATAAGAACCAGCCCAATTAAGGATTCTAGTACTTAAAGCGAGATCTCCCTCGGGACCATTCCCAAGAAACACTTTAGGTCCCCGGCAATATCCCTTTACCTCATCGAGAGATACGATTACAGAATCTGCCCCATTCACTATAACTCTATAAACACACACAGTATCACACAGTATCATTAGGGTTGGAAGAGACCTCACAGATCATCAAGTCCAACCCTTTACCACAGAGCTCAAGGCTAGACCATGGCACCAAGTGCCACGTCCAATCTTGCCTTGAACAGCTCCAGGGACAGCGACTCCACCACCTCCCCGGGCAGCCCATTCCAGTGTCCAATGACTCTCTCAGTGAAGAACTTTCTCCTCACCTCGAGCCTAAACCTCCCCTGGCGCAGCCTGAGGCTGTGTCCTCTTCTTCTGGTGCTGGCCACCTGAGAGAAGAGAGCAACCTCCTCCTGGCCACAACCACCCCTCAGGCAGTTGTAGACAGCAATAAGGTCACCCCTGTGCCTCCTCTTCTCCAGGCTAAACAATCCCAGCTCCCTCAGCCTCTCCTCATAGGGCTTGTGCTCAAGGCCTCTCACCAACCTCGTCGCCCTTCTCTGGACACGCTCAAGCATCTCAACGTCCCTTTTAAACTGGGGGGCCCAGAATTGAACACAATACTAAAGGTGTGGTCTAACCAGTGCAGAGTACAGGGGCAGAATGACCTCCCTGCTCCTGCTGACCACACCATTCTTGATGCAGGCCAGGATGCCACTGGCTCTCTTGGACACCTGGGCACACTGCTGGCTCATGTTCAGGCGGGTATCAATCAGTACCCCCAGATCCCTCTCTGTCTGGCTGCTCTCCAGCCACTCCAACCCTAGCCTGTATCTCTCCATGGGGTTGTTGTAGCCAAAGTGCATCACCCTGCACTTGGAGCTATTGAACCCCATCCCATTGGACTCTGCCCATCTGTCCAGGCGGTCAAGGTCCCGCTGCAGAGCCCTTCTGACTTCCAACTCAGTCACATCTGCCCCCAGCTTAGTGTCATCTGCAAACTTGCTGATGACTGACTCGATGCCCTCATCCAGATCATCAATGAAGATGTTAAAGAGGATGGGGCCCAGCACAGATCCCTGAGGGACACCACTAGTGACTGGCCGCCAGCTGGATGTGGTGCCATTCACCACCACTCTCTGGGTCCGGCCTTCCAGCCAGTTCCTAACCCAGCACAGAGTGTTGCCATCCAAGCCATGGACTGACAGCTTAGCCAGCAGTTTGCTGTGGGGGACAGTGTCAAAGACCTTGCTGAAGTCCAGATTGACCACATCCACAGGCCTCCCCACATCCACCAAGCGGGTCACCTGATCATAGAAGGAGATCAGGTTAGAAAGGCAGGATCTGCCCTTCCTAAACCCATGCTGGCTGGACCTGAGCCCTTTGCCATCCCTCAGGTGCGCTCTTATCACCCCCAAGATAACCTGTTCCATCAGTTTCCCTGGCACTGAGGTCAGGCTGACAGGTCTGTTGGTTTTAGT
This sequence comes from Pogoniulus pusillus, assembly GCF_015220805.1. NCBI lineage: Eukaryota > Metazoa > Chordata > Aves > Piciformes > Lybiidae > Pogoniulus > Pogoniulus pusillus. The sequence continues at coordinate 640,089 of NW_026974536.1, read as the reverse complement.
GTCACTGAGAATATTACCAAGGATATTACAGGAGCTCTGGTCAATAATGTGACAATCAATGGAAATTCTGCTTTAAATACGTCTCTAATGAGAGTTATTCAGCCTAAGACAGGAATTCCAACTGTTAGCTTAGGCACATGCTCGTGTAAAACTGTTTTGCTACTCACAATTTTTAATATCTGCCTCATGATTTTAATATTCATATTAATTTTGGCATTATTTGTGAAAAATTCAAAACCAGTTTCTGTAAGAACTAGGAAAAATTCTGTCTCAAAACCAAATTCAGTAACAGTTTCTCAGCAATCTTCTTCCCCCCAGGCAGCCTCTCCACCCTCCTCTGTAGGTTCTGGGAATTCTGCCAATATTCCTGGAGGGAATGTAAATAACGATAACAGGCAGAGTTTGGCAGGAGCCCCAGGAGGACAGACAGGTACCCAAAATCAGAATGTTCCTAGCAACAATGATAACACGTCAGGGTTGGCAGGCATCCCAGGAGGACAGGCAAATAATCCCACTAATGCTGGTAACGCTAGCCCAGTCAGTCCAAATCCTAATGACACCAGCTCAGCCAATTCGAACCCCCAGCCAGCAGACCAGAACCAAAATCCTCCTACTAAAAGTAAGGCAGATTTGAACTCACAAGCTCCAGGTCAGACCCCTAATGATTCAAACCCTCCAAGTCAGACTCCTAATGATTCAAAACCTCCAGGTCAGACCCCTAATGATTCAAATCCTCCAGCAGATATGTCCAAGTCTGTTGCTGTTCAGGCCTTTCTGGCACCTGCTAAGGCAAAAGCTAAGACAAAGAGTGGTTCGCAGGCGGATGTAAGAGAGGGGACTCCTAGTGATCAGCAAGGAGAAGAGGAGGAGGAGATAGTTAGTCTGCGAGGCCTTGCAGATACGCTGAGACATCAATACTCAAGTGAGAGGAGCGCTGTGAGGTTAGCTGCCAAGAGAGAGGATGGTTCCAATGAGTTTAGGAATGCTATGAGGAAGATTGTGTTAGGCCAGGTACCACCAGAACAACAGGTGGAAGAGGAGGTGGAAGATGATATCCAGGGCTCCAAGGATCCACTCAGAGAGGTCAGGGAAGTTAGGAAGGAATACACAAGGGAATCAGGTGAGCCAATCCTAAGCTGGCTAGTGAGATGCCGTGGCATTGGTGCTAATGCCCTGCAGGTAGGAGACAAGTCTGCCAAGCAGCTGGGACCACTCACTAAGGAGAGTGGAGTGGACAAATACCTAGCAAGTCCTCTTGGTAGGGTTAGCTTGTGGACACGCCTTCTGTTGGCTGTGGCTATGAGATATCCTTCCCGAGATGATTTGCCATGGGCTGCCAAGAAGTGGAACACCATTGAGCAGGGAATTAAGCTTCTGAAGGAGTTTGCTGTGAAGGAAGTGCTTTATGGAGATCATGGCACTCATGAGCCTGGCGATATTCCTTTGGGAACAGGTCTCATGAAGAAGCTGATTAAGCTTGCTCCTTCATCCTATGCTAACATCTTGGCCAGTAAGTTTCTAGCAAGGAGTGATAATGGAAGGTCTTTCACTGTTGGTGAATTCACTGACCAGCTCAGGCAGATAGAGGATAGCTTGTCACATTCTGGCCTAATCTCTGCCATACAAGCTATGACCATAGAGATTAAAGATACCATGAAAGAACTGAAGGAGGATCTCAAAAACATTACCAATCTGGTACTGTTCCTGCGTCATCTGAATGGGTGCATGTTTCTGCAGTCAGGAACAGACGCCCAACTCCTGGAAGGCAATTCCAGCCTAGGAGGAGACAAATTCCACCCAGACATCAGCAATCATGTGCGTCACTGTGGATACTTCTGCATGACACATATGGTGAGAACATGAACAAATGGGATGGTGAACCTACTTCAGCTCTTTCAAAGAGAGTCAGGGATCTGCAGAGTGGCAGAAACAGAGGCAATAATGCCAGGAAATTGTGGAAGAATTTCTCGCCAGTCGAGGACATAAAGTCATAAACATGGGTAACTGGTGCTGAGAACGTCCTTGGTTCCCAGAGGGGCCAGGAAATTGAGATGTAAACAGCTGAGCACCCCACACACAGCTGCAGTGGGCAGAGACTAGATAACACAAATCCTATGAGGAGAGGTTGAGGGAACTGGGCCTGTTTAGCCTGGAGAAGAGGAGGCTCAGGGGTGATCTTATTACTGTCTACAACTACCTGAAGGGGCATTGTAGCCAGGTGGGGGTTGGCCTCTTCTCCCAGGTAACCAGCAATAAAACAAGGGGACACAGTCTCAAGTTGTGCCGGGGTAGGTATAGGCTGGATGTTAGGAAGAAGTTCTTCACAGAGAGAGTGATTTCCCATTGGAATGGGCTGCCCAGGGAGGTGGTGGAGGCACCGTCCCTGGGGGTGTTCAAGAAAAGACTGGATGAGGCACTCAGTGCCATGGTCTAGTTGACTGGCTAGGGCTGGGTGATAGGTTGGACTCGATGATCTTGGAGGTCTCTTCCAACCTGGTTGATTCTATGATTCTATGATTCTATGATTCTAACCAAGGGGCTGGAGTGGGTGGTCTGGAAGGCTGACCCTTAGAATATTGTGATAAGTTAACCTATGTGCACCTTACATGTAACTCTGGACCCTCTGACTGTAACCAATCTTAAGCTGAGCACGCCTCTTGCTAGAACGCATATAAGTCGCTGTATCATGGAAATAAAGTGGATTTGACCATCTAACCATATTGGTGAACAAAGAGTCATCTTCCATAGCGCTCCACCGAACGTGTTTCCCAACAGGAAAGTAGCTGTCACTTCTTCAGCTCCTGAGAGCAGCTGCAATTGTTCCAACAGTTGCAGTTCCTCTCTCAACAACACCAGTCATTGTGTACACCCTACATGCCATGTTCAGCATTAGAGGTGCCCTGCCTCCAGCCAGGGGGAGGAAAGGGATAGTGGAGAGAACCGAATCTATTGGAATGTGTTCATTAGGTGGCCTGGCAGTTCAAGAGTTCGGAAATACAGGGCTTTAGTTGACACAGGTGCTCAGTGTACTTTATTGCAATCAAATTGCAAAGGGACAGAGTCCATATCTATCTTTGGAATCACTGGTGGATCTCAAGAGTTAACTAAGTTGCAGGCTGAGATCAGTTTAACTGGTAAAGAGTGGAAGACACATACTATTGTAACTGGTCCTGATGCGCCTTGCATTTTGGGAATTGACTTTTTGAGACAAGGTTGTTTCAAAGATCCTAAGGGTCATAAATGGGCTTTTGGAATAGCATCTGTAGAGACTGAGGATGATAAATTGAAATTGTCTATTAGACCTGAACGTTCTGATGAATCTGCAATTGTGGGACATCATGACATAGAGGACCTGGAAGTGCCAATTGCAACTCAAACTGTTCATCATAGGCAGTACAGAACTAACCGTGACTCTTTGTTGCCCATTCATCAGCTGATTCGTCAACTGGAGGATCAGGCTGTCATCGAGAAAGCTCATTCACCTTTCAACAGTCCCATCTGGCCTGTGCGTAAACCTACGGGCGACTGGAGACTGACAGTTGACTTTCGTGCCCTCAACGAGGTGACGCCACCCATGAGTGCAGCTGTGCCGGACATGCTGGAACTCTAGTACGAGCTGAAATCGAAGGAGGCTAAGTGGTATGCAACCATAGACATTGCTAATGCTTTCTTCTCTCTTCCCATAGCAAAGGAGTGCAGGCCTCAGTTTGCATTCACCTGGAGAGGAATCCAGTACCAGTTCAACCGTTTGCCTCAGGGGTGGAAACACAGCTCAACCATCTCTCATTCAGTCATCCACAATGCACTGGAGAAAGGTAAAGCTCCAGAGCACATCCAGTACATTGACGACATCATTGTGTGGGGCCAAACTGCTGAGGAAGTCTTTGAGAAAGGTAACAAAATCATTGACATTCTGTTGCAAGCAGGTTTTGCCATTAAGAGAGACAAGGTCAAAGGACCTGCCAAAGAAATTCAGTTTCTGGGAGTGTGGTGGGATTCTGGAGACTACACATTCCTGGTTTCAGTCAGATTGTCAAACCTCTGCATGATGTGACTCGTAAGAGAAACAATTTTGAGTGGGGACTTGAACAACAAGCAGCCTTTGATCAAATTAAGTGAGAAATAGTCCATGCAGTGGGCTTGGGACCTGTGAGATCTGATCCGGACATTAAGAACATTCTGTACACGGCTGCCAGTGAAAATGGTCCAACTTGGAGTCTTTGGCAGAGAGCTCCAAATGAGACACATGGTCGTCCACTTGGTTTCTGGGGACGTTGCTACAGAGGTTCAGAGACAAATTACACTGCAACTGAGAAAGAGATTCTAGCAGCCTATGAGGGAGTGAAAGCAGCTTCTGAAGTGATTGGAACTGAGTCACAATTGCGTTTAGCTCCTAGACTGCCAGTTCTTAACTGGATGTTCAAGGGCAAAGGTTCATCACTACATCATGCCACAGATGCAACCTGGTCTAAATGGATGGCTTTGATAACCCAACGAGCACGAATGGGTAATCTTGACCGACCTGGTCTGGTGGAGGTGATCACCAACTGGCCAGAAGGCACAGACTGTTCCAAACCTCCAGAGGAGAAAATAACTCGTGCTGAGGAAGCTCCTCCCTATGGTGATCTCTCTGATCAGGAAAAGAACTGTGCTTTGTTCACAGATGGTTCCTGTCGTCTTGTTGGGAACAAGCGAATATGGAAGTCAGCGGTTTGGAGTCCTACCAGGAGAGTTACCGAAATGAAAGATGGCGAAGGAGAATCCAGTCAGTTCGCTGAGGTAAAAGCTGTTGAACTTGCTCTTGATGTGGCTGAACGTGAGAATTGGCCTATCCTTTACCTCTACACGGACTCGTGGATGGTAGCCAATGCTCTATGGGGTTGGCTAAAGGACTGGAAGAAGAATGGTTGGCAGAGGAAAGGAAAGCCTATTTGGTGTGCTGATCTATGGCAGGACATTGATGCACGTCTGGAGAGAACTCCAGTGAAGGTGCGGCACGTAGATGCACACATGCCTAAGAGCAGAGCCACTGAGGAACATCAACATAACCAGAAGGCAGACCAAGCTGCTAAGATTTCTCAGGTTCATACCAACTCTGATCTTGATTTTGACCTTGATTGGAAACACCGAGGTGAACTGTTCCTAGCTCGGTGGGCCCATGTCTCATCTGGACATCAAGGCAGACATGCAACATACCGATGGGCACGCTATGGGTCAATTGACTTGTCCATGGACGCTATCACCCAAGTCATCTATGACTGTGACATTTGTGCTGCTATTAAGCAGGCTAAGCGAATCAAGCCCTTATGGTATGGTGAGAGATGGTCAAAGTACAAGTATGGTGAAGCCTGGCAGATTGACTACATCACTTTACCTCGATCTCGTTCTGGCAAGCAGTATGTGCTGACGATGGTAGAAGCCAGCACTGGATGGTTGGAAACCTATCCAGTCCCACATGCTACTGCACGTAACACCATTGTTGGTTTGGAGAGACAAATCATATGGAGACATGGAACTCCAGAGAGAATCGAGTCAGACGATGGTACTCATTTCAAGAACAATCTAGTGAAAAACTGGGCCAAAGAGCATGGTATTGAATGGATCTACCACATTCCCTACTATGCACCAGCTTCAGAGAAGACTGAGCGCTACAATGGTTTGCTGAAAACCACCCTAAAAGCCATGGGGGGTGGAACTCTAAAAAACTGGGACAAACATTTAGCAGAAGCTACCTGGTTGGTAAATAGTAGAGGTTCAGTAAACAGAGCAGGACCTGCACAATCAGATTTGGTCCAAACAGTAGACGGTGATAAAGTTCCTGTTGTACGTGAAAAGAATCTGTTAGGGAAAACTGTTTGGGTATTTTCTCCTTCGGGCGAAGGGAAACCTGTCCGAGGGGTGGTGTCTGCTGAAGGTCCTGGTCATACATACTGGGTAATGAAGGAGAATGGTGAAATCCAGTGTGTGCCACAGAGAAATCTAACCTTAGCTGAGTTTAAATTCAAGCTGTTAGGAGTTTTCTGTTCTAGGTAACATCGGCGCCCAACACTGAGAGAAATCTACAGTACGTGAGCACGAACCCAACATCACCTGGGAGTCCCTGTTCTGAGCTTTTGAATCACCTACATCTGATTGAAGTGTGAACTGAACTTGTATATATTGTTTTAGTGAAAATATTGGTTTAGATTATATTGGATAATTCTCAGCGATACTCTGAGCGAAGTAGACAAGGGGTGGATTGTGCTAGTTTGAAGCAAGCTGGAATGTTTTGGTGAAAGAACTTGATAACAGGCAGTGAAATGAAAAACAATTGTGTCTCCTTCTCTCACAGTCACGCTGAGAACTCTGGGAAGAAGTAAACTTTCTCCATTTTGTCTTTCTTCTTCTGCCTTTGCCTTCAGACCTAGTCACATCTCATTAACCTTGCTCCCACTAACCTTGCTCCCTAACCTCTTGGCTGCACCTCTCTTCTTTCTGAGAAGTGGGGTAAGGTTGAGAGGGGCCGGGGGAGGTGTTGGGGTGGTTTGAAAAGCCCCTCCTGGGGACTCAGGTTTCTGGGAGGGGAGTTGTGCTTTTGTATTGTTTATCCTTTGTATATTTCTGTATATAATTGTATATAACTGTATATATTGTAAATAGCTGCTTGTACATTCTGCTAGCTGTAAATAAATTGCTTCATCTATATTCCCAGGGTCCGTCTGAGTTAGCTGGGGCAAATACAAAGTGTGGGGGGGCGGGTAAGAACCCAAACCATCACAATCCCTGTCAGGGGTAGTAAGGGAAATCTACCCCGTCCCTCTCCTCCTCTTCCTCTGCCCTTGCACAACAAGTATGAGGCCCTGCATGCAGAGGGCACAGAGGATGAGAGCGCTGAGGCGCATCCAACTGTGACATTGCCTAGGGTGGAGCAGTTGCCATCAACTGTGGTTACTAGATCCACAAAAAAAAAAAAAAAAAAGAGAAGGGTTATAGTAGTTGGGGACTCCATTTTGAGGGGGACCCATTTGTCATCCTAACCCGTCTCACAGGGAGGTCTGCTCCCTTCCTGGTGCCCGGGTTAGGGACATCACCAGGAGAATCCCTAACCTAACCCAGCCCTCTGACTATTACCCCTTGCTGGTAATACAGGCTGGCAGGGATGAAATTGAAAAGAGGGGGACCAGGGCAATTAAAAAGGAATTTAAGGCCCGGGGGAAATTGAGCGCAGGTGGTGTTCTGCTCAGTTCCCTCTGTGGCAAGGGAGTTCACAGAGAGGAACAACAGAACCTATGATATCAACAAATGGCTCAAGGGATGGTGCGAGCGGCGGCATTTTGGGTTCTTTGACCACGGGGGAACTTTTACTGCGCCGGACCTGCTTGATTGTGATGGGGTGCAATTGTCTAGGAGGGGCCGGAGAGTCCTGGCACTGGAGTTGGCAGGGCTCATTAGGCGGGCTTTAAACTAGGTCTGAAGGGGGTGGGTGAGGCAATTACTCTCTCTGAGAAGGAGAGAGTGGGAAGGAAACTAGGGACAATCGAGGAATCGAGAGCCCAGCGGAAGTGCATCTACACCAATGCACGCAGCTTGGGTAACTAGCAGGAGGAATTGGAATCATAGAATCATAGAATCAACCGGGTTGGAAGAGACCTCCAAGATCATCCAGTCCAACCTATCCCCCAGCCCTAACCAATCAACTAGACCATGGCACTAAGTGCCTCATCCAGTCTTTTCTTGAAGACCCCCAGGGACGGTGCCTCCACCACCTCCCTGGGCAGCCCATTCCAATGGGAAATCACTCTCTCTGTGAAGAACTTCTTCCTAATATCCAGCCTATACCTACCCTGGCACAATTTGAGACTGCGTCCCCTTGTTCTATTGCTGGTTGCCTGGGAGAAGAGGCCAACCCCCACCTAGCTACAATGCCCCTTCAGGTAGTTGTAGACAGTAATAAGATCACCCCTGAGCCTCCTCTTCTCCAGGCTAAACAGGCCCAGCTCCCTCAACCTCTCCTCATAGGATTTGTGCTCCAGGCCCCTCACCAGCTTTGTTGCCCTTCTCTGGACATGTTCCAGCACCTCAACATCCTTCTTGAATTGAGGGGCCCAGAACTGGACACAGTACTCAAGGTGTGGCCTGACCAGTGCTGAGTACAGGGGAAGAATAACCTCCCTTGTCCTACCGGCCACACTGTTCTTGATGCAGGCCAGGATGCCATTGGCTCTCTTGGACACCTGGGCACACTGCTGGCTCATCTTCAGCTTACTATCTATCAGTACCCCCAGGTCCCTTTCCTCCTGGCTGCTCTCCAGCCACTCAGTCCCCAGCCTGTAGTGCTGCTTGGGGTTGTTGTGGCCAAAGTGCAGTACCCTGCACTTGGCCTTGTTAAATCTCATCCCATTGGCCTCTGCCCACCCATCCAGCCTGTCCAGGTCCCTCTGCAGGGCTCTCCTACCTTCCAACAGATCAACACCTGCTCCTAGCTTGGTGTCATCTGCAAACTTACTGATGCTGGACTCAATCCCCTCGTCCACCAGGGTGACTATGATATAGTTGCCATTTCAGAAACTTGGTGGGATGACAGGCATGACTGGATTGCTATACTGGGGGGATATAACCTCTTCAGGAGAGATAGGCTAGGGAGAAGAGGAGGAGGGGTGGCCCTGTATATTAGGGAGTCACTCCATGCCACTGAGCTTGAGGTGAGGGATGAAGGGATTGAGAGCTTGTGGGTTAAAATCAGAGGGAGGACTAATAAATCTGACATCCTGGTTGGAGTCTGTTATAGACCACCCAACCAGGATGAGGAAGCAGATGAGATATTTTACAAACAGTTGGAGGCTGTCTCAAGATATCGGCTGGGAACTTAATTCAGCAGAGAGTAGGCAGTCCAGGAGATTTCTAGAGTGCATGGAGGACAGCTTCATGACCCAGCTGTTAAGCGAGCCTACTAGGGGTCAAGCTCAGTTTGACCTGCTGCTCTCCAACAGAGAAGGGCTGGTGGGAGATGTGACAGTGGGTGTGGGAAGCTTCCTCCCGCAGCGGAGCATGAAAGGTAAACATCAGACCCTGTGATGAGAAGTGTCCTTGGAGCCTTGAGGCTCCCAGGGGCCTGAGCCTGCAACTATGAGCAACCCACGCACAGCTGTCAGGGGGTGGAATCTGCCCGCCTCTGAGGTGGGCACGGCCCAGGGGGCTGACTCTGGCCACCCCCCCTGGGTGGGATCCTTAAGGTGTTTACTGTAAGTTAACCTATCTCTGCCTTACACTTAACCTGGAGCCAATCTGTACCCTCCACTTGTACCAATCTTGAACTAAGTCAGTTGTCTACACCCCCTTTGGGGGCTATAAAGGTCGCTGTATCGCCCTAATAAATTGCACTGCTGCGCAGAAGCCACAGAGTCGACTCTCAGTGCCCCGATCTCTCGCCGCACCGGTCTCCGACCTCCAACAGATGGCGCCCGAACACACCGATTGAACCTCCGGACAACTCCAGGTACGGAAGACCCGCACCCCGGGCCACTTAGCGCCAGGCCGCGAAGACTACCGCCAGCCAGGCCGCTTCCCCCCCCACCGCTAGGCCGAGAAGACTACCGCCGCCAGGCCGCTTCCCCCCCACCGCTAGGCCGAGAAGACTACCGCCGCCAGGCCGCTTCCCCCCCACCGCTAGGCCGAGAAGAAAACCGCTGACCAGGCCTCTCCCCCCCCCCCCCCCCCCCCCCCCCCCCCCCTCCTCCGGCCACGAAGGACATAGAGGCTTCCACATAAAAGGAGCTGGTGGAAACGCAAGAGATCGGACGCTACTATACCCCCTGCTGGGGAAACACGTCTCCTTTTTTTTTCTCTTTTTTCCTTTTTTTTCTTTCTTTCTATTTTTCCTTTTTTTTTCCTTTTTTTCTTTTTTCCTTCCCCCTCGTTAAACCCGTTACTAACCAAGGGAAAGGTGTCTGCCGATACGGACGGCCTATATAGATAGGCGTTTATTAAAAAAGAAAAAAAAAAAAAAAAAAAGAAGAGTCGCCGCCCATAAAGATGGGGGCAAAAATTTTAATAACGGCAGCTGGTGTGACGACAAGTGTGACCATATAGATGGGCACTTCTGGGGGCAGTGATCGTGCATAGTCAGATCCCCCCAGGGCAGTTGCCGCCGGAAGGCGAACGCACCACCCACACCCCCCCCCCCCCCCCCCCCCCCCCCTTTTCCTTCCTTCCTTTTTCTTTTTTTTTTTCTCTTTTTCCGCGCGCTTACGGAACCTTGCCGTTACCATGGAACCTCCCAGCCGCCCCTCCCTTCTTCCGCGGTTTTTTCAAAGTATTGGTGACTCCCTTTGGGGAGCTGGCGAACCGACCTCACAAGCACTTTTGGATAAACAAGTAGCAATTTCTCTCCTCTTGAACTTTTTGGGAAAGCGAGGAGTTTCTATGTCAAAGAAAAAATTGACTTCCTTAGTAGCATATGGACTAGTAAGAGGACACTTTCAAACTTCAGACTCTCTTTTTGATGAATCTGAATGGCGCCGCTGTGGCGATACTATTTTTGACCAGGCTATTGACGGTGACAAAACAGCCAAAGGCGTACAGAAGCAATGGCGTGATGTCATCAATTGCTTGAAGAAATACAGACTGGAACAGACCCTTGCAGCGACAGCAGCGGCACGGCTTGCTGACGGCTTGGACACTCGGGGGGAGAGACCACTAGAGGCAATGGTTACCCCAGCTAGCTCTCTCTTTTCCGACCTGAAAATTTCTCCAGGCACGGTGGTGCCTTTGATGACTCTCCCCAGTGCATCTACTGTTCCGATGCTGTCCGCAGCGCCCCAGCAACCGGTGCCGCCAACTTCAAACGCTCCGACGCAGCCAGCAGCGCCCCAGCAACCGGTGCCGCCAACTCCAAACGCTCCGACGCAGCCAGCAGCGCCTCAGCAACCGGTGCCGCCAACTTCACACACTCCGACGCAGTCAGCAGCGCCCCAGCAACCGGTGCCGCCAACTCCAAACGCTCCGACGCAGCCAGCAGCGCCCCAGCAACCGGTGCTGCCAACTTCAAACGCTCCGACGCAGCCAGCAGCGCCCCAGCAACCAGCGCCGCCAACTCCAGACGTCCCGATGCAACCAGCACCGCCCCAGCAACCAGCGCCGCCTCAGCAGGACGTCCCGATGCAGCCGGTGCCGCCGGCTCAGGACCCTTCGTTATACCCTGCGCTGCCTCAAGACGTTCCCGACGTTCCTGCCGTTCCAGTGCAACCACCAGCACCCCCGATGCCAGCGGCACCAATTCCCCAAAACATCCCTACCATCCCTGCCGTTCCGGTGCAGCCGTCTGCCCCCCCGCTCCCAGCGCCACCGCCCTACAGTGGTCCATTTTCCCCACTCCCGGCTTCCGCTACCATCTCGCCACGTCCGGCGCAAACTCCTTTTGCTACATTCCGACCCGCCCCCCCGGCTGCAGCGGGCCCGAGTTGGACTTCCGCCACGGAAGCCGGTCCTTCCTCTCAAGCCCGGGAACCGCCGCCTGTGATTAACTCGGACGCTAGCGACTCCTCACAGTCCGATGCCGACGACACTATTGACAATGTTGCCGACGACTTGCAGAAACTTAGAATAATGCCTTCTGGCAATGCCCAGCCCCTGGCGGCACCACAAGCTACAGAGATCACCGGGAAGACTCTCCAGCTTACACCCGTTGGTCCACAACATCGGTGGCGTGCCGTTATTCGCGACGCCTTGTTACAAGGTGATTGGGAGGCAGCTGCTGCTCTGGAAGGTGCAGCGGCATTCCCAGTTGTGGCAGCACGGACCGCAGATGGACAGCCAGGAGCCACTCACACGGCTCTTGATTGGAAACTGCTTATGCAGTTGAAAACAGCAGTATCTTCCCATGGCTTACACTCACAACCGACTAAGCAATTGCTGAATTACATCTTCTCCGCCTATGTGCTATGCCCAGCAGATTGTGAGACTGTTGCGAGACTGATTTTAACACCATCCCAGTTTATGTTGTGGGAAAGGGCATGGCGCGATGAGTGCAGGAAGGTGGTGGAGCAGCCACGACAACTAGGCGACCCCTTACTCAATGTTCAAGCAGATATACTGCTGGGAAAAGGGGCTTTCAGCTCGCTGGATGCCCAGATACGTCATCCCTTTGAGTGGCATCATGCGTCCATGACAACTGCCAGAGCAGCTTTTAATATGGTGCCTACAGAGCCAAAAGCACCTAGCTATACCGCTGTTAAGCAAGGTTTGAGTGAGGACTATAACCATTTCATTGATAGACTAGCAGCTGCAGTTGAAGCAGCCACTGAGTTAGATGCTGCAACCAGACAAGCCTTTTTTCGAACCCTAGCTTTTGAGAATGCTAATAATAAGACCAAGCAGCTGTTGTCCATTCTGCCTAGGGAAGCCTCAGTGGACGATATGTTGGAGCGAGTTGCTCGAATGCCTACAAACCAGCAACAGACATTTGTTGCAACCCAAATGGATCAAGTTCTAGATAAGCACACGCAGCTCGTAATGGCAGCACTGCGATCCGCAGATGCAGGGAATCGTGGCCGCCGAAACAACAACCCACGGAACCCCTGCTTCCGCTGCGGTCTAACTGGGCACGCGCGCGATAATTGCCCACAGGCTGCAGTCTGGTGTGACCACTGCCAACTTGACTCTCATGCAACTGCGGCCTGCAAGCGCTCGGGAAACTACCAGCGCAGCGCGGCAGGCAGCCGCGCGAGGACACAAGTTGCTGCCCCAGTGATGCTATCTGCCCAGCAACCTCCGGCAGCCTCGGGCTGGATCTTACAACAGCAGTAAGCATCACCTTGATTGACAACCGCCCAGTCCCTATTGCCACCTCCATGAAAGGCCCATTAATGATAAATGGCAAGCCCACTGGCGCATTACTCCTGGGAAGATCTTCTGCCGGGCTGAAGGGATTAATGATTGTTCCCGGGGTGATTGATGAAGACTACACCGGTATCATACAAATTGTCGCATACACTAACAACCCACCTATCGTGGTGCCGGAAGGCAGTCGCATTGCTCAACTGGTGCCCCTGACCAACCTGCTGCAGGACGTGGCCCAGGGCCGCGCCTTGCCACAAAGAGGAGATCAGGGTTTTGGATCTACGGGTGGCCTAGCCATGCTGACCCTGTCCCTGAATAGACGACCACTTGCATCAGCTATCATTAGTAATGGTCAGGACACAATAACCATGGACGTTCTCCTGGATACAGGTGCCGATATAACCATTTTTTCCATACCTGCCTGGCCCTCGCACTGGCCAGCAGGCCCAGCTAAAGACGGTATTGAAGGTGTTGGTGGAGTATCTCAGACTCTGACAAGCTCACAGCGAATCAGTATAACCATAGATGACAGGACAGGCCACGTCTTTGCAACCATCGCACCTCTCCCGCAAGGTGTAAATGCGCTGATTGGTAGGGATGTCATGACACAGATGGGAGTTGTGATGACTACTCCGCAGGTAATTTTTCAGCAGCGGCCACTGGACGGCAGCCGCCCATAATCAAACTCCAGTGGCTTTCTAATACACCGATCTGGATAGATCAGTGGCCGCTGCGAAAGGAACGGCTGCAAGAAGCACACAAGCTCGTCGAAGAACAACTTGCTGCAGGCCATATTGTACCTTCAACCAGCCCATGGAACACCCCAATTTTTGTAATACCAAAAAGGTCAGGAAAATTTCGCCTATTACATGACCTTCGAGCTATTAACGAACAAATGCAAGTTATGGGTGCTCTTCAGCAAACACAGCCTGGTTGAATTCTCAAGATATAGACTGGGGTCTTGATGACTATGTTGGACTCTGGAATTCTACCGTTATTTTTGACTTTAATTATAATATATTTTGTATTTTGGACATTTGTTGGATAAGGTACTGATGCTTATTAATAATATTGGATTTTTAGGATAATGTTAATAATGCAGTAATTCTTAGGCAATCATGATAGAACATAATTAGCTTTTGATAGATATTATACTGATATACTATGGTAAGGCATCATATTTTATACTTATAAGTCCCTACTCACTTTTTCTATACTAAGGATAATATGGTACCATATTCTCTTTTACACACTCACTCACCTTTTTTTTTTCTTTTCCTTTTCTACTAGGTTTGTAAGTTAAGACAGTATTATAGTTATATGATTATTTTTTTTCTTTAACGTATAGAAATGTAGAATTTTGTCTTTTATATAAAAAAAAAAAAAAAAAAAAAAAAAAAAAAAGAGGAAAAGGGGGCGAGGTGGAAGAGGAGCTAGTAAAATAAGAAGAGAGGCATGGAGAAACACTACAGCCTTTTTGGACACATCATACAAGTAAGATCAGTGGATTTATCAGCTTAGGTATCGAATATGCTCGTATTATGCTTTATCACCTGTCTGTACAGGCCCTAAGGTGGATACCAACTTGAATATGATTGGTTTGTCCTTTCATGAAGTGAGCAGAAAATCCTGCTCAGATGGCAGAATTGTGGTAAGATCTTGGGAGAGTCATAGAGATGATGATCATGAGTATTTGGATTATAAGGCATTGGATCTTGGCTAATGAATTTGGGTATTTTCATGAGCTTCAATGATTGTAGCTTAATGGAATAGATTCGGTCTGGTCCCTTTGATGAAGGCCAAACCCACTTAAAATTGGCATAAGATGGCAAGTGATTTCTTTATCTCTTGCAAGGGCCCTGCAAGGGATGAAAAAACACTGCTCCAAATTCTTGAAGTGAATCGAGAGCTGTGGGAAAAGGCCTAAGTAGAATAGCCTGAAAGCAACATCTAAGATGCACTCTTGTATTGTATTTGGGGGTTGGTAGTTCTTAAGCACAATCGTCAGACGCAGCTCATAGCCGAGGACTGCACTGGGAACATCAAGATCTCTGAAAAGTATGAAGTGAACTTAAAGCTATGGAGAGATACTGGACAATTCACTCGCCCACAACATCGGCTACCACAGTGAGCTAATGAAGACGTGACAGACTTGCACCCTCCAGAAGCTGTGATGTTCGTCTGGACTTTTGGGTTTTTGAACATTTGACTCACTGTCGCTTGCAGAAATAGCTTTTGGGATCATTAGCTAAGCTTGGGTGGCTGGTTTGCCAGATTGTTGTCACTAGTAAGATTCTTAACAAATGTATTCTCTTTACTTTAGCACCATTGACCTGCGCTCCCACTGAGCACAGCTCGTTTAAAATCAAACGTGGGTTGCTCAAAAGAAAAGAAGGGGGTACTGTGGGAAGCTTCCTCCCGCAGCGGAGCATGAAAGGTAAACATCAGACCCTGTGATGAGAAGTGTCCTTGGAGCCTTGAGGCTCCCAGGGGCCTGAGCCTGCAACTATGAGCAACCCACGCACAGCTGTCAGGGGGTGGAATCTGCCCGCCTCTGAGGTGGGCACGGCCCAGGGGGCTGACTCTGGCCACCCCCCCTGGGTGGGATCCTTAAGGTGTTTACTGTAAGTTAACCTATCTCTGCCTTACACTTAACCTGGAGCCAATCTGTACCCTCCACTTGTACCAATCTTGAACTAAGTCAGTTGTCTACACCCCCTTTGGGGGCTATAAAGGTCGCTGTATCGCCCTAATAAATTGCACTGCACTGCTGCGCAGAAGCCACAGAGTCGACTCTCAGTGCCCCGATCTCTCGCCGCACCGGTCTCCGACCTCCAACAAGTGGGAGGCTGCCTGGAGTGTAGTGATCACGAGATAGTGGAGTTTTCAATATGTAGGGAGGTAGGGAGGCACAACAACAAAACCTACACCTTGGACTTTCGGAGGGCAAACTTCAATTTGCTTAAGAAACTTATTTCCAAAGTCCCCTGGGCAGCAGTCCTTGAGAACAAAGGGGTCCAGGATGGTTGGACCTACTTTAAACAGGAGCTCTTGAAGGCACAGGAGCTGGCAGTTCCCATGTGCTGAAAGATGAGCCGGCGGGGAAGGCGACCAGCCTGTATGAGTAAACAGCTCCTGAAGGAATTGGGGGAGAAAAAGAGGGTGTATCACCTTTGGAAGGAGGGGAAGGCTTCTCCTGATGTGTTTAAGGAGGTAGCCAGATTATGCAGGAGAAAAATTAGAGAGGCTAAGGCCCAGCTAGAACTTAGGCTGGCCACTTCCGTGAAAGATAACAAAAAGCACTTTTATAAATTTATCAACGCTAAAAGGAAGGACAAGAAGAGTCTCCACTGCTTACTGGACCAGGAGGGGAACACTATAACTGATGACGAAGAAAAGGCTGAGGTCCTGAATGCCTTCTTTGCCTCAGTTTTCAACAGCAAGGAGGGTGGAGTTCAGGGCAAGTGGCCTCTTGAACTGGGGGATGGGGTCGGGGAGCAGTGTGTTCCCCTGGAAATTCATGAAGAATTAGTTCAGGACCTGCTGAGCCATCTGGACACCCACAAGACCATGGGACTAGATGGGATCCATCCCAGGGTGCTGAGAGAGCTGGCAGCTGAGCTGGCCAAGGCGCTCTCCATCATTTTCCAGCAGTCCTGGCTCACCAGAGAGATCCCAGGAGACTGGAAAATGGCCAACATGGTCCCCATCCACAAGAAGGGTCGGACGGAGGAACCTGGGAACTATAGACCCGTCAGCCTGTCCTCAGTGCCAGGGAAACTGATGGAACAGGTTATCTTGGGGGTGATAAGAGCGCACCTGAGGGATGGCAAAGGGCTCAGGTCCAGCCAGCGTGAGTTTAGGAAGGGCAGATCCTGCCTCTCCAACCTGATCTCCTTCTATGATCAGGTGACCCGCTTGGTGGATGTGGGGAGGCCTGTGGATGTGGTCTATCTGGACTTCAGCAAGGCCTTTGACACTGTCCCCCACAGCAAACTGCTGGCTAAGCTGTCAGCTCATGGCTTGGATGGCAACACTCTGTGCTGGGTTAGGAACTGGCTGGAGGGCCGGACCCAGAGAGTGGTGGTGAACGGTGCCACATCCAGCTGGCAGCCAGTCACTAGTGCTGTCCCTCAGGGATCTGTGCTGGGCCCCATCCTCTTTAACATCTTCATTGATGATCTGGATGAGGGCATGGAGTCAGTCATCAGCAAGTTTGCAGATGACACTAAGCTGGGGGCAGATGTGACTGAGTTGGAAGTCAGAAGGGCTCTGCAGCGGGACCTTGACCGCCTGGACAGATGGGCAGAGTCCAATGGGATGGGGTTCAATAGCTCGAAGTGCCGGGTGATGCAATTTGGCCACAGCAACCCCATGCAGAGATACAGGCTGGGGTTGGAGTGGCTGGAGAGCAGCCAAACAGAGTGAGATCTGGAGGTGCTGATTGATACCTGCCTGAACATGAGCCAGCGGTGTGCCCAGGTGGCCAAGAGAGCCAATGGCATCCTGGCCTGCATCAGGAATAGTGTGGCCAGCAGGAGCAGGGAGGTCATTCTGCCCCTGTACTCTGCACTGGTTAGACCACACCTTGAGTACTGTGTTCAGTTCTGGGCCCCCCAGTTTAAGGGGGACATCGAGGTGCTTGAGCGTGTCCAGAGAAGGGCGACGAGGCTGGTGTGAGACCTCGAGCACAAGCCCTACGAGGAGAGGCTGAGGGAGCTGGGATTGTTTAGCCTGGAGAAGAGGAGGCTAAGGGGTGATCTTATTGCTGTCTACAACTACCTGAGGGGTGGTTGTGGCCAGGAGGAGGTTGCTCTCTTCTTTCAGGTGGCCAGCGCCAGAACGAGAGGACACAGCCTCAGGCTGCGCCAGGGGAAATTTAGGCTCGAGGTAAGGAGAAAGTTCTTCACTGAGAGTGTCATTGGACACTGGAATGGTGTCACGGACGGGAAAGTTTGTTTGGGGGGGGGAGAGGTTTGAAGTAATGATATGCAAGGCCGATGTTTTATAAAAAGATATAAATGATTTAATATTATAAGCACTAGAAATCCCCTTCCCCAAACTTATTTGTTGTTATCCCGCGTAGATTCTTGGTTCGTAGTTGAGATTTAATATACAGAATGACTAAAATGAAGAGAATCTATGATATGAGAGAGTTCATTGAAGTCTTGGGAAGTTATTCAGTTTCAAATAGAAGTTTATCAATTACTCACTGTCCCAAATGCAGTTCAGAGAAGTTTCAAAGTCTTTATGGATTTTAAGGCACGTTGTCCGAGGCTCCGCGGGTCCGGTCGAGCTGAATGCTGACTCCCGGGGCTCGTAAGGATCGGACCCTTGTCTGGAACGGTGCCGTCTTGAGCTGGTTGTTTGCGATGCGAATGCCGCGTGTGTGTGCGTGTGTAATCAGCGATCAGGGTATTGAGCAAAAGAGGTGCAGGGTAGAGAGCGAGGGGCCAGTTAAGTTAAGGTAAGGAGCAAGAGGTAAGGAGCAAGAGGTGCAAGTGGGTATATTTTTTATAGTATTTCAGAAGAGGTGTGTTCAACCAACTCAGTCAGACTCACATTAACTTTACAGATTGGTACAAAGTTGTAATCAACCTATACAATTGGCTAATTCTCACCAAAAACAACTTATGGAACCACCCAGGGGTCAGCCGCCAGCAGATGTCTGTCGAGTGATCACAATGTCTGAGAATTCGAACCCTTTTTTCCAAAACATAGCCATGTTTATGTCTTTGCCTCCCTGAGAGAGAGATTCTCTCAAGGCCTGTGCGTCTGCTGGTACAGCAGCTACGTCAGTGCAAGCAGATAGGAAATATTGTTTTGACTTTTTCGATGGAAGGCCTCTGAGCCACGATTTTGTGTATAAATGAAAATTCTGCAATAAGGCAAAAGGGCTCTGATCCCTTCCACGACAAATGGGCTGCCTGGGGAGGTGGTGGAGTCGCCATCCCTGGAGCTGTTCAAGGCAAGGTTGGACGTGGCACTTGGTGCCATCGTCTAGCCTTGAGCTCTGTGGTAAAGGGTTGGACTTGATGATCTGTGAGGTCTCTTCCTACCCTGATGATACTGTGATACTGTGAAACATTTTCCCACAAACCGGGCGAATGACCCATGGACTGTCTGTTCAGAGTATCAACCTCTGGGGGTGATCGTGTTTTCCTTAGTGCTGAGGAAGCTGATGTATACTGGGGGCCCGATGTATTCCTAGATTCCGAGCCTGATGGGAACTACTCCTTAACTGCAAGGGTAGCTTACTGGGCTGGACAGAAAGAAACAGCTGAGAGAGGGGAACCCACCATAGTCTGGGTGAAAGATTCTGATGAACTCTGCAGCAGACAGCTGGCTTCTGTCCAAGCCGTGCATGACAAGGGACTTTATGCTTGTCCTTTGGATGCCCCAGCTAAGCCAAAGAGGCTGAAACCCCTTGTTTGAGGCCTTCCAGCAGCCTTCAAGGAACGCATTCTTTCCCTAATGGCTGAGATTCAACAGGTGATTGTACAGGGCTAACACTCCAGAGGGAGTGACCTTGAACCTGACCCTAGGTGGTCTTGACCCCTCCCCAGGGGTGGGTCTGAACACTACCAGGGGATGGTTAGCCCACTCCCTGTCTAAAAGTCTATAAAAGCAGGGGGGGGACTTCCTGTTTCGCTTGCTCTGTGCTCCCTTCCTCCCTGTCCACCAGCATCACCATCCTGTTCCTCTTTGTATTACCATGTGACTATCACCCACAAGGCGGACAAACCCATTACCATCAAAATCTGGTTGTATTTACACATTTTGTATTCATTTTCCCTTCCCTACACCTTTGTAACTTCCCTACCTCAGATACCTTTTTAATTTACTGTTAAACTTTTCTTCTTTTTAACTTCCAAATCAGAGTGAGATTATTTATTTGGGTGTGCTTACCTTTCCTCTCTCTACATCTAATTCTTGTCTTTTGGGAAAGAAGGGGGAAGAGGGAAGGGCACTCTATAAATTGTTATTTGGTTCTATCAAATATATTTGAGTCTCTGGGAATTTAAATTAGAACTGAGACAGTGATCGAGCAAAATCGGAGCTCGCATAATTCCTTTGAACATGTCCTGACCTGGAAAGAACTGGGCAGGAACTTATCAAGTTATGGACAATTGATTTGGTTTGGAGATCAATGACCTTCCAAGGAGAAGCAGCATGCTGATACTCCCAAGGCCAGCCACATCAAGAGATGTGAAGTGTGCGAAGCAAAGGCGTCTCCACAAGCAGGCCTGCACAGCAGTCATGCAGCAGCCCAGGCAGGCAGAGAGCAATTCACAGTACTCTCTGCTATAAATGCAGGTGGGCCAACCTGTATTAGTAAAGTTGCTGCCAATTGGGATAGTCCCAATAACATTGGCCAGATCCAGAGTGTTATATTCATGGGAAGCATTAGATGTCCATGGAAAGGCTCATCGCATCAGTGTGCGGTGGATCGTTCTCGATCATTAATTAATCTGCCCAGTCACTACACACTGAGGCCAGTTTTGCCTCCCTACAGGTGGAGTCTGGATTGAGACCTTGATTGTGATCAGCACCAGGAGGCCAGCATCGGGAACTGACAGGACCAGTCAGGGACAGACCAGACCAGTCACCCAGAGGGACATGGAACCCTCATCAGGGAGGACACCTGAGGACATCTAGAGAGACCGAGCACTGATGGACAGCCGGAGAGGATGACTGCCTTCGGAGACCTAATAGCGTGGGACAAAACCTGATAGGACTCAGAGCAACACTGCTCTATTACAGTATCACAGTATCACCAAGGTTGGAAGAGACCTCACAGATCATCAAGTCCAACCCTTTACCACAGTGCCCAAGGCTAGACCATGGCACCAAGTGCCACATCCAACCTTGCCTTGAACTGCCCCAGAGACGACGACTCCACCACCTCCCCAGGCAGAAGACCCTGCTGTAGTTATCTATGATTCTGTGACAAAGTTTATGTAACTATGTGAGTTACTACAGGGAAGTGAGAGCTCACACATAGAACATTAAGGCACAAATCATCCCCAGCTTTGATGCATAAACTGCCCAACAGGCAATAGGGTGGTATGTCCTGGTAGGGCATTGTGCTAGTTTGAAGCAAGCTAGAATGTTTTGGTGAGAAGAACCAGATTACAGGCTGTGAAAGGAAAACAATGGTGATGTCTACTCCCCTCAGAGTCTTGCTGAAGAAGATAGGAAAACATTAGATAACACTCTCGCCATTTTGTCGCTCTCTGGCTGGGCTTCTGACTGAGCTGCGGCTCCTTAACCTCACCTTCCACTCACCTTTGCTTCTTAACCTCTTTGCTGAACCTCTATTCTTCCTTAGGACTGGGGTAAGGTTGAGAGGGGCAGGGGGAAGGTGCAGGGGTGGTTGAGAGCCCCTCCTGGGGACTCAGGTTTCTGGGAGGGGAGTTGTGCTTCTGTATTAGTTTTACCTTGTATATTTCTGTCTATAACTGTATATATTGTAAATAGCTGCTTGTATATTGTGCTAGCTGTAAATAAATAGCTTCATTTATATTCCCAGAGCCGGCTGAGTCTAGTCTGGGTGATTTCAAAGGGGGGGGGGGGGGGGGCAGGTAACACCCAAACCATCACAGGCATAAATCCTGCTGGGCAGGTTTAACCCTTGCTCTCCTCCTCCTGTCGTGCTGGGATCCAGGAGTGAGTGGATGAGCAAATAATAAGGGTTTTTCCCCATCAAAGCCTTGAGGGCTAGGGGGCTTAGCACCTCATGTCAGGTGTCTTGTGCTGCCCTCAATGTGCCTGCATAGTCAAAGGAGACGCAAAATTTTAATTAATTGGCCAGAACAATGGTGCTAGTGCCTATTGTCCAGTTTGATTTCAAAATCAAGTATATAAAGGGGGATGATTTCAGCAAACACTGCCTTTCTGCATTTGCCTTTCTGCACCATGCCTTTGTCTGCATGGGACATCTCCTCACTTGTGGTTTGTTAACAGGCTGCAATGTGCATGCAGCTCACACTAGTGGCTTAGCAGCATCTCCTTCCACCTCTGCCTGAAATATTTGTATTTTACCCTGGCATCATCGTGAGTTTGAAAGCATCTTTCATACAGGAGACTTAGGGACCAAAGGCATCATGAGTATATGCTGGAGTGAATGTCCAGGATCCATAGGCATTAGTTAGAATTTTTCCTGTTCTCGTGTTATTGTTTTCCAAGTTTGGGTTGATTAATCTGTTTAATTCTATGCAATTGCTTCTTTTCAACTGAAAACCTAAAGAACCTCAGAAATTAATAGTCATATTTCATAATGGATTATTAATTCCTAATACACACCTTTAAAAGTGTTTGTATCTGTGTTCTGGCACATGCTCTCTGGTATACTTTGGGTTTATTAAAACTACTTATATTCTATAAATTAAAAAAAAACAAACATGCAATAAAACCCCAAACAAAAACATACAAAGAGAAAAGCAAACCCTGTTTATAGCATAATTCACAGTAATTTCAAGATTGCAAAGACTGGATTTTTTAATAAGTTTATGGTTCATTCAGATCAGGCTTTTTAATATTCCCATTCTCTGGAAAGATAGGCATGAATTTGTTATTAAAAGTCACTAGAATTTCTAATATAGCAACAACATTGTGATAGTTCACGTACAAATTAAGCAATTGTGTCACGGATGGGGTATTCTGTGACCTATGCCGATTTTGGCAGAGGGAAGAAATTAATTAATGCGAGAGGATATTTATAAAAATATATATATTTATTAACTTCCAATATTCTGAACCCTTGCCACCCCCAACCACTGAACTTTAATATTAATATTCGTTCTTACACAGTTATGAAGGCATTCTGGGAATATAAATCTACAGAAACTTATTAATAACTAGCAAACACTGAAACTATTAACAGAGAGAGTTTTCCCCACGTCTTAATGCCGCTTGGGGTCATATACTATTTCACAGTATCACAGTATCACAGTATCACCAAGGTTGGAAGAGACCTCACAGATCATCAAGTCCAACCCTCTACCACAGTGCCCAAGGCTAGACCATGGCACCAAGTGCCACATCCAACCTTGCCTTGAACTGCCCCAGGGACGACGACTCCACCACCTCCCCAGGCAGCCCATTCCAGTGCCCAATGGCTCTCTCAGTGAAGAACTTTCTCCTCACCTCGAGCCGAAATTTCCCCTGGCGCAGCCTGAGGCTGTGTCCTCTTGTTCTGGAGCTGGCCACCTGAGAGAAGAGAGCAACCTCCTCCTGGCCACAACCACCCTTCAGGTAGTTGTAGACAGCAATAAGGTCACCCCTGAGTCTCCTCTTCTCCAGACTAAACAACCCCAGCTCCCTAAGCCTCTCCTCGTAGGGCTTGTGCTCGAGGCCTCTCACCAGCCTCGTCGCCCTTCTCTGGACACGCTCAAGCATCTCAGTGTCCTTCCTAAACTGGGGGGCCCAGAACTGAATGCAGTACTCGAGGTGTGGTCTGACCAGTGCAGAGTACAGGGGCAGAATTACCTCCCTGCTCCTGCTGACCACACCATTCCTGATGCAGGCCAGGATGCCACTGGCTCTCTTGGCCACCTGGGCACACTGCTGGCTCATGTTCAGGCGGGTATCAATCAGTACCCCCAGATCCCTCTCTGTCTGGCTGCTCTCCAGCCACTCCGACCCTAGCCTGTATCTCTCCATGGGGTTGTTGTAGCCAAAGTGCAGCACCCTGCACTTGGAGCTATTGAACCCCATCCCATTGGACTCTGCCCATCTGTACAGGTGATCAAGGTCCCGCTGCAGAGCCCTTCTGCCCTCCAGCTCAGTCACATCTGCCCCCAGCTTAGTGTCATCTGCAAACTTGCTGATGACGGACTCGATGCCCTCATCCAGATCATCTATGAAGATGTTAAAGAGGATGGGGCCCAGCACTGATCCCTGAGGGACACCACTAGTGACTGGCCGCCAGCTGGATGTGGCACCATTCACCACCACTCTCTGGGTCCGGCCCTCCAGCCAGTTCCTAACCCAGCACAGAGTGTTACCATCCAAGCCGCGGGCTGACAGCTTAGCCAGCAGTTTGCTGTGGGGGACAGTGTCAAAGGCCTTGCTGAAGTCCAGATAGACTACATCCACAGGCCTCCCCACATCCACCAAGCGGGTCACCTGATCATAGAAGGAGATCAGGTTAGAAAGGCAGGATCTGCCCTTCCTAAACCCATGCTGGCTGGACCTGAGATCTTTGCCATCCCTCAGGTGCGCAGTTATTGGCCCCAAGAGAACCTGCTCCATCAGTTTCCCTGGCACTGAGGTCAGGCTGACGGGTCTGTAGTTCCCAGGTTCCTCCATCCGACCCTTTTTGTGGATGGGGACCACATTGGCCATTTTCCAGTCTCCTGGGACCTCTCCGGTGAGCCAGGACTGCTGGAAAATGATGGAGAGTGGCTTGGCCAGCTCAGCTGCCAGCTCTCTCAGCAAGAGTGAGCTGAAAGCTGTTTTCTGCTTTATGGCAGAGGTAATAGAAATTACAGAGGTCATTCAAGTATTTACTCACAATTTGGATTAAGAAGAAATCACCCTTCGGGGCTGCGTCACAGCCTATTGCAAGTGTCCAATTCTTCAGGGTCTCTGCCTGTGGACTTTGAGGCTGGAATCCTCTGGTTTCAGGGGAAATAAGAGTCTCTGACCTTGCTGCTGTCTCCTTCTGGATGCTCTGTCCAGGGAATTCGTAGGCAGGATCTCCAGTTACAGAGGCAGCATTCCGTGTAGTCTGAGCATGGGTCTAACACTGAGTGCTCAGGCCGATCGAATGCAGACAATGGGTCTGCTCCTGGCAACTTGTGGCAATGGCACACACCAGGTAATCATATAAAGGCAGGCATAAAGCTGCAAGGAAGTACGCAGGCAGGCAAACAAGCAATGTAGCAGAGCCGCAAGTAATGTGGGGAAGGCTGCACGTGAGCCTGTGTACCCCTATTTGTTAAATGTGGGCTGAGAGTTAATGGTCTCATTGGCCACTAGAATGACCAATCAGGTTGGCAGTCAGCCAAACCTTACCATACTAGGCAAAACCCACAGCCCTGGACTCCAAATATGGGAATCACGTGGGCCCAGCACCAGGCAGGCATGAGCTGGGCGTGTGGGGACTTACACAATCATGTGTCCTGGGCAACTGACTTTATGGCCCTGGTCTGTTGTGCCCCTTTGTGCTCGTTTACCCCTGGTGCAGGCAGAGAGACATGTCCAGGCAGAGCAGGCATAAACAAGGCTGCCTTCAGGCCTACAGACCCTCCACAACAGATTGCTGTGGAAGTCCTTGGCTATTGGGCATCTGTACAAAAGTCTTTGACTGTGTAGTAGGAGTGATTCTTTAGCTGACTAGTTCCCTGGGCTCCAGTTTTTGCTTGCTTCATCAGTGTCAAGACAGGTTAGCTTTTCTATTCACATGCAAAATTTCTTCTCTTTCTGCTTCTCGACAAAGCAGTTCATGGCCTCTTCCAGGACACTGCCCATGAAGTTCCCATCCTACATGATGCCTCTGTCAAGCAGTCTTGGAATTTCCCTGGTTACTCGTCCAGATCCCCCAGCACGACTGAAGCCAGCTTTAAAGACATTGAGTCCATTTGATCAGACATCATTAAGTAAGAACACAATATTGTTTATTAAGGCACATTGGCTCAGGAAAACAAACTTTTCTAATTATGTTCCTTGGATGTGGCAACAGGGGAGGAATTAGCAAATATTAAGCAACAGTATTAACATTTTTTTAAAAGTACGAAGACTGAGGTTATAATAGAAATTGCAGCTTATTTTTAGTCTAAAATTCTCACACAATTGTCACAAAGGATTTGGTTTTCTTATAAGTAAACCAAATTAGTCCAATTACCTTGCAATTTCTGTTTTGGATTCAATCGAAGGTGTCAAAAACATTATACAATAACGTGTTTAGTTCTCTTAAGCTATCTCAAAAATATTAATGTTTAACTGATAAACCCAAATAAATATACATATTTTACTTACATAATAGGCTGATATAGTGATTGCAGCATATAAACTAGTGAAGCCCAAAGCTCCTGATCTAATTCTGGAAAACACACTGTATAGGGTTAACACTCCTGGGGGAGTAACCCTGAACCTGACCCTAGGGGTCTTGGCCCCTCCCCAGGGGTGGGCCACACTCCAGGTGATGGTTAGCCCACTCCCCCCACTTCCTGTGGTATAAAAGACAGAGGAGTTTCCTGTCTCATCCTCTTTTTTTCCTGCGTTCACTCATGACCACACACACTCATACTGCATACCAGCACACCACGTGGCAGCCACGAGGCAGAGACACCATCACACTACTCGGGTTGTATCCATCCCTGTTTGTATTTTGCTGTTTTCCCTTCCTTATCCTTTGTAAACTCCCCTACCTCCAATCCCTTTTTCTAAGTTATTGTTAAACTTTTCCTTTTTAACTTCCAAATCGAGTGAGATTGATTTATTTGGGTGTCCCTACCTTTACCTCTCTCCCTGTCTTTTGGGGAAAGGAGGGGGAAGAGGGGAGGGCACTCTATAAATTCTATAAATTGTCATTGGGTCTACTAAATTTATAAGAGTCTCTGGGAACTTGCATTTGAACCCAAGACACACACTAAACTCCAGTGAAAAGAATACACAATAGAATCACATGCACACAAATATGAGAAGATACATGAATGCTACGCTAATAGATGAGGTGAAAGCAACCTCTTTTAGGTCAGATGAACACAGCTACATCACAGGGGCAATCTGCACAACACACAGAAGTGATAAACCTCACACCAACTCAAAGCCTACCCTATATCAGATGAGAAACCAGCTATGCAGCATTTCTAGGAAAGGCAGAAAACTGCATACTTGGAAGGAAATTGTTCTCCTTCCTTCTGTCCCTCAAAAAGATGGTTAAAATTACTGGATTTGGGATTATCTAGAAGAAATTTAGCAGCAAGAAGAGAAGGCCATCCTCTTTATCTTACTCTAAATATCAATAAGGCAGTAATATCTATATTTTTAAGCTTACAGATCTCTCAGGAATCCTCTAGAAGCAATAAAACCTCAAGAAAACAAGGCTTTGTACCCATTTGAGCAATAATTAACAATGTGTACATGCCCTCCAAACACACAAAGGTTGCTTAAGGTAATTCCAAACCAAGACAAACATCACATTAATCTACAAAACTCAGCTACAGAATTTGATAATTTAATAAATAAGCATGAAACTTGTGAGATTCTCTAGCAAAAGCATAATAGAAAATAACCTAAATATGAAAAATCACTATACAACCTAAGCAATATTTTATTAATAAAAACATAAGGCACGATCTTCACTGATATTTAACTGTGCAGATGAAATCACATTATTTAATGCATTCTTTATAGGAGCTATTTAAATGAGGTGTGTATATATAAGTCCTTCAGTAACAGCTAAACAAAACCAAGGATTCTTCTCCCTCTGATCACATTTTAATTAGAAGCAATTAAGTAAAATGTTACCTTGTTGGGGGTTCAGGCAGAATTGAGCAGTCTGAAATAAGGAGAGCAGGAAGGGTAACATTAGGTTATTCTGATAAGGAAGCGCAGCTGCCGGGAAGTAACCTTGAGAGGGCTGGCAGAGAGGCTGCTATCTGCAAAAGTTAGCTTTTAGTTAGCTACATCACAGCCTATTACAAGTGTCTAATCTTCAGGGGACTTTGCCTGTGGACTTTGAGGCTGGAATCCTCCCAGCTTCAGGGGAAAGGAGAATCTTCCCGGCTTCTGGGGAAAGGACAGTCTCTGACTTTGTTCTCCTGGCGAAGGATGCAATCTCTGCCTTCGTCTCCTGGCTTCTTCTGGATGCTCTTGTGGTGGAGGGGAAGCAGCCCCAAAACTGAGGCTTCACCATGCCTCTACATGCCCGGACATGTTCTTCTGCCGGGACCCACAAGGCAGCAGACAAGTTGTGTAACACACACACGCCTAGCCCGTGTGCCCCTGGGGTCCGCCCAGGTAATCTCCTATTGGGAGGTCCAGGCATGTCTCTACTGCCTATTGGGGCAAGGTTTGGCTTACGGCCAACCTGATTGGTCATTTTAGATGTCCAACGAGCCACGAATCTCAGCCCAGAGGCCATAAAGAGGGGTGCATAGCAGCACCACGTGGTCAGACGGTCCAGAGGTTCAAACCGTTCAGAAGCTTAGAGCATTCAGACTCAGCTCTGATCCACAGCAGCATCCTGCTGCCCTGACCTGCTTGCATGGCCTAGACACAGGATCAGGCCTTACTCACTTGCAAGCATTACAGAGGCTCAGACCTCATGCATTGATCTCAAGGCGCAGTCAAGCTATCTGCGAATCCTTTGAGAAGCAGAGCACATTAATGCCTGCACCATACATATATGGGGAGCTGAGAACCCCATGCCTAAGCCTAGAGCTGTCTTGATTTATCTACGGAGCTAGTCTCCCTACAGCACGGCATAGACCCTGCTTGCCCGGCATAGACCCTGCTTGCCCGGCATAGATACTGCTTGC
Source organism: Pogoniulus pusillus (assembly GCF_015220805.1). NCBI lineage: Eukaryota > Metazoa > Chordata > Aves > Piciformes > Lybiidae > Pogoniulus > Pogoniulus pusillus. The sequence goes on along the minus strand of NW_026974536.1, from coordinate 611,782 downwards.
CAGCTATTTTGTAGCTCTGGAAAGACCCAGAGCCAGCAGACCCTTAGACTGTCTGCTAATCTGCAAACACAGCCTGCTAGCTGTGAGACCGTGTCAGGAGCTACACGGACGAATCCTTCTCCTGCACCTGGAATCCTGCCAGCTGACCATCCCTGGCCACACGGTATCCAGAAGAAGAAGCAGCAGCTCCGAGGCAGAGGTCACACCAGGAGAGAAGGTTAGAGAAAACTCTGTTTACCCCAGAGACTGGGAAACCTTATCATCCCTACAAGCCGGGACAGACTCCAGCTGCAAAGACCCCAAGTACTGGGCACATGCTGAGACAGAATCCCGGGAGGGTGATTAATGATTAATACTCAAGGGCAGCACGCCTAAGTAAGCTTCAATTCCTTTGTAATATAAGTTATCTCTATCTAAAGAGCACACATAGTTTCAGCCCCTACTGGGCAAACACTAGAGTTGTTAAGAGGCATTAAGCCTAAGAAAATATTTCTCTCTGTCTATAATTGTTAATAATTTGATATTTCCAGTTAATAATCAATCCCTGTAAATATATCTCAAAGCTATTTTCATAACTTTGCAAACGAACTGGATTTCACAGTGGTTGGGGGTGTTACAAATGTGTAAATATTAATTTTAATAAATAATTTTATAAAAAATCAAAACCACCTCAAATTAATTTCCCACCTCCCCCTAAAAGGTGAGGAATAGAGAAATCCCCTCCACGACAGCTCTGTCCAGGGATTCTTAGGCAGGACCTCAAGTGCAGAAGGAGTATGATGTAATGCTAGCCATGCAGGCCGATCGCGCGCAGACAAGTGGAGTCTGCTCTTGGTAACTCAGCGGCAGTGGAGTGCACCAGGCAATGATAAAGCAGCAGGCGTGCAATAGGGTGCACATATGCATGGGAGACTGAGCTCTGTAGATACAGGCAGGCTTCAGCATAATAATGAGAGCGAGTCAGCAAGCACGCTATTTACCTGTGTATCTCTATTTATCAAATGTGTGCCAAGATTAATGGCCCATTGGCCACCAAAATGACCAATCAGCTTGGCAGTTGGACAACTGCCGGTGGAGCACTTGGGTAAAATGACTCTTGGTTCACCAATATGGTTAGATGGTCATAATCCACTTTATTTCCGTGATACACTGACTTATATGCATTCTAGAAAGAGGAGTGCTCCACCAAGATTGGTTACAATCAGAGGGTACAGGGTCACTTGTAAGGCATCAATAGGTCAGCATACCATAACAATCTAAGGGTCAGCCCTCCAGACCACCTACTCCAGCCCCCTTGGCAATCTAGCTCTGCCCACTGCAGCTGTGTGTGGGGTGCTCACTTGTTTACAGTTTGATTTCCTGGGCTAGCAGCATCCCAAGGCTGTTTCTCAGCACAGTTGCTCATGTTTATCATTTCTGTGTCCTCAGCTAACAAGAATTCTCCAACAGACAACCATACCATAATATGGAAAGCCACAGGTCTGGACCTTCCAAATATGGGAATCACACGGACCTTACACTAGGCAGGCACGAGCTGGGCATGTGCGGGCTTAAACAACCTACAGCCTGGGCAGGCCAAACTTTATGGCACCAGGCCTATTGTGCCCCTTTGTGCTCGTTATGTTTTTACCTCTGGTTATGAGCAGAAAAACATGTCCAGGCGTGTGGGAAGCTTTCTCCTGCAGCGGAGCATGAAATGTAAACATCAGACCCTGTGATGAGAAATGTCCTTGGAGCCTTGAGGCTCCCAGGGGCCTGAGCTGGGGACCATGAGCAACCCACGCACAGCTGTCAGGGGGTGGAATCTGCCGGCCCCTGGGGCGGGCACAGCCCAGGGGGCTGACTCTGGCCAGCCCCCCTGGGTGGGATCCTTAAGGTGTTTACTGTAAGCTAACCTATCTCTGCCTTACACTTAACCTGGAGCCAATCTGTACCTTCCACTTGTACCAATCTTGAGCTAAGTTAGTTGTCTACACCCCCTTTGGGGGCTATAAAAGTCGTTGCATCGCCCTAATAAATCGCACTGCTGCGCAGAAGCTACAGAGTCGACTCTCAGTGCCCCGATCTCTCGACGCACCAGTCTCCGTCCTCCGACACAGGCGGGGCAAGGCATGAATAAGCCTATTTGGGCCTATGGGCCCTCCACAACACTTCTTTACCTCAGTTTTCACTGGCAAGGGCTCCAGCCACACTCCAGGAAACACAGAAGATAATGGCATGGGCTGGAAGAAAGACCTGCCCATTGTGAGTGAGGATCAGGTTTGTGACCATCTGATGAACCTGAAAGCGTCCATGGGACCTGACAGGATACACCCACAGGTACTGAGAGACATGGCAGATGATGTTGCTAAACCACTCGATTATATACCAAAAATCATGGCAGTTCAGTGAAGTCCCTACTGACTGGAAAAGGGGAAACATAACCCCCATTTTCAAAAAGGGAAAGAAGGAATAACAGGGGAACTACAGGCCAGTCAGTCTCATCTGTGTGAGCCTTGAAGGTTCAAAGGAAAATCAAGCCTAAAAATGCATTTTTACTATCTTATAAATGCTAGCATTTATCTAATTGTTCTCTTCGCTATATAACTTGCAGCTCTATGGTTTTTGGAGTTACATTAAGTTAAAAGGTGAAGAAATTAGCAATCATAAATGGATCGTGCTAGTTTGAATCTAGCTAGAATGTTTTGGTGAGAATAAATAGATTACAGGCTGTAAAAGGAAAACAATGGTGATGTCTACTTCCCTCAGAGTCTTGCTAAGGAGTATGGTAAGAAGAAATGAAAACATTAGATAACACTCTCGCCATTTTCTCTCACTCTTGCTTGGGCTACTGGCTAAGCAACATCTTACTCTCTAACCTCACCTTCCATTTGGACTAACCCACTTTGCTTCTAAACCTCTGGCCGAACCTCTGTTCTTCCTTAGGACTGGGGTAAGGTTGAGAGGGGTAGCAGGAAGGTGAGGGGTGGTTGAGAGCCCCTCCTGGGGACTCAGGTTTCTGGCGGGGGAGTTGTGTTTCTGTATTACCATTTAACCTTGTATATTTAAGTTTCTCAGAACTACTGCAGCCGTGTGTACCAACTGATTTGCTGAGTGCCGCTAATAACCCGCTCATGTACTCTGCTGAGGACCCTGATGGTCTGGTTTGCCATCTGGGGGTGTGGCACCCCCCCGTGCCCCCCACCGGTCATGTGTACAGGAAAAGGAAAACACCAAAGAGACAGAGGGATGAACAGCAGAGAAGAAGAGGAAGCAGGGGCAATGGGGACAGCAGCGGAGACCGTAAGGGATGGGGGCTGGGAAAGCGGGTGCTCCAGACAAGCGGCGAATCTGCTGGGAACGCGAGCCCCCCGCCACCCGGCGCCACCACCCTCCCTCGCCTGCGGAGCTCAGTGGAGCCCATTCCCCCACACACCCCTCTTCCCTCCCCCACTGTGATGGTTTGGGCTCTTAACCCGCTCCCCCACACTTTGAATTTGCCCCAGCTAACTCAGACGGTCTCTGGGAATATAAATGAAGATATTTATTTTACAGCAGCAAATATACAAGCAGCTATTTACAATATATACAGTAATATACAAAAGATAAACAATACAGAAGCACAACTCCCCTCCCAGAAACCAAAGTCCCCAGGAGGGGCTCTCAAACCACCCCAACACCTCCCCTTGCCCTCTCAACCATACCCCAATTCTCAGGAAGACGAGAGGTGCAGCCAAGAGGTTAGGGAGCAAGGTTAGTAGCAGCAAGGTTAATGAGATGTGACTAGGTCTGAAGGCAAAGGCAGAATGAAAAGACAAAATGGAGAATGTTTACTTCTTCTTCCCAGAATTCTCAGCTTGACTGTAAGAGAAGGAGACACAATTGCTTTTCATTTCACTGCCCATTATCTAGTTCTTTTACCAAAACATTCTAGCTTGCTTCAAACTAGCACACCCACTTGCAGAGTCTTGGAGTTGCGGAGTCTCGGAGATCGGCAAAGCAGTCACGCCCCCAACCCCTTCCCGTCATTTTTTTTTTTACTTTCTTCCCTTACAGCTGCCGCGGCAGAGCGTGCTTGGTTCTCAAAGAGACAGACTGAGTTTGTGATGGCTGTTTTGTGCACTGCAACCATGATGCTGTTTTGGCTTTGATTGTAACATATTTTAGAGTTTAGGAGTTTGCTGGATAGGATGTTAAATGATTACTAATTGTACCAGAATTTTTATAGGAGGATCTTATTCCCCCCTCTGTGCTGATTCTGAGTCTGCTCTCGTACCACATTTCTTGAATTTTCTTTGCTTTTTCTTCTATTTCCTTCATTTCCTAGATCTTTAAGTTGCTAAGGTAATATAGCTGAGGCTATGAGTTTGTAATATGACAAATGTAGGATTTTAGCATATAGGAATATTATAGAATATATTTTTTTCTGTATATTTTGATACCATTAGGATCATGTACAAGCGAACAAAAAAAAACAAAAAAAAAGAGGGAAAAAAGGGGGATAGAAAGACAAGGAAGGAGGTACGAAGAAAGTCTACAGTTTCTCTAGTCACATCATACAGACAAGGGCAATGGATCTGTTAGCCTAGGCACTGAATATGTTTGCATTTGTTTTTGTATTTGTTTGTGTTTGACCATTTATGCTCACAGGCCTTAGATGGAGACCAGCTCGCTATGACCAGCCTGTTTTCTTAAAGTGAGAGCGAATCTTGCTCAGAGGGTAGAACTGTGGCAAGATTTTGAAAGGAATATTGAAATGATGTGTGTATGTGTATGGATTGTAAGGTTTTGATCATTTTGGGTATTTTCATGAGTTTTCAGTGATTCTGGTTTAATGGAATAGGTAACAGCAAAATAGAGATCAGTTTAGCACCTGTTGTAAAGGCCAAAGCCCACTTAATTGGCACAGATGGTGATGTGCTTGTTATCTTTTTGCAAGGGCCCTGCAACAGGATGAGAAACACTTCCTTAATTTTTTAAAACAAATAAAGAACTGTGGGGATAGGCCTAACAGAAAGCCTGAAGGTAACATCTAGGGCATATCTTTGTATCATATTGTGATGGTTTGGGGGTTACCCCGCCCCCCCACACTTTGTATTTGCCCCAGCTAACTCAGACGGACCCTGGGAATATAGATGAAGCAATTTATTTACAGCTAGCAGAATTTACAAGCAGCTATTTACAATATATACAGTTATATACAGTTATATACAGAAATATACAAAGGATAAACAATACAGAAGCACAACTCCCCTCCCAGAAACCTGAGTCCCCAGGAGGGGCTCTCAAACCACCCCAACACCTCCCCCGGCCCTCTCAACCTTACCCCAGTTCTCAGAAAGAAGAGAGGTGCAGCCAAGAGGTTAGGGAGCAGGGTTAGAAAGCAGTGATGTTAGAAAGATGTGTCTTGGTCTAAGGCAAAAGCAAGAGTGAAGAACAAAATGGAGAAAGTTTACTTCTTCTTCCCAGAGTTCTCAGCGAGACTGTGAGAGAAGTTGACATCAATTGTTTTCATTCCACTGCCCGTTATCTAGTTCTTTTACCAAAACATTCTAGCTTGCTTCAAACTAGCACACATATATAGAAATTAATAGTTCTTAAGCACAGTAGACAGATGCAGCTCGTAGCTAAGGAGTGTAATGAAAACATCAAGATTTCTGAGAACTATAGAGTGAATCCAGAACTGTGGGAATCTGAGAAAGAATATTGGACAACAGATGCATCTGTGACTCTACAGCATCAACTGCAACACAGCCAACAAAGATGTGGCGCATATGCACTCTCCTGTGACTGTGGTGTTCATCTGGACTTTTGGTCTTTTGAACATATGACTTACTGTCGCTTGCAGAACAGGCTTTTGGAATTGTTAGTTGAGCTTGGGTGGTTAGCTTGCCAGACTAAAGCTACTAGCAAAAAGCTCTAACAGATGTATTCTCTTTTAACTTTAGCATTATTGATTTGCACCTGTGTTATTCACACCTGTGTCAAACACAGCCTATGTGAGATCAGACCTGGGTTGCTCAAAAGAAAAAAAGGGGTTATTGTGGGAGAATTCTCCCGCTAGCAGGACATGAGCTGGTAAACATGAGAGCTGATGCTGGGAAGTGTCCTTGAGCCCACTTCTGGCTCAGGAAACCAAGCTGTAAATAATGAGCAACCCACACACAGCTGCAGGGGGCTGAGCCTGCCAGCCCCCTGGGGCGGACACCGCAGGTTGTTTTGATACAGGGCAACCTATCTGTACCTTGCACATAACTCTGAACCAATCTGTACTGTCCACTTGTGCCAGCTCCAAACTAATCATGCACGCCTCTTCTAAAGGAGTATAGAAGCAATTGCACTGGCTTAATAAAATGTACTGCATTGCTAGCTGCTCAGTTGACTCGTCAGCACCCTGATCTCACCTCCACCAGCTTCCCTCAGACCGCAGTTATTTCTTGCTTAATGTAGTTTTTAAGAAGGTCAAAGCTAAACTTACATATTGTGGGATTGTTTAGCCTGGAGAAGAGGAGGCTCAGGGGTGACCTTATTGCTGTCTACAACTACCTGAATGGTGGTTGTGGCCAGGAGGAGGTTGCTCTCTTCTCTCAGGTGGCCAGTGCCAGAACGAGAGGACACAGCCTCAGGCTGCGCCAGGGGAAACTTAGGCTCGAGGTGAGGAGAAAGTTCTTCACTGAGAGAGTCATTGGACACTGGAATGGGCTGCCTGGGGAGGTGGTGGAGTTGCCATCCCTGGGACTGTTCAAGGCAGGATTGGACGTGGCACTTGGTGCCATGGTCTAGCCTTGAGCTCTGTGGTAAAGGGTTGGACTTGATGATCTATGAGGTCTCTTTCAACCTTGGTGATATTGTGATACTGTGAGACTGTGATATATCTTCTGGAATTGGGGCGATTTCATTCTTGGCCATGCTGGTTTTAATGTCACTGAAAATTTTACTAGTAATTTTACAGGGGTAATAATATTACAAGTAATCAAAGTACTTCTACTGCTTTGTCTACCGCCCTCATGAAAATTATATTACCTACAAGTCAGGCAGACCCTTGTTCAGAATTTTATTCATGTCAGACTGTGGTATTTTTGTTGGGTGTGAATTTATGTCTTGTAATTTTGATTTTCATATTAATTCTGTCATTATGTAAGAAAAATTTGAGTGCAATGCCTGCAAGAACTAGGAAACTCTGTGTCCCAGATGAAAGATAAACAATCCAGCAGTCCAAACCAAAACAAAGATAACTCAGGGGCACAGCAAGGGACAGCCAACATTACACCTCTGCCTCCAGATTCTGGGGAAGCTGGGAATGTTCCTAGTGGGAGTGATAACACGGCAGGATTGGCAGGAGTCCCAGGAGTACAGGGACATAATCAAAGACAGGATGATCCCTCTACTAATAACACTAACTCAGCCAGTTTGAATCCCCAGCCAGCACCAGACCAGAAACCTGTTACCTCTAAGGCAGATCTGAACTCACAGGCCTCAGGTCAGACCCCCAATGATTCAAACCCTCCAGTAGACACATCAAAGTCTGTAGCAGTTCAGGCCATTTTGGCGCCTGCTAAGGCAAAAGCCAAGATACCACATTTGACAAAGTGTGATTCAAAAGGCGACTCAAGAGAGGGGACCTCTGGTGAGCAATAGGAGGAAGAGGAGGCATATAGTCTTCGGGACTTCATGAACATGCTCAGATCCCAGTACTCTGATGAGAGGAGCTCTGTGAGGTTGGCTGCCAAGAAAGAGGATGGTTCCAATGAGTTTAGGAATGCTCTTAGGAAAGTTCTGTTTCTAGGACAGGGACAACCAGATCAACAAGAGGAAGAGGAGAAGGATGACATCCAGGATTCCAACGATCCCCTCAGAGAGGTCAGGGAAGTTAGAAAGGAATACTCAAGGGAATCAGGTGAGCCAATCCTAAGCTGGCTAGCGAGATGCCGTGGCATTGGTGCTAATGCCCTGCAGGTAGGAGACAAGTCTGCCAAGCAGCTAGGACCACTCACCAAGGAGAGTGGAGTGGACAAATACCTGGCAAGTCCTCTTGGTAAGGTTAGCTTGTGGACACGCCTTCTGTTGGCTGTGGCTATGAGATATCCTTCCCGAGATGATCTGCCATGGGCTGCCAAGAAGTGGAACACCATTGAGCAGGGAATTAAGCTTCTGAAGGTGTTTGCTGTGAAGGAAGTGCTTTATGGAGATCATGGCACTCATGAGCCTGATGACATTCCTCTTGGAACAGGTCTCATGAAGAAGCTTATTAAGCTTGCTCCTTCATCCTATGCTAATATCTTGGCTAGCAAGTTTCTATCAAGGAGTAATAATGGAAGGTCTTTCACTGTTGGTGAGTTCACTGACCAGCTGTGATGGAGGGCCTGTAGGCCCGAACAGAGGCTTCTTTATGTCTCTACATGCCTGGACCTGTTTTTCTGCTAGGAGCCCTGGTTGGAAACAAGTTGTGTAAGCCACACACACCCAGCTCGTGTCTCCCTGGGGCAAATCCATGTGATCCCCATATTTGGGAGAGTCCAGGCAAACAGGTTCTGCCTATTATGGTAAGGCTTGGCAAACTGCCAACCTGATTGGTCACTCTGGTGGCCAAAAAGGCCATTAATCTCAGCCCACAGTCCATAAAGAGGGATGCACAGGCGCACCACATGCTCAGCTCTCTGACCCACCTGCAAGGATCAGACACAGCTCTGACCTTCACCTGAGGCACTCTGCCGTTCATACCCACATGCTCGGAAGCCATTGCATAGCGCAGATGCTCTGTGAGGCTCAGACCTCATGCATTGATCTCAATTGCAGCTAACCTGTCTGCGTATCTCAGATTTAAGCCTGCACATTTATATAGAAGGAGCCTATAGCCTCCTAAACCAGCTGTGCATATCTGCAAGCTGTCTTGCTTTATCTATGGGGCTCAGACTCCCAGCAGCCTAGCACACTTTGCATGCCCACAGCTTATTGCCTGGAGAGAACCAGGAAGCAGACTTCTGGATTGTGTGCACCCACACACACAGGGCCTGAACCCGTGAAGGAATCGTGCCAGAGCCAGCATGGACGTTCTTCTCCTGTTCCTGTAATCCTGCCAAGCTGATAATCCCTGGACACGGCATCCAGAAGAAGACAGCAGCATCGAGGCAGAGATCGTCCCTCGCCAGGAGAACAAAGGTTAGAGAAAACCCTAAGACCCCAGAGAATGGGAAGATTTATCATCTCCCCTCAAACCGGGTGGATTCCAGCGTCCAAGTCCACAGGCAGAGCCCCTGAAGTCTGGATGTTGGGCACAGGCTGTGACACAACTGTGGAAGAATTTCTCACCAGTCGAGGACATAAAGTCATAAACATGGGTAACTTGCGCTGAGAACGTCCTTGGTTCCCAGCGAGGCTAGGAAATCGAGATGTAAACAACTGAGCCCCCCACACACAGCTGCAGTGGGCAGAGACTAGATAACCAAGGGGGCTGGAGTGGGTGGTCTGGGAGGCTGACCCTTAGAATGTTGTGATAAGTTAACCTATGTGCACATTACATGTAACCTTTCAATTATCACCTGTAACCAATCTTAAGCTGAGCACGCCTCTTGCTAGAACGCATATAAGTCACTGTATTACGGAAATAAAGTGGATTTGACCATCTAACCATATTGGTGAACAAAGAGTCATCTTCCCATAGTGCTCCACCGAACGTGTTCTCCAACACACAACCCCAGAGGGTGATTAATAATTAATAGCAACACTTATAAGTAAAGCTTTAATACCTCTGTAATATAAGTTATCTCTGCCTTAGAGCAGAAAGAGTTTCAGCCCCTCTGCTGGGCAAACAGCGTAAGCTCCCAAGCGGCACTAATCCAAAGGGGGAATTCCTCTCTCTGTGTATAGTTTGAATGTTTTGCTTGTTAAATAACCAAATCCCTGTGTATATTCTATCCTAAATTGTTTTCATAACTTTGCACAGACCTAAATTTTAATACAAAGTGGTTGGGGGTGGCAAGAGTTCATAAATATTAATTTTAATAAATTATATTTTTATATGAAATTTATAGCGCCCCAAATTAATTTCTCACCTCCGCCAAATAGGCGTAGGTACAGAAATCCCCCTCCGCAGCACCAGCTCAGGCAGATAAAGGATAGCTTGTCACATTCTGCCCCAGTCAATGCCATACAAACTATGACTACAGAGATAAAGGGGATGAAAGATAGCATTAAGGATGGCATCAAAGATAGCATGAAAGAAATGAAGGAGGATCTTAAAACTTCCATTTCCAATCTGGTAAGGGATACCATTCCTGCATCATCTGAATGGGTGCATGTTTCTGCCATCATGAACAGACACCCACCTCCTGCAAGGCAATTCCGGCCCAGGAAGAGACAAATTCCACCAAAACATCAGCAATCACGTGCGTCACTGTGGATAGTTATGCATGACCAATACGGTGAAGACATGAACAAGTGGGATGGTCAACTGTTGGAGAATTCTTGCTAGCTGAGGACACAGAAATGATAAACATGAGCAACTGTGCTGAGAAACGGCCTTGGGATGCTGCTAGCCCAGGAAATCAATCTGTAAACAAGTGAGCACCCCACACACAGCTGCAGTGGGCAGAGTTAGATAGCCAAGGGGCTGAGGCTGACCCTCAGATTGTTATGGTATGCTGACCTATTGATGCCTTACAAGTAACCCCGTACCCTCTGACTGTAACCAATCTTAGTGGAGCACGCCTCTTGCTAGAATGCATATAAGTCACGGTATCACGGAAATAAAGTGGATTATGACCATCTAACCATATTGGTGAACCAAGAGTCATTTTACCCAAGCGCTCCACCGACAATTGGCGCCTGAACAGTGAATCAGGAATTCAGCTAAGACCAAGGCAGGCCGGCAGTGGGAAGGACCGCAGTCAGGAAGCCGGGGGGTTGGCCAAACAGAGAGGGGGCTGATCATCCTGCGGATGTTTTTCGTATCAAAAAAACTATCGTCATTCGGTGCCACTGGACCGGGGGGCACCACCTCTGACGGGGGGGGTTGCCGGATGTTCATATCGCGAATGAACACCCCAAGTGTGCAGGTAAGGCCGACATGGAATCTGATGTGGCACTGTGTCTTCTGGCATGTATTCTTTCTAAGAGAGGGCTTCCATCAGATATTAAGAAGCTCCGGGAGCTGTTGGACTGGGCACATGTGCAGGGTCATATGACTGAGCCTCCCATGATCTTTAAACCAGATGCGTGGCGGAAGGTGGGAGACGTGCTGCGGGATGCGGTTATCAACAATGGAAAAGACTCTAAGACAGCTCGACAGCTAGGTCCCACCTGGCATGATGTGCTCCGTGCGTTACTAGACATGGAACCCAAAAGAAATGCTGCAATGGCGGCTTCACAGTCGCTTCTGGCCACTCCGATCGTTGCCGGCAGTTCTGATGCATGCGTGGTGCCAGCTTCCGCCTCTGCCCCCGCCCCAAGTGCCCCATCGCTGACTGCAGTTGAGAAAGAGAGCTCAGTGGCTCAGTTTTTCGGTCTTAGCCGTGCCGCTTCAGTCAAGACTGTGAAGATTGTGAGCTCAATGGCGGAATTGAAAAAGAGCGTGCAGCATGATCCAGGTGGGCAGCCATGTTGTCCGCCCCGTGCCCCGCGTCCGCCCCCCCTCCCTACTGGCGCCGCGCCTGATAAACCAGTCGTTGACACCTCTGAGCCTGACAATGGCACTGCAGCTGGAGGGGTGTGCTCTCACAGCTCGGCGTGTGTTAGTGGCCACCAGTTGCCCATGGCTATCACTGACGATACAAAGCAGTCGCTGGAACAAGTGGTTAAGATGTTAGAATAATGGACGCCTGAACGTGTGAAACAACAGAACAGGCTGCTGTGCCCAGCGACTCTGCCCACCCCACCGCCCCCTCCTCCACTGGCACCCCACCCGCTGGCCGAGCACCTCCGGGAGATCCAGGAGCCGGATGCTGAGATTCGGGAAAAAGTGTCTCAGCATAATCTGAAGTGGTCTGGTGTCATTAAAAACGCCCTGTTCGAGGGAGAATGGCACCCTGCACAGTCCACAGCCTTCCCTGTGATAACCGGGGCAAATGGCGAGGCGCGCTGGGATGCCTGGGAGTGGAAGCCCCTGGAGTGTGTGCAGAAGGCCGCTAAGGAATTTGGGATACGATCAGAAACCGCCAGGCAGATGTTAGATTGGCTGTTCTCCGCCGACCGCTGCATGCCAGTGGACTGCCGTAACTTGGCCAGTCTTATCCTGACACTTTCCCAGTTTCTCCTGTGGGAATGGGAGTGGTCTCGGCAGGCGACCAGGGAAGCCGCCCAGCACCAACGGACTGGGGATCCCCTGAACGGAATTATGCCTGACATTCTCACTGGTCAGGGCAGCTACCAGTCTATGGAGGTACAGCTGCATTTCCGGCAAGAGTGTCACGATCTGTCTGCCCGGTTGACGTTACAAGCCTTTTATTCTGCTCCCGGCTTAACGCCCAGTCCCTCCTATGCAGGAATCAGGCAGGGGACGAATGAGGAGTATTGTCACTTCATCGACCAGCTATGGGCAGCATTAACACATGAAGGGGAGTTGGATGATAGCACCAAGGCAGGGCTGATGAAGAGCGTGCCACCTGCGGAGAGGCCCGTGGGGCCCCATTCCCCTGCCTCCTCTGTCCGTCCGTTATCTCTTTTTACAGATTTTTTTTCTTTTTCTGCTGGAAGCAGCAGAGCCTCGGAATTGTTTTGAGATGGAAAATTACTGAAGCCAGAGCTGCACCTCAGGACACTGACTTACACACGGGCTTGAACACAAGGGTTGGACTTGATGATCTGTGAGGTCTCTTCCAACCCTAATGATACTGTGATACTGTGATACTGTGATACAATGCCAGATGTCAGAAAATTTGTGGAAAAAATAGTAAGAATAACAATGAAGACTTAGAACCATTTCTGCCCCTGTTACAGGCATGATTGCACACAGGTGCATCTTTTTAGCCACCTGATTATGACAGTTTGCACTCAAAATGATAGCTAATAGTTCCTGACTGGGGTATTCACCCGTCGCCTTACTGACTAATTCCTTCTACAAGACTAGGCAGCAACAACTTTTGCACCCTTGCTCAGTGGCAAAAGAAAGAGAGGGAGATTGCTAGGAAACAGCAGAGATGCCTGACACTGACAATGAGTGGAAATTCATACAGACGCAGAAAGCACCAAACAGGACAGACTAGCACACTTATTAGTAGAACTCAGATGCATTGCGTCTCAGCATAATATGAAGTGGTCTGGTGTCATTAAAAACACCCTGTTCGAGGGAGAGTGGCACCCTGTGCAGTCCACAGCCTTCCCTGTGATAACCGGGGCAAATGGCGAGGCGCGCTGGGATGCCTGGGAGTGGAAGCCCCTGGCTCCTGGCTTAACGCCCGGTCCCTCCTATGCAGGAATCAGGCAGGGGACGAACAAGGAGTATAGTCACTTCATTGACCGGCTGTGGGCAGCTTTAACATATGAAGGGGAGTTGGATGATAGCACCAAAGCAGGGCTGATGAAGAGCATGGCATTTGAAAATGCTAATCCCAAGACCAGGGGTATTTTAGCTACGTTGCCCACAGGGGCATCGGTAGAAGACGTGCTAGAGCGGGTGGCTCAGGCCCAGGGACAAGAGCAGTACGCGCTTGTGGCAGGCGCTGTGCATGCATCTAACCAAGCTACAGCAGGAGAGTTAGCCCAAGCGGTGGGACAGGTGGTCGAGACTGCGCTTGACAAAAAGGTCCTATTTGTTTCAGCAAAACAGCGGGAGAACTGCCCGACGCTAGCAGGCTGTTATCGCTGCGGCCAGCTGGGTCACACAACGCAGTGCTGTTCGACCTCGGTGTGGTGAGACCATTGCCAGTCTCCTGGCCATGCCACAGCAGTCTGCCGGTCGGCAAACTTCACAGCCAGCGTGAGCAGCTGCACGCAGATGGCAATCGCTGCAGCGCAGGACGAGGCAACTGGTACCTGGACACCCACTACCCAGTCGCCAGCGGCAGCCTCGGGGTTGACTTGGCAACAGCAGTAAGTGTCACCTTGCAGGATACACAAGTCACGAAAATTCCTACCGCTGCTTCTTCACTATCTCCCTCGCCGAACAAGATTGCCAGCGGTTCGCCTCTACAGTACCATCTGTGAACAAAGCTGAACCTGCGAGCTGCTATGAGTGGACAGTTTTACCACAAGGAATGAAGAACTCACCAACCCCCTGCCAATTGTTCATTGCAAGAGCATCGCAACCCTTACAAAAATTGGCCATGTACAATTGTCTATCACTGTATGGACAACATTATTTTCTGTTGTTCACTGCCATTTTGTGCCTGCAGACTCAAAAACGATTGAGACAGTCTGCAAAAGACATGGTCTGATTGTCGCCCCAGAAAAGATACAGCAGCAGAGCCCCTAGAATTATTTAGGTTGGTATATTGCTGAGGCCACAATCAGACCTCAAAAAGTCGACTTACACACAGACAGCAGTTTACAAGTTTTTAGGGTAGACCTCCTACTAAGGATACGAATAGGGAGTGTGAGGGACGGAAGGACACAACAATGCGGTGGCTGAGCTGAAACAGCTGGGATTAGAATCATAGAATCATAGAATCAACCAGGTTGGAAGAGACCTCCAAGATCATCCAGTCCAACCTATCACCCAGCCCTATCCAGTGAACTAGACCATGGCACTAAGTGCCTCATCCAGTCTTTTCTTGAACACCCCCAGGGACGGTGCCTCCACCACCTCCCTGGGCAGCCCATTCCAATGGGAAATCACTCTCTCTGTGAAGAACTTCTTCCTAATATCCAGCCTATATCTACCCTGGCACAACTTGAGACTGTGTCCCCTTGTTCTATTGCTGGTTGCCTGGGAGAAGAGGCCAACCCCCACCTGGCTACAATGCCCCTTCAGGTAGTTGTAGACAGTAATAAGATCACCCCTGAGCCTCCTCTTCTCCAGGCTAAACAGGCCCAGCTCCCTCAACCTCTCCTCATAGGACTGCTGATAAATGATGGAGAGTGGCTTGGCCAGCTCAGCTGCCAGCTCTCTCAGCACCCTAGGGTGGATCCCATCCGGTCCCATGGACTTGTGAGGATCCAAATGACACAGCAGGTCCCTTACTGCTTCCTCATGGATTAGAGGGGGACTGTACTGATCCCTGACTCCATCCACCACTTCAGGAGTCCAGCTGTCCTGGAGACAACCTGTCCCACTAGTGAAGATTGAGGCAAAGAAGGTGTTAAGCACCTCTGCCTTTTCCTCATCCTTTGTCACTATGTTCCCCTCTCTATCTAACAAGGACTGGAGGTTGTCCTTGGCCCTTCTCTTGCCATTCATATATTTAAAGAAACACTTTTTATTTTCCTCGGCAGCTGTGGCCAGCCTGAGCTCCAAGTGGGCTTTTGCCTCTCAAATTTTTCCTCTACAAGACCTAGCAACTTCCTTGAACTTCTCCTGGGACACCTCCCCTCTTTTCCAAAGGTGATACACTCTCTTTTTAATCTTTAATTCCTTCAGCAGCTCCCTGCCCATCCAGCCTGGCTGCCTCCCTCGTCGGCTCATCTTCTGGCTCAGTGGCACTGCCTGCTCCTGTGCCTTCAGGAGTTCTTTCTTGAAGTAGGTCCAACCTTCCTGGACCCCTTTGTTTCTAAGGGCTATTTCCCAAGGAACTTTCTGAATTAATTCCTTAAATAGGCTGAAGTCTGCCCTTCGGAAGTCCAGTGTGGAGGTTCTGTTGATGCCCCTCCTGGTTTCTCCATGTATTGAAAACTCTATAATTTCATGGTCACTGGACCCCAGGCAGCCTCCAACCACCACATCCCCTACCAGCCCCTCTCTATTTGTGAGCAGCAGGTCAAGCAGGGCTGCCCCCCTGGTAGGCTCACGTAACAGCTGGGATAGGAAGTTGTCTTCCACACATTGCAGAAATCTTCTAGACTGCTTCTTCTCTGCAGCGTTTAAGTCCCAGCAGATGTCTGGTAGGTTAAAGTCGCCCACCAGAACAAGGGCAGGTGATCTTGAGGCAGCCTCCAGTTGCTTAAAGAGTAATAAATCAACCTCTTCTTCCTGGTTGGGTGGTCTGTAACAGACTCCAACCAGGATATCAGCCTTGTTGGCCTTCGCCTTAAGTCTCACCCATAATGACTCAACTTGATCATCCTTGATTTCTACCTCCATGACATCCAGAGCATCCCTAATATATAGAGCCACTCCCCCGCCCTTTCTCCCTTGCCTGTCTCTCCTGAAGAGTCTGTAGCCATTGATTACAGCACACCAATCATGTGAGCCATCCCACCACGTTTCAGTGATGGCGACAATATCATAGTTTTCTTCCAGCACCAGAGCTTCCAGCTCCTCTTGTTTGTTACCCATACTGCATGCATTAGTGTACATGCACTTCAGCTGGCCTGCTGCTTTTACTCCTAGCTCTAGCCTACCATCCTCAATTCCCTTTGATTTATCTCTGGTGCTGTCATGTTTAACCCCCTCCCCCTTCCATTCTAGTTTAAAGCCCTCTCAACAAGCCCAGCCAGCTTATGTGCCAGCGTCCTTCTCCCCTTCTGTGATAGTTGTATCCCATCTGCTGATTGCAGACCTGTGGCAAGATGAAGTTCCCCAAGATCAAAGAATCCAAAGTTATGTTGGATGCACCAACCTCTGAGCCACTTGTTCATCAAATACACTTTCCTATTCTTCTCTGTATTCCAGCCTGTAACTAAGGGTATAGATGAAAAGATTACCTGTGCCCCTGCTCCCTCAACTGCTTTCCCCAGTGTCTTAAAGTCCCTTTTGATAGCTTTTAGCCCTCTGTTATTAATCTCATCATTCCCTGCCTGTATAACTATTAAGGGATAGTAATCAGAGGGCTGCACTACAGTAGGCAGCCTCCTGGTAACATCCCTGACCCGGGCTCCAGGGAGGCAGCAGAGCTCCCTGTGGAAGGGGTCTGGCCGGCATATGGGGCCCTCTGTTCCCTGCAGAAGGGAATCACCAATAACAATTACCCTCCTCTTTTTCTTCTGGGTACTTGTTCTGATGCGGCTGGTTCCACCTCCCCCCCACCCCGGCTGCGGAGAGGCCCGCGGGGCCCCATTTCCCCCCCCCCCCCCCCCATTTCCTCCATCCATTATCTTTTTTTACAGATTTTTTTTCTCTCACTGGAAGCAGCAGAGCCTCGGAACTGATTTGAGCTGGAAAATTCCTGAGGCCAGAATCAGGCCTCAGGAGACTGACTTACACACGGACTTGAAAACAATGCCAGATGTCAGAAAGTTTGTGGAAAATATAATAAGAATAACGATGACGACTTAGAACCATTTTGGCCCCTGTTACAGGCATGATTGCACACAGGTGCATCTTTTTAGCCACCTGATAATGACAGTTCACACTCAAAATGATAGCTAATAATTCCTGACTGGGGTATTCAGCCATCGCCTTACTGATTAATTCCTTCTACAGACTAGGCAGCAACAACTTTTGCACCCTTGCTCAGTGGGAAAAGAAAGAGAGGGAGATTGCTAGGAAATAGCTGAGATGCCAGTGCCACTGACAATGAGTGGAAATTCATACAGACACAGAAAGCACCAAACAGGACAGACTAGCACATTTATTAGTAGAACTCAGATGCATTGCCTCTCTCAGCAGGAGCATGGGCACTGAGATCCACATTGCAAGTCACCAGATTCTGGACTAAGATAGGGAATGATAGAGCTTGTAGGCTAACTCCAGTCAGCTCCTTCCCCCCAATAAACTTGTTCAAACAGATAAAGACAGGACTATTTCTGAAGGCCTTTTCTGATGGTACCATATTGTGAAGCCTTGGAGTTTACTGGAGCAGCTGCTAATTACAATGGAATGAGCTTTGTGACAATTCTGATTTTTTCTTTTTCTGAGAATACCATGGTATTGTTATCTTCTGGAATTTTCTTTGCTTTTTCTTGAATTTCCTTCAGCTGATAGATTTTTAGAGTAAGATAAGTTAAGGCTAAGGGTTTGAAATAGAACAATTTTGGGAATTTAGGATATAAGGATATTATGGGATGTTTTTTCTTGGGTATATCTGGGCATCATTGAGAAAAAAAAAAAGAGGGAGAAAATGGGTTTCGAGGAAAGTAGAATAGCAGAAGAAATTGTTTCCTTTTTCAAGATTTCTGTAATTCCATCATACAGACTAGGCCAACGGATCTGCTAGCCTAGGCAACGAGTATGTCTGCATTTGTTCTTGTATTTGCTTGTGTTTGATCATTTATCTTCACAGGCCTTGATGAAGACCAACCTGATTATGACCAACCTGTTTTATCCTAAAGTGAGCAGAAGTCTTGCTCAGATGGCAGAACTGTGAAAGGACTTGAAAGGAGTACTGACATGGTGATTGTATTTGTATGGATCATAAGGTTTGGATCATGGTTAACGAATTTGGATATTTTTGTGAGTTTTCAGTGATTGTGGTTTAATGGAATAGATTCAGTTTAGCTCCTTCTGTAAAGGCCAAAGCCCACTCAAATTGGCACAAGATGGCAACGTGGCTTTTGTCTCTTGCAAGGGCCCTGCAAAAGACAAAAAACACTGCCCTAAATTCTAAAAGCAAATGAAGAACTGTGGGAAAAGGCCTAATAGAATAGCCTGAAAGCAACATCTAGGGCATATCTCTGCATTGTATTTAGAGGTTTATAGTTCTTAAGCACAATAGTCAGACGCAGCTCATAGCTAAGGAGTGTGATGAGAACATTAGGATTTCTGAGAACTACAGAGTGAATCCAGAACTATGGGAGTCTGAGGAGAAATACTGGACAGCTGATTGATCTGCGAATCTACAAGTCGATTGCCACACAGAGCCAGCGAAGACGTGGCACACCTGCACTCTCCTGTTACTGTGATGTTCGTCTGGACTTTTGGGTTTCTGAATGAATGACTTACTGTCACTTGCAGAAATAGCTTTTGGGATTGTTAGCTGAGCTTGGGTTGTTAGCTTGCCAGACTAATGCTACTGATGAAAGCTCTAACAGGTTTATTCTCTTTCTGGTTTTAGCACTATTGATTTGTAGCTGTATCATTTACCCCTGTGTTGAACAGCCTGTGTAAAACTGAAAGATCAGCCCAGGTTGCTCAAAAGAAAGAGAGGGATATGTTGGAGAATTCTTGTTAGCTGAGGACACAGAAATGATAAACATGAGCAACTGTGCTGAGAAACGGCCTTGGGACGCTGCTAGCCCAGGAAATCAAACTGTAAACAAGTGAGCACCCCACACACAGCTGCAGTGGGCAGAGCTAGATTGCCAAGGGGGCTGGAGTAGGTGGTCTGGAGGGCTGACCCTTAGATTGTTATGGTATGCTGACCTATTGATGCCTTACAAGTGACCCTGTACCCTCTGATTGTAACCAATCTTGGTGGAGCACTCCTCTTTCTAGAATGCATATAAGTCAGTGTATCACGGAAATAAAGTGGATTATGACCATCTAACCATATTGGTGAACCAAGAGTCATTTTACCCAAGTGCTCCACCGGCAGTTGTCCAACTGCCAAGCTGATTGGTCATTTTGGTGGCCAATGGGCCATTAATCTTGGCACACATTTGATAAATAGAGATACACAGGTAAATAGCGTGCTTGCTGACTCGCTCTCATTATTATGCTGAAGCCTGCCTGTATCTACAGAGCTCAGTCTCCCATGCATATGTGCACCCTATTGCACGCCTGCTGCTTTATCATTGCCTGGTGCACTCCACTGCCGCTGAGTTACCAAGAGCAGACTCCACTTGTCTGCGCGCGATCGGCCTGCATGGCTAGCATTACATCATACTCCTTCTGCACTTGAGGTCCTGCCTAAGAATCCCTGGACAGAGCTGTCGTGGAGGGGATTTCTCTATTCCTCACCTTTTAGGGGGAGGTGGGAAATTAATTTGAGGTGGTTTTGATTTTTTATAAAATTATTTATTAAAATTAATATTTACACATTTGTAACACCCCCAACCACTGTGAAATCCAGTTCGTTTGCAAAGTTATGAAAATAGCTTTGAGATATATTTACAGGGATTGATTATTAACTGGAAATATCAAATTATTAACAATTATAGACAGAGAGAAATATTTTCTTAGGCTTAATGCCTCTTAACAACTCTAGTGTTTGCCCAGTAGGGGCTGAAACTATGTGTGCTCTTTAGATAGAGATAACTTATATTACAAAGGAATTGAAGCTTACTTAGGCGTGCTGCCCTTGAGTATTAATCATTAATCACCCTCCCGGGATTCTGTCTCAGCATGTGCCCAGTACTTGGGGTCTTTGCAGCTGGAGTCTGTCCCGGCTTGTAGGGATGATAAGGTTTCCCAGTCTCTGGGGTAAACAGAGTTTTCTCTAACCTTCTCTCCTGGTGTGACCTCTGCCTCGGAGCTGCTGCTTCTTCTTCTGGATACCGTGTGGCCAGGGATGGTCAGCTGGCAGGATTCCAGGTGCAGGAGAAGGATTCGTCCGTGTAGCTCCTGACACGGTCTCACAGCTAGCAGGCTGTGTTTGCAGATTAGCAGACAGTCTAAGGGTCTGCTGGCTCTGGGTCTTTCCAGAGCTACAAAATAGCTGGCAAGCAGTATCTATGCCGGGCAAGCAGGGTCTATGCCGGGCAAGCAGGGTCTATGCCGTGCTGTAGGGAGACTAGCTCCGTAGATAAATCAAGATAGCTCTAGGCTTAGGCATGGGGTTCTCAGCTCCCCATATATGTATGGTGCAGGCATTAATGTGCTCTGCTTCTCAAAGGATTCGCAGATAGCTTGACTGCGCCTTGAGATCAATGCATGAGGTCTGAGCCTCTGTAATGCTTGCAAGTGAGTAAGGCCTGATCCTGTGTCTAGGCCATGCAAGCAGGTCAGGGCAGCAGGATGCTGCTGTGGATCAGAGCTGAGTCTGAATGCTCTAAGCTTCTGAACGGTTTGAACCTCTGGACCGTCTGACCACGTGGTGCTGCTATGCACCCCTCTTTATGGCCTCTGGGCTGAGATTCGTGGCTCGTTGGACATCTAAAATGACCAATCAGGTTGGCCGTAAGCCAAACCTTGCCCCAATAGGCAGTAGAGACATGCCTGGACCTCCCAATAGGAGATTACCTGGGCGGACCCCAGGGGCACACGGGCTAGGCGTGTGTGTGTTACACAACTTGTCTGCTGCCTCGTGGGTCCCGGCAGAAGAACATGTCTGGGCATGTAGAGGCATGGTGAAGCCTCAGTTTTGGGGCTGCTTCCCCTCCACCACAAGAGCATCCAGAAGAAGCCAGGAGACGAAGGCAGAGATTGCATCCTTCGCCAGGAGAACAAAGTCAGAGACTGTCCTTTCCCCAGAAGCCGGGAAGATTCTCCTTTCCCCTGAAGCTGGGAGGATTCCAGCCTCAAAGTCCACAGGCAAAGTCCCCTGAAGATTAGACACTTGTAATAGGCTGTGATGTAGCTAACTAAAAGCTAACTTTTGCAGATAGCAGCCTCTCTGCCAGCCCTCTCAAGGTTACTTCCCGGCAGCTGCGCTTCCTTATCAGAATAACCTAATGTTACCCTTCCTGCTCTCCTTATTTCAGACTGCTCAATTCTGCCTGAACCCCCAACAAGGTAACATTTTACTTAATTGCTTCTAATTAAAATGTGATCAGAGGGAGAAGAATCCTTGGTTTTGTTTAGCTGTTACTGAAGGACTTATATATACACACCTCATTTAAATAGCTCCTATAAAGAATGCATTAAATAATGTGATTTCATCTGCACAGTTAAATATCAGTGAAGATCGTGCCTTATGTTTTTATTAATAAAATATTGCTTAGGTTGTATAGTGATTTTTCATATTTAGGTTATTTTCTATTATGCTTTTGCTAGAGAATCTCACAAGTTTCATGCTTATTTATTAAATTATCAAATTCTGTAGCTGAGTTTTGTAGATTAATGTGATGTTTGTCTTGGTTTGGAATTACCTTAAGCAACCTTTGTGTGTTTGGAGGGCATGTACACATTGTTAATTATTGCTCAAATGGGTACAAAGCCTTGTTTTCTTGAGGTTTTATTGCTTCTAGAGGATTCCTGAGAGATCTGTAAGCTTAAAAATATAGATATTACTGCCTTATTGATATTTAGAGTAAGATAAAGAGGATGGCCTTCTCTTCTTGCTGCTAAATTTCTTCTAGATAATCCCAAATCCAGTAATTTTAACCATCTTTTTGAGGGACAGAAGGAAGGAGAACAATTTCCTTCCAAGTATGCAGTTTTCTGCCTTTCCTAGAAATGCTGCATAGCTGGTTTCTCATCTGATATAGGGTAGGCTTTGAGTTGGTGTGAGGTTTATCACTTCTGTGTGTTGTGCAGATTGCCCCTGTGATGTAGCTGTGTTCATCTGACCTAAAAGAGGTTGCTTTCACCTCATCTATTAGCGTAGCATTCATGTATCTTCTCATATTTGTGTGCATGTGATTCTATTGTGTATTCTTTTCACCTTGAGTACTGTGTCCAGTTCTGGGCCCCTCAATTCAAGAAAGATGTTGAGGTGCTGGAACATGTCCAGAGAAGGGCAACGAAGCTGGTGAGGGGCCTGTAGCACAAATCCTATGAGGAGAGGTTGAGGGAGCTGGGCCTGTTTAGCCTGGAGAAGAGGAGGCTCAGGGGTGATCTTATTACTGTCTACAACTACCTGAAGGGGCATTGTAGCCAGGTGGGGGGTGGCCTCTTCTCCCAGGCAACCAGCAATAGAACAAGGGGACACAGTCTCAAATTGTGCCAGGGTAGGTATAGGCTGGATATTGGGAAGAAGTTCTTCACAGAGAGAGTGATTTCCCATTGGAATGGGCTGCCCAGGGAGGTGGTGGAGGCACCGTCCCTGGGGGTCTTCAAGAAAAGACTGGATGAGGCACTTAGTGCCATGGTCTAGTTCACTGGATAGGGCTGGGTGATAGGTTGGACTAGATGATCTTGGAGGTCTCTTCCAACCTGGTTGATTCTATGATTCTATGATTCTATGGTTTGAAAAAATATAGCTGCACTGTGGGAAGCTTTCTCCTGCAACGAGGTATGGAATGTAAACACCAGACCCTGTGATGGGAAGTGTCCTTGGAGTCTTACAGATTCCCAGAGGCCTAGGCTGAGAACAGTGAGCAACCCACGCACAGCTGTCAGGGGGTGGAATCTGCCGGCCCCTGGGGCGAACACAGCCCCAGGGGGTCTGACCCCAGCCAGCCCCCCTGGGTGGGAGCCTCAGGGTGTTTACCGCATGCTAACCTATCTCTGTCTTACACATAACTTGGGGCCAATCTGTACTGTCCACTTCGGCCAGCCCCAGGTTCGTTGTGCACACCCCCTCTGGGGGCTATATAAACCGCTGTATTGCCTTAATAAATCGTACTGATGCACAGATGCCTAGAAGCTGCTGTCTCGAGTCGTCAGTACCCCAATCTCGCCTCTCGCCAGCCTCCGTACCCCAACAAATGGCGCCCGAACACACTAATTGGACCACCGTATCACTATGTGACCAGCAGGCCTCTAGGCCACGAACAACAAGGTCCTAGGCCCGACCCTCAGATCGCTGGGGCCTCGAGGAGGGGCCGAGTCATCGCTTCACCTCCACGTGCAAGGCGCTGACAGAACCGTAAGAGATCGGACGCTACTATAGAATCATAGAATCAACCAGGTGTCCCCTTGTTCTATTGCTGGTTACCTGGGAGAAGAGGCCACCCCCCACCTGGCTACAATGCCCCTTCAGGTAGTTGTAGACAGTAATAAGATCACTCCTGAGCCTCCTCTTCTATACCCCCTGCTGGGGAAACATGCTATTCTTCCTTTTTTCTCTCCTCCCTTTCGCTTAACCCGTTACTAACCACAGGGGACAGTGTCTGCGAATACGGGCGTGCTATAGAGATAGGCGCTTATTGAAGATTGAAACCGCTCATAGATATGGGGGTTGCTTTAATAACAGCAGCTGTCGTGACGACGCATGCGACCATATAGATGGGCATGTCCTGGGGGCGGTAATCGTGCATAGTCAGGTCCTCCCTGGAGCAGCTGCCACCGGAAAGCAGACCCCCCCACCCCCCCCCACTCCCCCCCCCTCTCGCTTATGGAATTTTGCTGCTTAAGGGAGCACCCTTCACCCCCCCCCTTACTTTCGGCGGAATAGCGACCGCGCAGCACCGGGAACTGCCCCTGACCACCACCCGTAATGGCGGCTGCCAGTAGCCGCTCCCACCACCCCGTAATGGCGGTTGCTGATGGCCGTCCCGCAGCAGCAAAACGCGAAAGTTTCTCAGCCTGTAAAAGTTTTTCGGGACTGCCGTCCAAAGCGTCTGCTTCCAGCTGCCACTGCCGTATCCAATCTGCCAGCCGCTACGGCGCTTTCCTTCTGCATTCGATCATCAGGAGGGCAGCTCCCCCACCACCGCGTCCCCGACACAGAAAGAACGAAAAGGAGAAAGAAAAAGTAGAAACGGCAGCAGCGCCCGCGCTTCCCGAGTCTCGCCGCCGGCAGAAAACGCCCCTCCCCAGATGCGGAGTTCAGCGGAGCTGCGCCCCCCCCCCCCCCCCCCGACAAACTGCAGAACCCGGCAGAACCCAACCCCCTCCCGTGTCCCCCACCAATCGTGTGTACAGGACAAGAAAACACCAAAGAGACAGACAGACGAACGGAAAGACTCTGGGGGACCGGGCTTGAAGACCAGCCTGTGGAGATCAGCGAGGAGTCGTCTGGAAGTCCGAGACGCCCTGCCCCCACTCCCCCCCCTCCTCCCCTGCCTCTTTCCCCTGGCACGAGCGGCGAGCACGGCTCACCTACACACACACCCCCCCCCCCCCCCCCGCACTTTCTCAGTGGGAAACGAACAGCTTAGTTCTTAAAGTAACAGACTCGTATTTTTGTATCTTGCTACCTATATGAAGTATTGACGTCAATATTAATGCTGTTTTCTTTTTTTGATTGTACTGGATCTGACAGGTTAGGAATTTACTGAATAGGATGTTAAATGATTGCCAATTGTATCAGAATTTCTAGGAAGATCTTCTTTTCCCCTCTCTTCTGATTCTGACTTTCCTGTGATACCACACTTCTTGAATTTTTCTTTGCCCTTTTTTCTCCTATTTCCTTCATTTCCTCGACATTTAAGCTGCTAAAACAGTATAGTTAAGGCTCAGAGTTTTGCAATATGAAAATTATGGAATTTTTTTCTGATATAGGGATATCATGGGATGTTTTGGTGTTGGGTTTTTCCTGGAATAAAAAAAAAAAGAGGGGGAAAAAGGGGGTAGAAAGACAAGGGAGCAGGTATAAAGAAATTCTGCAGACAAGATCAATGGGTTTGTTGGCCTAGGCACCCAATATGTTTGTATTTGTTTCTGTGTTTGATTCTGTATTTGTTCACTTGCATTTGTCTCTGTATTTGTTTGTGTTTGATCCCTTATCTTCACAGGCATTATAAGATGGGGACCAGCTTGAGTATGATTAGCCTGTCCTTTCTTAAGGTGAGCAGAAATTCTGCTCAGATGGCAGAATTGTGGTAAGATCTTGAAAGGAGTATTGAAATGACGGCTATATGTGTCTATGGATGATAAGGTCTGATCGTGGTTACTGAATTTGGGTATTTTCATGAGTTTCAGTGATTGTGGTTTAATGGAATAGATTCAGTTTAGCATCCTTTTGTAAAGGCCAAGCCCACTCAAATTGGCATAAGATGGCAATGTGACCTTTTATCTCTTGCAAGGGCCCTGCAAAAGATAAAAGACACTGCCCTAAATTCTTGAAGTAGATGAAGAACTGTGGGAAAAGGCCTAAGTAGGATACTCTGAATACAACATCTAAGGCATATCTTTGTACTATATTTAGAGGCTAGTAGTTCTTAAAGCACAATGGACAGACGCAACTCATAGCTAAGAGGTGTGATTAGAACATCGAGATTTCTGAGGACTACAGACTGAATCCAGAACTGTGGGAGTCTGAGGAGAAATACTGGACAGCTTGGTGCATCTGCAGCTCTACAACATCAGCTGCCACGCTGAACCCACAAAGACGACGGATTTGCACTCTCCAGTGACTGTGATGTTCGTCTGGACTTTTGGGTTTTTGAACGTTTGACTCACTATCGCTTACAGGAATAGCTTTTGGGATTGCTAGCTAAGCTTGGGTTGTTAGTTTGCCAGACCATTGCCACTAGCAAAAAAGGTTCTTAACAGATGCATTCTCTTAACTTTATCATTGTTGACCTGCACTTGTATCATCCATACCTGTGTCAAACATGGCCTGCATAAGGTCGAACGTGGGTTGCTCAAAGAAAAGAAGGGGGTATTGTGGGAAGCTTTCTCCTGCAACGAGGTATAGAATGTAAACATCAGACCCTGTGATGAGAAGTGTCCTTGGAGCCTCACAGGCTCCCAGGGGCCTAGGCTGAGAACTGTGAGCAACTCACGCACAGCTGCCAGGGGGTGGAATCTGCCCGCCCTTGAGGCAGGCAGATCTCCAGGGGGCTGACCCCCACCAGCCCCCTGGGTGGGAGCCTCAGGGTGTTTACTGCAAGCTAACCTATCTCTGCCTTACACATAACTTGGGGCCAATCTGTACTGTCCACTTCTGCCAGCTCCAGGCTGGTTGTGCACACCTCCTCTGGGGGCTATATAAGCCATTGTATTGCCTTAATAAATCATACTGATGTACTGATGCCTAGAAGCTGCTGTCTCGAGTCGTCAGTACCCCGATATCGCCTCTTGCCAGCCTCCGTACCCCAACACTGCACTATTAAGATGAAAGACCTTTAGTTACACAACAGAAAAGACTACTGTATTCTTGGATGTGGCACTAATTTTCAGATCACATACAAACTGTCTTCTGTAATGCTACATGTGTAGGTAGAAGAGTCAAAGTATGTATAACCTTCATACATGAAAGATGCATTAACTGACATTAAAAATTTTAGGGCATCCCTGTTGACAAAGCTATTTTTCAGACAATAGGCATTTGAAAATCAATCTAAATAAGCTATGTTGAGACAGTAACCAACAGTACAGCTGAAATGTCTAAGTACAGTAAGACTAAGGGGAATGCAGACTACATGTAAAATTCTTCTGAATCAGTATGTACAGACTTTTTTCAAAAGTAAAAACAAAATTTTTTTCATGCTTATTTCCTTCTTTGACACAAGTTCAAGTATCAGTTTAAACTTCATAGTTTTTGATTGTGTGAAGATGACACCACTATAGGTTAGGGATTGACCTGATGGAAAGCAGCACCGCAAAGAAAGACCTGGGAGTCTGTCTAGCCCCTGGCTGCAGCCGAGCTCCCCCGTGCCTCCTGATTCCCCGGCACGGCAAGAGCCACACCCCACGGCGCCGCCTATTGCGTTTTCGGCACCAACCCCCATTTCAGGTTTCGTCCCCTCGGGACCGGTTGCAATGCATTTGACTTTTGCACCAGCTACAGCCACTGCTGGTCCGATGCTGCTCGCGCAGCCGCCAGTAATGCTGCAAGCACAGGCTGTTCCACTGGCGCTACCTGGAGCTTATTCACAAAGTCCCTATGTACAGCAGGACTTTTCCTCACCACTGAGTGCAGCCATGTCCATTTTGTCACCAGCTGCATATTCAAACTCAAGCACATGGACTGTGCAAGCCCTGGCTGATCCAGATATGGCACCACAAGATGCCAGCCCGACAGGACAGCGCCACCACGGGAAAGCTCCAAGCACGAGATCAGCAAAGCCTCTTCCTCTGAGCGATTCAGACAGCAGCAGTGATGAAGACTTCCTCCCACAGAGAACTGGCCGTCCTGTGGTGCAACATGAGACCACTGCCAGTAGTCGTGGCCAAAGGACTACAGTGAAAAAGATTCGCCCATACAGAGAGGAGCAGCTGTGAGGCTTGCAGGAAACATTTTCCCACAAACCGGGTGAATGACCCATGGACTTTCTGTTCAGAATATCAACCTCTGGGGGTGATCGTGTCTTCCTCAGTGCTGAGGAAGCTGATGCATACTGGGGTGTAGGATCACAGGTTGTTAGTGTAGAACAACGGTCAATCATGGATCAGTTGCAACATAAGCCTTGGGCACAAACTAAGTCAGCGGGATCCTGAAAATTGTGCAAGAGAGAAGAATGAGAACTTGCAGATTAGAAGAAGCAAGGAACCAGGACCTTGTTATCTGAGTATGCTGAGACTGTTGCTCCGCGGGAACTAGATGTGGCAGACAGATTATAGATTAGAAGAAAAGACGATTTTTTGTGTGATAAAATGACCAATCAATAAGTAAAGCTTTGTGCTAGTTTGAAGCAAGCTGGAATGTTTTGGTAAAAGAACTAGATAATGGGCAGTGAAAAGGTAAACAATGGTTGTGTCTCCTTCCCTCATCAGTCTCGCTGAGAGTTCTGGGAAGAAGAAGGAAAACATTTGATAACATTCTCCATTTTGTCTCTCATTCTGCCTTTGTCTTTAGACCTAGCCACATCTCCTTAACCTCACTGCCACTAACCTTCCTTCTTAAACTCTCGGCTGCACCTTTATTCCTTTCTCAGGATTTGGGGTAAGGTTGAGAGGGCAGGGGGAGGTGTTGGGGTGGTTTGAGAACCCCTCCTGGGGACTCAGGTTTCTGGGAGGGGAGTTGTGCCTCTGTATTACTTATCCTTTGTATATTTCTGTATATAACTGTATATATTGTAAATAGCTGCTTGTATATTGTGCTGCTTGTAAATAAATAGCTTCATTTATATTCCTGGAGGCCTTCTGAGTTAGCTGGGGCAATTCCAAAAGTGTGGGGGGGCGGGTAAGAGCCCAAACCATCACAAGCTTTAAGCCAAGATAGTATATATATCCCTGTATGTTGCCTAATAAAATCGGAACTTTGCTTGCATCAAGCTGTCTCCCCGTCCCTCAGTCACAGCAAATGGTAACCTCCGACATGATAGCGGCACTGACTGTCTGGGACAGGACGACTGGCTGCGAGTCTCTGGGAACTTCGGAATTCTGCTGAAAGAAGCAGCGAGCGGGCCCGTGACTAGTCACCTCCTCGAGATTGGCAAGTGAGCCCAGAGAAACTGAAAATGGGAAACCAGAGTTCCCATGAAGAAAGGGACATTTATAAACTTATGAAGGTACTTGTTCGGAAGCATAACAAAGCCATCTTGGGTCATGATTTAAAAATGGTGATGAGATGGGTCCACGATAAACCCCCAGACACCATGGAAGTTAACATCTTTACATCAGAACTATGGGAGAAGATTTATGACAGGGATAAACATTGGGAATGCTGTATCGGCTGAAAGTCATAATTCTGAGGCTGAGGTCCGAATAGAAAGAGACAAAAAAAAAAGAGCTCTGAACTTTTCCTCTCTATGAGACACATTTAAGCTTTAAAAGTTATTTTTGCAATGCAAAAAGTCCGCCTTTTAATTCACCTGAGATGTGGTGACAAAAGCTCTGAAGAAAAAGCCGGTAAGAAAAGATGCGGAAAGAAAACAGAGAAAAGTAACAGAGAGTTAGCAGCTACAAAGAAGAATTTCTGATGAGCTGTATTGTGAAGGGGTTTTGTTTGGGCTTTAGGGGATCAAATATGAGGCCAAATTTAAAAGGGTTTTAAATAATTTAATATTATATACAAAGAAACACCCCCCCCAAATTTATATACAGTTAACCTACACAAGTTCTTTGTATGCGGTTGTGAAATTACTTTACAGAATGTCTATTTACAGCAGGAATCAGGAATTTAGTAGAGGTTTGAAAAGGTTTGGATAGAGAGAGTCTTGTGGCATAAAAGTGCCACAGGTAAAGTCACTGAAATTTCTAAGCTGTTCAAATCAAGATTGTTCAGTTACTCACTGGCTGGAGTCACAGTCTCAGTGGTCCCAAATATGTGTAGCAAAGCCACGTTGTTTACCCTTGTGGATCTGAATAGTTCAGTTCGGGTATTATTGGGGTGCGCTGTCTGAGGAGGCTCCATGGGCATGATCAGGCTGGAATGACGGGCTGGAGCAGCAGCTGGCCAGGAGCACCTTGGTCGATGGTCCCTCTGGATAGGTGCAAAATACTGTGGGCTGGAAACCATGCAGCGGTGGTGGCCCCAAAGGCGACAATGAGGCTAGGAGCGGTGGGTGGAGGAGGGTGGCAGGAACACTGAATTGCCCTATTTATGAGATGTTGGCCCGAGATTGATGGTCCTTTGGCCACAATACTGTCCAATGAGCCTCTGGCAGCAGGTCAAAACATGCCAAATAAGGTAGGGTCCACAGATCCAGTCCCCCCAAATATGGAGAGGGCACAGGTGGGCCCACATCCTAGGCGCGTGAGCTTACACAACTTGTTTACCTCAACCTTGCAAGCAGGGCAGGCCAGACTTGAAAGCGCCAGGCTTGTTGTGCTCCTTTGTCTGCTTAATTTGTTTTCCCCTGGTTTAGATAGAAAAACACCTTTTGGGGGGAAAACATGTCCGGGCAAGAATAGACTTGTAAACAAGGCCATTTGGGCCTATGTGGCCCTCCACCACATATACCACCCCCTGGCCAATGGGCCATTAATCAAGGGATAAAGTAATTTTCATACCATACAAAATATAACAATTATACATATAACCATTTAAAGATTAGATTATATAGATTGTGCATGAATAATATATGTGTATAACCATACTGTGAATGAGATTAAGGTAGGTCAGTTTTCTGTGCCCACCCCATGATAACGAAATAACTTTATTAGACATTTCAAATGTTTGCAAGAAAACAAATTCACTGTTATCTGTGGGAGCAATTTCAGAAATCTGGGATAATCCACCGCACGCTTATGCGGTGAGTTTTCACACTTATGTCCGTGGCTTCCCATGCCTATAACCCCCTTGGTTTGGATAGGGTCACGGGCACGACTCCAATCGAAGGTAAATTCACCATTACTGGTTGGCCCACCTGTAACTTGTTTAATGAATGCTGGGAGTGTTGTTTGGATTCACCTGGTGGGTGGTTAGTGTTTCCCACTGGCTCAGCAGGACAAAATGCTTTGATTTTTGGGCTGCCATAGTTACCCCACCTGTTGTTCATGGTGAAAACTGAGTGGGGCAGGCATTTTTCCCAATTGCCCTTTGAGATGTTGTCAGAGTCTGGAGGCTGGTGAGAGGTGAGATCGGGGTACTGACGACTCAACTCAGCAGCTTCTATGCATCAGTACAGCTTTATTAGGGTAGCAAAGCCTCTTATATAGTGCTCAGAGGAGGTGTATACCATTAGTTTGGGGCTGGCACAAGTGGACAGTACAGATTGGCCCAGAGCCACGTGCAAGGTACAGATAGGTAGCCCTGTGCCAAAAACAACCTGTGGTTCCCACCCCAGGGGGCTGGCAGGCTCAGCCCCCTGGAGCTGTGTCTGCCCCAGAGGCTGGCAGGTCCAGCCCCCTGCAGGTGTGCGTGGGTTGCTCACTTGTCCACAGCCTAGCTTCCTGAGCCAGCAATGCTCAAGGACATCTCCCTCATGTTTACAGCTCATATCCCGCTGCGGGAGAATTCTCCCACAAGATGTTAGCATGCCTTTTGATTAGGGCATTTGTCCTTTCCACAATGCCATTAGCCTGGGAGTAGTAGGGAGTATGGAATACCCATCTAATCCACTCACCCCTAGCCCAGTCTTGCACAGATGATGCTGTAAAGTGGGACCCGTTGTCGCTTTGGATACACTCAGGCGTTGGCAGAATACTGAACCACTGCCTCAGAGCCTCAATGGTTTGAGCACCTGTGGCAGTACTGCTGGCAGTAGCCATAACCAAGCCTGAGACTACTTCCACCCCCACCAGTATGTATCTCTTCTCGTGTGAGGGTCTGAGTGGACCCACATAGTCAATTTGCCATGTGCTCCACAGCTTCTTATCTTCTCTAATGTGCTGAGCTGGGGCTAGGTTGGGGTGATTGGCTTTGAGCCTAATTTTACACTGTGGGCAGGCTGAGATGATTGCTTCACAGGCTGCTATAGAAATTGGCCATCCTCTGGATCTACATTCGTAGTAGAGGTCTGACTTTCCTGAATGGCCTCTTTTAATATGTAACCATTTGGCTAGTCACCACCAATCATCTTTCTCATCACTGACCATATTTATCTTTGCCAGGTAATCCACCTGCTCATTCCATGTTGCAGCCGGGGTTTGCTTTTTGGAATGCCCTTTTACCCAGCCCACTTTGAGGAGTCTGGATCGGCTTATCTCCAATAGCCTCTGCCAGTCAGCAGCCCTCCATACTTCTACATTTGAAACCTTCCACTGATTCACCTCCCACTGGCAGATCCGCTTGGTGGCACCTTTGATTGTGGAGTAGGAATCAGTGTAGATGGTTTCTGCTCCATGCTCAGCTGCCAGCATGAGGGCACGTAGTTCACCCACTTGTGCACTGCCATCACCCTCCTCGGTGACAGTTTGGCCTGTGCCAATCTCCAAGACCATGGCTTTGTAATGCCATTTGGACCCTACCCTCTGGGAGGATGCGTCCGTAAACCACACTCCTGATTTATCTGAGTCTGTGGTCATTTCTGGGGCCACCTGAATAGGAGAAGGCTTATCTGGCTGGCAAGCAGTGCTTTATCAGGGTTTATGGGCTGTTGCAGCTTGGATACCTTTGTAGGCCCCTCTCTTAACGGCAAGAGCTGTGAGATTCCCTCTAGGTAGGTGTACCACTTTCTTATGGTAGCCTTCTGGGCAATCCCTTCTGGTGGAGGAGATCCTTTGAGGATTGCTCTCAACAGTGGGAAAGGGCCCTGCACTATGATGTCTTGGGTATTGAGGAGTTTCTCTGCCTCCTTGACTGCTCAGGTTAGGGAAAGGAGTCCCTTTTCCCACTCCGAGTACCGTGCCTTGGTCTCTTTAAATGCCGTAGATGAAAATAAGAGAGCTCTACTAGGACCATTGGGTCCCCTCTGGAATATTCCACAGTATGAGGCGTGCTCTGAAAAACCCCATTCAGCCCTTAGGGCATCTTTTGGGTGCAGAGGCCCCAACTTCTGATAAGCCTTTAATTCGTCTTTCAGAACTTTCAGGCTCTCAGAGTATCGTGGAGTCCAATCCCAGACTTTGTGGTTCTTAAGCAAATCATAAAGGGGACGGGCGATTAGGGAGAAACCTGGGATGTGCTTTCTCCAGTACCCCAAGGTGCCCAACAGTTGTTGCAGCTCCTTTTTGTTATTGGGTATTTGGCTCTTTTCTATATTCTCTGAAGTATCCCCTGGCACTGATACTGCACCTGCCACCCA
Source organism: Pogoniulus pusillus (assembly GCF_015220805.1). NCBI lineage: Eukaryota > Metazoa > Chordata > Aves > Piciformes > Lybiidae > Pogoniulus > Pogoniulus pusillus. The sequence goes on along the minus strand of NW_026974536.1, from coordinate 578,614 downwards.
CCAGGTTCCTAGGAATTTGACTTCCTGGCTTGGGCCTTGGCACTTATCCCATTGAATGGTCAGCCCTTGGTCAGTTAATAGTTTCCAGATGGTCCCAGATACTGAGGCAACCTGTTCTTTATCATTTCCTCCCACCAAGATGTCATCAATGTAGTGATAAACACTGAAATCCTTTGGAATTTAAATGGTGTTTAGCAAGGCTGCTAATGTATTGTGCGCTATAGTGGCACTGTGTTTGTACCCTTGTGGGAGTCTGTTGAAAGTGTACTGAATACCTTGCCAGGTGAAGGTGAATTGAGGCTTGTCCTCTCTCAGCGGTACCATGAAAAACATGTCCTTCACATCCACAGTCGCCATCCAGGAGTGGGAAGCTGCTTGGATTGCTGTCACTGTGGATGGTAAACTTGGAACTGCTGGAGTAAGAGGAAGGATGTTATTATTGAGTTTCCTAAAATCTATTGTAAGCCTCCACCGTCCATCTGGCTTGTGGACTGGCCAGATGGGTGAATTGTATGGGGAATGAGTTCTGGTGATGATTTGTCTTTTCTCCAGGTCAGCTATCACCTCAGTAATGCCTTGCCTGGCTGCCGCTGGTAGTGGGTACTGTGCAACAAAAGTGACATGTGACTTTGGCAGTGGGGGAGCAGTTTGCAGAGTGCAAATATGAGCTGATTTTGCTCCCTTTGCCCTCACCCCATAAGAGCCAAAGCTCCACAGTGTGCCATCCAGAAGATGCCATCTCTTACCAGCTAGAACATCAAATCCAAGGATATTCTATTGGTAAGAGCCTAAGGCCACTTCCATTATGGTGCTTCGCTTGTCACCAGGTAGCCACAGCCTTGTTTTGGCTAAGTGGCAGGTGTCAGGCCATCCTGTGACACCCATTATTTTTATCTTTTTCCTGGATGGCAAGATTCTCAGGCGTTTCACCAGTTGCACATTGAGCACAGTGATTTGTGCACCCATGTCTATTAGGTACTTCACGGCAGTCCTATCTGGTCCTGTTGGGATCATAATAAAAGGTTCTGGATTATCAGACCACTGGCAGGCATAAATAAAGCAATGAATGAGGCCTGGAGCACTCACTGCTGACTCTAGTTTTTTTGCTTGTTCACGGCACCTTTCTGACCAGGAGTGAAAGGGTGATCTGGTTTGTCAGGGGAGGTGGCTCTGGGACTCCTGTTGCAGTTCCCTCCTGCCTCACATCTATCAAGGGCATTACCTATTCTGTTCATTATGGTGTCTGCCACACGTTTTATAAACTCCTCATCGTATCCTTCCCAGCCCCTTTTCGTCAGATCGTGGGGTTTTATCCCGTATTGGGTGCTCTGCCTTTGGTAGGTATTCTGCCCGTAATAGGGATTCTGCCCTCAGGGCTTCCCCGTGAAGCGGCGGCTCGGCTGTGGGCTGCCGCATGGGCTGCCTTTAGGGCTTCCTTTGGGGCTGTGCTAGTTTGAAGCAGGCTAGAATGTTTTGGTGAAAAGAACTAGATCATTGGCTGAAAAAGGAAAACAATGGTTGTGTCTCCCTCCCTCCCGTGTCCTCTCGTTCTGGCGCTGGCCACCTGAGAGAAGAGAGCAACCTCCTCCTGGCCACAACCACCCCTCAGGTAGTTGTAGACAGCAATAAGGTCACCCCTGAGCCTCCTCTTCTCCAGGCTAAACAATCCCAGCTCCCTCAGCCTCTCCTCGTAGGGCTTGTGCTCGAGGCCTCTCACCAGCCTCGTCGCCCTTCTCTGGACACGCTCAAGCATCTCAACGTCCCTTTTAAACTGGGGGGCCCAGAACTGAACACAATACTCAAGGTGTGGTCTAACCAGTGCAGAGTACAGGGGCAGAATGACCTCCCTGCTCCTGCTGACCACACCATTCCTGATGCAGGCCAGAATGCCACTGGCTCTCTTGGCCACCTGGGCACACTGCTGGCTCATGTTCAGGTGGGTATCAATCAGTACCCCCAGATCCCTCTCTGTCTGGCTGCTTTCCAGCCACTCCGATCCTAGCCTGTATCTCTCCATGGGGTTGTTGTAGCCAAAGTGCAGCACCCTGCACTTGGAGCTATTGAACCCCATCCCACTGGACTCTGCCCATCTGTCCAGGCGGTCAAGGTCCTGCTGCAGAGCCCTTCTGCCTTCCAACTCAGTCACATCTGCCCCCAGCTTGGTGTCATCTGCAAACTTGCTGATGACTGACTCGATGCCAGTGGATGAGGAGCTTCAGAAGTCTGCTCAACTCATGAGGCAAAGGGAAGAGGATGCAGGAGAAGGTACATCTGCTGGTGTGAAGGCCAGTACCCTTGTGGGCACAAGGAGTGGAAAGGCTAGAGCTAAGGGAAAACATACTCAGGAGACAGATGATAGTGATGATGAGGAGAAAGCCCCGTTGCCAAGGAAGGAGGGCAGGTATATTAGGCAAGACTATGCCCGGAAAGAGTGAGAACTACTGATGAGTTGGCTGAACAGATGCTGGGATGGAGGCATGGACACCATAGAAATAAACCCTCCGACAGTAAGGCAGTTGGGAGTTTTCTCAAGAGACAATGGCATAGATAAGCACTTAGGACATCTCGGTGGCAACTCTAACCTCTGGTCACGCGTATTGACAGCTGTGGTACTGCGGTACCCCAACAGGGATGATTTACCCTGGAGACCCTTACGCTGGAATACAATTGAACAGGGGGTTCAGTGCTTGCGAGAGATGGCCATAAGAGAGCTAATCTATGGAGATTATACAACGGAGGACCCTGAGGTGATACCTATGAGCCGTGCTCTCCTAAAGAAACTTATTCAGCTCGCCCCCTCTAATTATGCCCATACATTGGCAAGTAAAATGGTGAGGAAAGATGATCACAGTATCACAGTATTATCAGGGTTGGAAGAGACCTCACAGATCATCAAGTCCAACCCTTTACCACAGAGCTCATGGCTAGACCATGGCACCAAGTGCCATGTCCAACCTTGCCTTGAACTGCCCCAGGGACAGCGACTCCACCACCTCCCCAGGCAGCCCATTCCAGTGTCCAATGACTCTCTCAGTGAAGAACTTTCTCCTCACCTCGAGCCTAAATCTCTCGTTCTGGCGCTGGCCACCTGAGAGAAGAGAGCAACCTCCTCCTGGCCACAACCACCCCTCAGGTACTTCTAGAAAGCAATAAGGTCACCCCTGAGCCTCCTCTTCTCCAGGCTAAACAATCCCAGCTCCCTCAGCCTCTCCTCGTAGGGCTTGTGCTCGAGGTCTCTCACCAGCCTCGTCGCCCTTCTCTGGACATGCTCAAGCATCTCGATGTCCCTCCAAAACTGGGGGGCCCCGAACTGAATACAGTACTCAAGGTGTGGTCTAACCAGTGCAGAGTACAGGGGCAGAGCGACCTCCCTGCTCCTGCTGACCTGTCACGGAAGGTAGTTTGGGAGGATTAGGGGAAAATACGCGAAGGCTCACTTGTATAGTTCAAGTGATTTATTGCTCAAACACGGAGATCTCTCTCCCGAACTAAATTCCCCACGTGAATTCTTTTGATCTGAGGTTGTAGAATAACATTTCAGAAAATAGCAAATAAAAGAGAGTCTGTGATTTCTTTAGAGTTCTTTTGAGTCTTTAAAGTTATTCAGTCTTTAGGTAGAAGAGTCCTTTCTTTGGTTTACTCACTGTTCCGCAGTTCAATTCAGCAAAGTTCGAAGTTTGGGCGGTGTCCCTTTGTTTGTCAGGATCGGGCCCAAGCAGGTTTCGGGCCTCTGCGGGCCCCTCGTCAGGCAGGGCCGATCAGGAACGAGAGGTCACCGGGGCAGGAGCGAGGCAGACAGGCAGGCTAGTGAGCGAGCAGGTAGGAGCAGGTACCAGCAAGCTCCCGATCCAGGAAGGCACACCATTTTTATAATGTTCAAAAGAGGTGTAACCCTCCAGTCCAGGCTATTTTACGTTATTCTTACAGATTGGCACGAAGTTATAATCAATCCATACAATTGGAGAATTTTTACCAAAACAATTTCTAAGACCACCCCAAGCTCTGCCGTTCCCCCTAACCAAATCAGTGGCCATTGTTTACCTTTTATCTCGACTAGGGAGAGACTTTCTCATGGGACTGAAGGATTGTTTTGGTTTTGCGATGCTCTTGGCATTAATGTGAGACACTATAACTTTCACAACAGGGAGGCCTGCTAAGGGCTTCTGCTACTCTCCATGACATGACCACACCACTCCTGATGCAGGCCAGGATGCCATTGGCTCTCTTGGCCACCTGGGCACACTACTGGCTCATGTTCAGGTGGGTATCAGTCAGCACCCCCAGATCCCTCTCTGTTTGGCTGCTCTCCAGCCACTCCGACCCCAGCTTGTATATCTGCATGGGTTTGTTGTGGCCAAAGTGCAGCACCCGGCACTTGGAGCTATTGAACGCCATCCTATTGGACTCTGCCCATCTGTCCAGGCAATCAAGGTCCCGCTGCAGAGCCCTTCTGCCCTCCAACCCAGCCACATCTGCCCCCAGCTTAGTGTCATCTGCAAACTTGCTGATGACTGACTCCATGCAACGACTTCTATGACTGTGGGTGAATTCGCTGATCAAATGAGGCAAATGGAGGATAGCCTTACGGATAATGCTATGGTGTCAGCCATAAATACTATGATTGAAGAGATTAAAGATAGCATGAAACAACTCAAGGAGGAATTTAAAACCTCCCTATCCCAGTTGGCAAAGGACAGCGAACTTTCTTCTTCACCCTCAGAGTGGGTACATGTCTCTGCCATCAGGGATAGGCGTCCTCCTAGAAGACCAATTCAGCCTAACTCACTAAAAAACAGACAACAGTCACGTGGGTCTCTTTGGGTAATCTTACGTGACCAGTGTGTGTCATGGAGAGTAGCAAAAGGCTCTCTAAGCTTTTTGCTATATTGTGTAGTTTCTAGTGCCTCACATTCAAGCCAGAAGCATCGAAAACCCAAAACAATCTTTCAGTCCCATGGGAAGATTTCTCCCTAGGGTAAGTGAGAAGGTAAACACTGGCCATGTTTTCCTTTCCACTTGGCCTTGCTTTCCAGACAACAGGGTATTGTTTTGGTTAAGTAGAAACGACTATCTTAGGCCTGCCCAGCACCTGCAGGTGGGCTGGCCTGAGGAGTGGTCTTTATATTGTTTGAGTAATATTATCCAGTTATATAAATTGCTTACTGGTTTTTACCAATGTATGTGAACAACGTAAAAGTGGTCTGAATTGTGGGCTAGTCCTATTTTGGAGCATTATAAAAATGGTGGACAGGCCAGGATCGAGGCCCTTGCGCCCTTGCCCTAGCCTTCTGGGTCTGCGTCTTGTCCTTCTGGGTTTTTCCAGCCTTTTTGGTTTTTTTCCCGGACTTAACAACAACAAACTGCTCGCCGATCTAGTCTCGCCTCGGGCGGACGCCGAGTCGCAGAGGCTAAAGCCTGCATGCCTGGACCCTCATCGGGAGAAAGAGACTCCTACCAAGCTACAGACTGTGAGTAGCTGACGAACTATTAACTCAAACCACAGAAACTCAAAAGAACTCTCTTTAAACATCATAGACTCTTTAATTTGCCATTTTCGGAAATGTTACTTTGATCTCAATCAAAAAGAATTCACAGTGGTGGTGTAGTTTCGGGAAGAGGGAATCTGCATTCTTTGCAATAAATCACTGATAAAATAGTCAACACCTCGCGTATTTTCCCCATAACTCTGCCGCGAAACTGCGTTCCACGACAGTGTGCTAGTTTGAAGCAGGCTAGAATGTTTTGGTGAAAAGAACTAGATCATTGGCTGAAAAAGGAAAACAATGGTTGTGTCTCCTTCCCTCACAGTCTCGCTGAGAGCTATGGGAACAAGAAGGGTAAACATTAGATAACTTTCGCCATTTTGTTTTCACTTTCGTGCTGGGCTTAGACGAAGCTGCATCTCCCTAACCTTGCTGCCACTAACCTTGCTTCTTAACCTCTTGGCTGCACCTCTTTTCTTTCTGAGAACTGGGGTAAGGTTGAGAGGGGCAGGGGGAAGGTGAGGAGTGGTTGAGAGCCCCTCCTGGGGAATCAGGTTTCTGGGAGAGGAGTTGTGCTTCTGTATTACTTTTTACTTTGTATATTTCTGTATATAACTGTATATATTGTAAATAGCTGCTTGTGATGAGTCTGCAGATGTTGGGCAGCATAATGTAGAGGATGGGAAGTTGCCAGTTGCCACTCAAATTGTACACCACAGGCAATATAGAACAAACCGTGACTCTTTGGTGCCCATACATGATCTGATTCGTCATCTGGAGTGCCAGGACGTCATTAAAAAAACCCATTCACCTTTCAATAGTCCCATATGGCCTGTGCGAAAGGCAAATGGAGAATGGCGACTTACAGCGGATTTCCGTGGCCTAAACGAAGTGACTCCGCCCATGAGTTCTGCTGTGCCAGACATGTTAGAACTCCAGTATGAGCTAGAATCCAAGGAGGCCAAATGGTATGCAACCATAGATGTTGCTAATGCTTTCTTTTCTATTCCAATAGCAGAAGAATGCAAGCCTCAGTTTGCTTTCACTTGGAGGGGGATTCAGTATACATTTAATCGTTTGCCCCAGGGGTGGAAGCACAGCTCAACGATCTGTCATGTAGTGATCCATGATGCATTGGAGAAAGGTGGAGCTCCAGAGCATCTGCAGTTCATTGATGACTGTGGTGGTTTAGGTATTATCCGCCCACCCAAACTTTAAGAAACACCCAGCTAACTCAGTCGGGCTCTGGGAATATAAATGAAGCTATTTATTTACAGCTAGCACAATATACAAGCAGATATACAATATATACAGTTATAAACAGAAATATACAAAGTAAAAGTAATACAGAAACACAACTCCCCTCCCAGAAACCTGAGTCCCCAGGAGGGGCGCTCAACCACCCCTGCACCTTCCCCCTGCCCCTCTCAACCATACCCCAGTCCTAAGGAAGAATAGAGGTTCAGCCAAGAGGTTAAGAAGCAAGGTTAGTGGCAGTGAGGTTAGGGAGATGTAGCTCAGTCTGAAGCCAGAAGCAGAGTGAGTAAAAAAATGGTGAAAGTGTTATCTAATGTTTACTTTCTTGTTCCCATACCTCTCAGCGAGACTGTGAGGGAAGGAGACATAACCACTGTTTTCCTTTCACAGCCAATTATCTACTTTCTCTCACCAAAACATTCTAGCCTGCTTCAAACTAGCACAATGATATCATTGTTTGGGGGAATACAGCACAAGAAGTTTTTGAGAAAGGTAACAAAATAATTGACATTCTGCTGAAGGCAGGTTTTGCCATAAAACGAGACAAGGTGAAGGGACCTGCTAGAGAGATTCAGTTCCTGGGAATTCATTGGCAAGATGGTCGCAGCCACATTCAATGGATGTGATAAATAAAGTTTCTGCCATGGCAAATCCCACAAATAAGAAGGACACATTGTCTTTCTTGGGAACAGTTGGATTTTGGAGGCTGCACATCCCTGGATACAGCCAAATTAATTGTAAATCCTTTGTATGATGTAACTCGAAAGAGGAACAACTTTCAGTGGGGACCTGAACAACAAGCAGCCTTTGATCAGATAAAGCAGGAAGTAGTTCATGCAATGGGTTTGGGGCCTGTGTGAACTGGTCCAGACATTCTGTATACGGCTGCGAGTGATAATGGTCCAACCTAGTGCCTATGGCAAAGAGCCCCAGGAGAAACACGTGGTCGACCACTTGGTTTCTGGAGTAGAGGATATAGAGGGTCAGAAGCAAACTATACACCAACGGAGAAAGAGATCCTTGCTGCTTATGAAGGTGTAAAAGCTGCTTCAGAAGTAATAGGAACAGACTCTCAGCTTCTTTTGGCTCCCAGATTACCACTTTTGAACTGGATGTTTAAGGGAAAGGGGTCATCGCCACATCACGCAACCGATGTTACCAGGTCTAAGTGGATGGCTCTCATAACACAGCAAGCACACATGGGGAGTTTTGAACGACCTGGCATAGTGGAGATGATCACCAACTGGCCAGAAGGCACAAACTGTATAAATCCTCCAGAGGAGCGAATAAAGCAGGCTGAGGAAGCTCCTCCTTACAGTGATTTGTCTAAAGAAGAAAGGAACTATGCTCTATTTACTGATGGTTCCTGTCCCCTTGTTGGAAACAAGTGAAAATGGAGAGCTGCAGTTTGGAGCCCTATGCGAGCAGTGGTTGAAGCAAAAGCTGGAGAAGGTGAGTCAAGCCAGTTTGCAGAAGTAAAAGCTATCCAACTTGCCCTTGACGTGGCTGAACGTGAGAACTGGCCCATGCTTTACCTCTATACCGATTCGTGGATGGTGGCTAATGCCTTATGGGGTTGGCTAAAGGACTGGAAAAGAAATAATTGGCAACGGAAAGGAAAGCCAATTTGGGCTGCTGACTTATGGCAGGACATTGCTACCCGTCTAGAGAAAATCCCTGTAAGAGTACGACACGTAGATGCTCACATGCCCAAAAGTAAAGCTACTGAGGAACATCAGCACAACCATCAGGCAGATTTGGCTGCCAAGGTGTTTCAAACCGATGTGAATTGTGACTTGGATTTAGATTGGGAACACCGAGGTGAACTGTTCTTAGCCCGGTGGGCCCATGATTCCTCAGGACATCAAGGCAGAGATGCTACCTACCAATGGGCACCGGATAGAGCAATCAACATATCCATGGACGCTATAACACAAGTTACACATGACTGTGATATTTGTGCTGCTATTAAACAAGCCAAGCGTCTGAAGCCCTTGTGGTATGGTGAGCGCTGGGCAAAGTACAAATATGGTGAAGCATGGCAGATTGATTACATCACTCTACCTCGTTCTCGGACTGGAAAGCAATATGTGCTGACCATGGTGGAAGCAAGCACCAGATGGCTGGAAACCTATCCAGTTTCCCATGCAACTGCACGTAACACCATTTTGAGCTTGGAAAGACAAATCCTGTGGCGACATGGCACTCCAGAAAGAATTGAATCAGATAATGGTACCCACTTTAAAAACAGTCTCATAAAATCTTGGACCAAAGAGCACGGCATTGAGTGGATCTATCACATCCCCTATTATGCACCTGCCTCAGGCAAAATTGAACGCTACAATGGCTTGCTGAAAACAACTTTAAAGGCAATGGGGGGAGGAACCTTAAAGAACTGGGAGAAACATCTAGCCCAAGCCACTTGGGTAGTGAATAGTAGAGGTTCCACCAACCGAGCTGGCCCAGCTCATTCAGATGTCTTAGAAAAGGTAGAAGGTATCACACAGTATCACACAGTATCATCAGGGTTGGAAGAGACCTCACAGATCATCAAGTCCAACCCTTTACCACAGAGCTCAAGGCTAGACCATGGCACCAAGTGCCATGTCCAACCTTGCCTTGAACTGCCCCAGGGACAGCGACTCCACCACCTCCCCAGGCAGCCCATTCCAGTGTCCAATGACTCTCTCAGTGAAGAACTTTCTCCTCACCTCAAGCCTAAATCTCCCCTGGCGCAGCCTGAGGCTGTGTCCTCTCGTTCTGGCGCTGGCCACCTGAGAGAAGAGAGCAACCTCCTCCTGGCCACAACCACCCCTCAGGTAGTTGTAGACAGCAATAAGGTCACCCCTGAGCCTCCTCTTCTCCAGGCTAAACAATCCCAGCTCCCTCAGCCTCTCCTCATAGGGTTTGTGCTCAAGGCCTCTCACCAGCCTCATCGCCCTTCTCTGGACACACTCAAGCATCTCAACGTCCCTTCTAAACTGGGGGGCCCAGAACTGAACACAGTACTCAAGGTGTGGTCTAACCAGTGCAGAGTACAGGGGCAGAATGACCTCTCTGCTCCTGCTGACCACACCATTCCTGATGCAGGCCAGAATGCCACTGGCTCTCTTGGCCACCTGGGCGCACTGCTGGCTCATGTTCAGGCGGGTATCAATCAGTACCCCCAGATCCCTCTCTGTCTGGCTGCTCTCCAGCCACTCCGACCCTAGCCTGTATCTCTCCATGGGGTTGTTGTAGCCAAAGTGCAGCACCCTGCACGTGGAGCTATTGAACCCCATCCCATTGGACTCTGCCCATCTGTCCAGGTGGTCAAGGTCCCACTGCAGAGCCCTTCTGCCTTCCAACTCAGTCACATCTGCCCCCAGCTTGGTGTCATCTGCAAACTTGCTGATGACTGACTCGATGCCCTCATCCAGATCATCTATGAAGATGTTAAAGAGGATGGGGCCCAGCACAGATCCCTGAGGGACACCACTAGTGACTGGCCGCCAGCTGGATGTGGCACTATTCACCACCACTCTCTGGGTCCAGCCCTCCAGCCGGTTCCTAACCCAGCACAGAGTGTTGCCATCCAAGCCATGGGCTGACAGCTTAGCCAGCAGTTTGCTGTGGGGGACAGTGTCAAAGGCCTTGATGAAGTCCAAATAGACCACATCCACAGGCCTCCCCACATCCACCAAGCGGGTCACCTGATCATAGAAGGAGATCAGGTTAGAAAGGTAGGTGACAGGGTTTCTGTCATTCATGAAAAGAATTTGTTGGGCAAGTCTGTTTGGGTATTCTCCCCTTCAGGGGAGGCTATGCCTGTCCGAGGGGTGGTTTCTGCTGAAGGACCTGGTCATACATATTGGGTTATGCAGAAGAATGGTGAAATACAATGTGTGCCACAAAAGAATCTGACATTGGCAGAAAGAATGGAGGTATGTTGTTATGAGTTCTTTTGCAGGTGATTGTGGTGTCCAGAAACCATGAAGAGCCCACTCTCCATGAGCATGAACCCTGTGAGTGCCAAGAGTCCTGCTCTATTCCACTCATCGAAGTAAACATCTGACTGTTCTAGAAAACCATTGAGCTAGCCAACGCCTGAGACAGACGGAAATGAGAAGATGAATGACTGGAAATTGAAGAAAGATGCTTGAAGCCTGGACAACGATCATCTACAATACTGATATTATCCCTAGTTACATAGAATGACTTGATGCTGCAATGGTAAATTATATTAAAGGGGTGGATTGTGGCCGTTTGAGCTGATCCTCTAGCTCAGACATAGGGGAAAGATGAACACTCCAGGGGTAGGCCACATAATGGCAACAATAGATAAATTAATATAATTTCATTGGAGCATCAAGAGCTTAATGTCTAGAAGCACAGCTTGTTCTTCCCCTTCTCCTGCTGGCTTCTGTTGCTTCAGCTGCACCTATCTTCCCCGGCTGCTGTTTTGGCTGCTGCTGCTTCTGCTGCTTCGCCGCCTCTTGGCCCCTCCCCCATCTCCCTTAAGGTTATTTTATTGAGTTTTTTTTCTTCCTTCTCTAGTTATTATCTCTCTTTACATTGTTATACTTATACTATAAGAAATACAATTTCATCTTTCTCTGACTTTCAAAAAAGGGGTCTGTGTTGTGGTGAGTTTATTTCTCCCCGGGGGAGGGATCTGCCCTAACCTTGGACAGCATCTCTTCAGAGAAATGCAGTTTTGGATCTTCGGATGGGGCAACGGGATCGGGGTCCGATTCCGGTGCTCTCCCAAACGCGAGAAATTTTATATTCTCAATGGCCGCACCATTCTCTCTAATTTGCATCACAAACAGTTCGTGCAGTCTCTGATACTGGGCTTCTAAGTTTTCATTCTGCATTTCCAGTTTCTCTGACTCTCTTTTCAAGTAACTGACTTTCTCGTTTAAACTCTCTATGGTACCTCTCATTTTAAATTTGAGACTCTCTATGATATTTTTCATACTATGAAATTTGTTTTGTGCTCAGATTATGCAAGCCGCCAGCACGGTAAATTTTTCTTTATCCGCACCTTGCAAATTCGTGCACAATTCAATCATATTATCAGCCAATTTCTCTATAATTTGTTCCGGATTTGTTAAATTTTGCATAGCCCATTTTAAATCTGTATAGTTAGCAATAGATGTCATTCTGTAAAATAATTGAGTCATTGCATACCCTGTCTCATCTTTCTGCGCCATAATGTTGTGAAGGGGTTTTGTTTGGGCTTTAGGGGATCAAATATGAGGCCAAATTTAAAAGGGTTTTAAATAATTTAATATTATATACAAAGAAACACCCCCCCCAAACTTATATACAGTTAACCTACACAAGTTCTTTGTATGCGGTTGTGAAATTACTTTACAGAATGTCTATTTACAGCAGGAATCAGGAATTTAGTAGAGGTTTGAAAAGGTTTGGATAGAGAGAGTCTTGTGGCATAAAAGTGCCACGGGTAAAGTCACTGGAATTTCTAAGCTGTTCAAATCAAGATTGTTCAGTTACTCACTGGCTGGAGTCACAGTCTCGGTGGTCCCAAATACATGTAGCAAAAGCCACGTTGTTGACCCTCGTGGATCTGAATAGTTCAGTTCGGGTATTATTGGGGTGCGCTGTCTGAGGAGGTTCCACGGGAACAATCAGGCTGGGAACGACAGGCTGGAGCGGTGGCTGGCCGGGAGCGCCTTGGTTGATGGTCCCTCTTGTGAGAAATATATGTTTGATCTGATCAATTTGTGGGAAGAGGTCACAGATAAGGAGGAAGGGGGATTCTGAATAAAACTGCATTCCTGCTAGCACCACCATCAAAGGTATGCAATAGGCTTATAAGATAAGAGTAATAAGTAAAGATTGGCAAAGGAGGGAGGCATGTGGAAGAGACAGCCTTTTGCATAAGCAAAGGGAGGAAAGGGAGATTTGAACGGAAATGCATTCCTCCTTGCGCCACCTTTCTGCATGGGCAAACAGAAGAACAAAAAGGAATTTGAAGTTCATGGGGACAACACTTACGGGAGACCCCTTACTTCATCAAAGACTACCAGTGGGACCACCGGATAAAAGGAGACGTGTGGAAGAGACATCTCACATTCCTAAAAAACCTGATAAGGAAAACCCAATCTTTTCTTAGAATTAGCAATGAATATGTAATAGAACAGGGTATAAAAAGAGAAAACTGAAGGCAAAGTGAGTGCATTAGGGTAGAGCAGAGCCTCCCCTCGCACCCAGGCCTGTAGATTGCTTGATTCCTGCAACTCTATTGAAGCCTTAACTTGCATGAATGCCAGTTTATGCCTGTTATTTATGACACTCTGCATAGGTGCAAAATGCCGTGGTCTGGAAACCATGCAGCGGTGGTGGCCCCAAAGGCGACAAAGAGGTGTTACGGAATGCAGTTTAGGGGAATTTATGGGGAAAAACATGCGAGGCCGATTTGTAAAAGATTAAATGATTTATTGCTAAGATACGGAAAATCCCCTTCCCCAAACTTATCTATAACTATCCCACGTAAGTTCTTTGGTCCGCGGTCGCAGATTAAAATGCAGAAATGACTAAAATAAAGAGAGTCTGTGATTTTAAGAGAGTTCTTTTGAGTCTTGATAAGTTGCTCAGCCTTTAAGTAAAAGTTCGTTGGTTACTCACTGTTCAAAGCAGTTCAGCAGAGCTTCGAAGTGTTTATGAAGTTCAGGGCATTGTCCGAGCCCTTCACAGGATCAGGCTAAGGTAGGCCCCATGTGCCTAAACCCCGTGTGCGATCCCGTCTTGCTGTTGGGGTTTCGCGAACGGCACCTCCAAGTGAGGATCCTTTCGAGCCGGATCCCTTTGACCCTGAACGAGACCCGGACCTTTATCCCCCTGATGAACATGAACCCCGTGCTGTATGGGCTGCTATAAAACAACAAGCCTTGGCAGGAGGGGATGCTGACATGGCAGGATGTATCTCGATTGCCCCACGGCACCGCCGGCACGCACTATCGTGGCTCCTGTTATGTATCCTGGACGTGGGGATAATCCACGATGGGAGAAGATTTATGACAAGGATAAACACTGGGAAAGCTGTATTGGCTGAAAAGTCGTAAATCTGAGTCTGTGGTCCGATAAGAAAGAGACAAAAAGAGCTCTGAACTTTTCCTCTCTATGAGAGACATTTAAGCTTTAAGAGTTATTTTTGCAATGCAAAACGTCTGCTTTTTAATTCACCTGAGATGTGGTGACAAGGGCTCTGAAGAGAGAGCTCCAGAGGGCTCATGAATCTGCTGATAAGAAAAGATGCGGAAAGAAAAAAGCGTCTGCGGCTCCGAATTTGTCTGCAGAGAAATTTAACTTTTGGCTGCAAAATGGAAGCAGCGGGGAGGCAGGAAAGAAGCGGCGAATCTGCTGAGCTATAGCAACTCTACTTGGGATGCAGTGGCAGTCCACCGGGACCCTTGGAAGTGGCGTCCCCGCGGAGGAGCCGCCGCCGCCGCTTGGGCGCTGCTGCAGCACGCAGTACCCCCCCCACACTCGGGCCACGAGGGGCTCACAACACGGCAGGAGGGCGATCCCGGCGCGTACGGAGGGAGAGGGACAGCGAGAGCACAGCAACCCCCCCCCCACCTCGCCTGCCTGCCGGCCAGACTCACAGAGGCTTATTTGACCTGGTTAACAAGCCTTTATTCTGCTTATGTTGCAGGAGCTGAGGCTGCAGCACTCAAAAATGTTTCTAATTTCCAGATTTTTCATCTGCTGCAGACATTGATTTTTCTTTTAAATAACTGACTCCTAGGTCCATTTGCTATATACCAACTTTAAGGGACCTTTGCCGAGAAACATGATTGGTTTGATTTTGGGAAGGTCATCAACTACTTTAACTGGTCTTTTTGTGCTGCCTGGGGTTCTTGATAATGATGCTACAAAACTATCACAGCCTCTGGCAGGAATAGGGGGGCTGGGGAGGAGTCAGCAGAGCATGGACTCAATACAGATCATCGGACCTGAGGGAAGGGTTGCAACTGTAACATGATGTTCAAAAATTACTGGGATCTATAAATTGGCTCTGACCTCTTCTGGGATTCCCAATTCTGATTTAACTCCCTTGTTTGAACTTTTGAAAGGAGAAACCAGCCTGACAGCTCCCAGATGCTTATCAAAACCAGCTGAAGGAGCATTTTGAAAAGGTTTGTGAAGCCATTCAGTCGCGGCAAGCCCATAGGTGGGACCCTGAGTTGCCGCTATCTATGTTAAACCCTTAGGCCTTATCTTTCAATGGGATTCCAATCTAAAGGACCCGTTGTTACTTCTCGAATGGGACTTCTTGCCTCATCAACCTTCTAAAATGAAGGCAAGAAACAGAATCACTACTACAGAGGCGGGGTGACCGCCTTCTCCTAAAGCTTTTTTTCCTTACAGCAGCTCGGGAGAAGAAGCACCTTTCTTAAAGGGACCAGACTGAATTTCTAATAGATGCCTTGCAAATTAAAATCCTGACAACGTTTCTAATTTTGATTGTAATACATCTTAGAGTTTTAAGAGTTTACTGGATAAATTGTTAATTGCAATAGAATAAGGTTAGGAATAGTTTTAGCAGAATAATTGTAATAAGGCTTAAGTAATTAAAATAAAGTAATTAAGATAGAGTATATTAAGCAAGTGGTAGAATATAATGGAATATTATGGTAAGAGTTGTTTTGTAAGCGTATCTGGTTTTGTAATTTAAGGTTTCTTTTCCTTTTCAGAATACCAGGCTATTTTCAAGGACCTCCATGAATGTATCATCTTCTTAGATTTTCTTTGCTTTTTCCTCAGTAATGATTTACTGGTTTAGACTTTTTAAGTTGATAATATAGTTAAGGTTAAGGGTTTATAATAGAATATTATAAAATATTTTTTCTTAAGTCTTTTCTGTATATTAATGTAGCATTATAGGATAAGGATTATATACAAATAAATTTAAAAAATTAATAAAAAAGAGGGGGTATGAGGACAGCCACCTGAAAGAGGGACTGCAGAAAGAAAACCTTATAAATTTTCAAATTTTAAACTGCTTTCTTATGGATAACAACCCCTGATTATCAGAAAATTTAATGCCAATGATTCTTTTCAGAAAAGAGAGAGAAGAAAAAATTGGAAAAGTCTTTGGTCACATCATGCAGAGAGATTCACCCTAGGGATTCTTTTTCTTCTCAAAGGGTTCGCAGACAGCTTAACTGCGCCTTGAGATCAATTCAAGAGGGCTGAGCCTCAGTGAGTTATGCAAGTGAGGCCTGATCCTGTATCTAGGCCATGCAAGCAGGTCTGTGCTGCTATGTGGATCAGAGAGCTGAGGTTGAACCTCTGAACACTCTGAACACGTGGTGCTCCTTTGGACTCTTCTTTATAGAGTCTGAGCCGAGATCCGTGGCTCATTTGGCCATCTAAGTGGCCAATCAGGCTGGCAGTAAGCCAAAACCTTACCTTAATAGGCAGTAGCTATTTGCCTGGATCCTCCCAATAGGGGATTACCTGGGCGGACCCCAGGGGTACATGGACTAGGTGTGTGTATGTTACACACCCTGTTTACTGCCATGGGTCCTGGCAGAAAAACATGTCCAGGCATGCAGAGGCATAGGGGAAGCCTCAGTTTTGGGGCTGTAGCCCCTCCACCACAAGGTCTCTTGAAGAAGCTTATAAAGCTTGCTCCTTCATCCTATGCTAACATCTTGGCCAGCAACTTTCTATCAAGGAGTGACAATGGAAGGTCATTCACTGTTGGTGAGTTCACTGACCAGCTCAGGCAGGTAGAGGATAGCTTGTCACATTTTACCCTAGACTCTGCCATAAACACTATGACTACAGAGATAAAGGGGATGAAAGATAGAATTACTGATGGCATAAGAGATAATCATGAAAGAAATGAAGGAGGATCTTAAAACCTCAATTTCCAATCTGGTAAAGGATGCCATTCCTGCGTCATCTGAATGGGTGCATGTTTCTGCCATCAGGAACAGACGCCCACCTCCTGCAAGGCAATTCCAGCCCAGGAGGAGACAAATTCCACCTAGACATCAGCAATCACGTGCGTCACTCTGGATAATTCTGCGTGACACATACGGTGAGAACATGAACAAATGGGATGGTAAACCTACTTCAGCTCTTTCAAAGAGAGTCAGGGAACTGCAGAATGGCAGAAACAGAGGCAGCAATGCCAGAAAAGTATCTGTCACTTCTTCAGCTCCCGAGAGCAATTGCAATTACTCCAATAGTTGCAATTTCTCTCTCAACAACACCAATCACTGTGTACACCCTACATGCCATGTTCAGCATTAGGGGTGCCCTGCCTCCAGCCAGGAGGAGGAAAGGGATAGTGGAGAAAATCGAATCTATTGGAATGTATTCATGAAGTGGCCTGGCAGTTCAAGAGTTCGGAAATACAGGGCTTTAGTTGACACAGGTGCTCAGTGTACTTTATTGCCATCAAATTGCAAAGGAACAGAGTCCATATCTATTTTTGTAATCACTGGTGGATCTCAAGAGTTAACCAAGTTGCAGGCTGAGATCAGTTTAACTGGTAAAGAGTGGAAGAAACATACTATTGTAAATGGTCCTGATGCGCCTTGCATTCTGGGAATTGACTTTTTGAGACAAGGTTGTTTCAAAGATCCTAAGGGTCACAAATGGGCTTTTGGAATAGCATCTGTAGAAACTGAGGATGGTAAATTGAAATTGTTCATCAGACCTGAACTTTCAGATGAATCTGCAGTTGTGGGACATCATGACATAGAGGACCCGGAAGTGCCAATTGCAACTCAAACTGTGCACCACAGGCAGTACAGAACTAACTGTGACGCTTTGTTGCCCATTCATCAGCTGATTCGTCAACTGGAGAGTCAGCCTGTCATCGAGAAAGCTCATTCACCTTTCAACAGTCCCATCTGGCCTGTGCGTAAACTTAATGGAAATTGGAGGCTGACAGTTAATTTTCATGCCCTCAACGAGGTGACTCCACCCATGAGCACCGCTGTGCCGGACATGCTGGAACTCCAGTACGAGTTGGAATCGAAGGAGGCTAAATGGTATGCAACCATAGACATTGCTAATGCTTTCTTCTCTATTCCCATAGCAAAGGAGTGCAGGCCTCAGTTTGCATTCACCTGGAGAGGAATCCAGTACCAGTTCAATCGTTTGCCTCAGGGGTGGAAACACAGCTCAACCATCTGTCGCTCAATCATCCTCAATGCACCGGAGAAAGGTAAAGCTCCAGAGCACATCCAATTCAATGACAACATCATTGTGCGGGGCCAAACTGCTGAGGAAGTCTTCGAGAAAGGTAACAAAATCATTGACATTCTGCTGCAAGCAGGTTTTGCCATTAAGAGAGACAAGGTCAAAGGACCTGCAAGAGAAATTGTTTCTGGGAGTGCGGTGGCAGGATGGTCGCCGTTACATTCCACAGGATGTGATGAACAAAGTCTCCACCATGGCCGTTCCCACCAGTAAGAAAGACACTCTATCTTTCTTGGGTGCAGTGGGATGTTGGTGACTACTCATTACTGGGTTCAGACAAATTGTCATACTTCTGCACGATATGACTCATATGAGAAACAATTTCAAGTGGGGGCCTGAACAACAAGCAGCCTTTGATCAGACCAAGCAAGAAGTAGTCCATGCAGTGGGCTTGGGACCTGTGCGATCTGGTCCGGACATTAAGAACATTCTGTACACGGCTGCCAGTGACAATGGTCCAACTTAGATCCTTTGGCAGAGAGCTCCAAATGAGACATGTGGTCATCCACTTGGTTTCTGGGGACGTACCTACAGAGGTTCAGAGGCAAATTACACTCCAACAGAGAAAGAGATACTAGCAGCCTATGAAGGAGTGAAAGCAGCTTCCAAAGTGATTGGAACTGAGTCACAATTGCTGTTAGCTCCTAGATTGCCAGTTCTAAATGGGATGTTTAAAGGCAAAGGTTCATCAGTGCATCATGCCACAGATGCAACCTGGTCTAAATGGATGGCTTTGATAACCCAACAAGTACGAATGGGTAATCCTGACCGACCTGGTCTGGTGGAGGTGATCACCAACTGGCCAGAAGGCACAGACTGTACCAAACCTCCAGAGGAGAAAACAACCCGTGCTGAGGAAGCTCCTCCCTATGATGATCTCTCTGATCAGGAAAAGAACGATGCTTTGTTCACAGTTGGTTCCTGTCGTCTTGTTGGGAACAAGCGAAGATGGAAGTCAGCAGTCTGGAGTCCTACCAGGAGAGTAACCGCAATGAGAGACGGAGAAGGAGAATCCAGTCAGTTTGCTGAGGTAAAAGCTGTCCAACTTGCTCTTGATGCGGCTGAACGTGAGAATTGGACTATCCTTTACATCTACACGGACTCATGGATGGTAGCCAATGCTTTATGGGGTTGGCTAAAGGACTGGAAGAAGAATGGTTGGCAGAGGAAAGGAAAGCCTATTTGGTGTGCTGATCTATGGCAGGACATTGATGCACGGCTGGAGAAAATTCCAGTGAAGGTGCGGCACGTAGGCGCACACATGCCCACGAGCAGAGCCACTGAGGAACACCAACACAACCAGAAGGCAGACCAAGCTGCTAAGATTTCTCAAGTTGATACTAACTCTGATCTTGACCTTGATTGGAAACACCGAGGTGAACTGTTCTTAGCTCGGTGGGCCCATGATTCGTCTGGACATCAAGGCAGAGATGCAACATATCTTTGGGCACGCAATAGGTCAATTGACTTGTCCATGGACGCTCTCAGCGAAGTCATCCATGACTGTGACATTTGTGCTGCAATTAAGCAGGCTAAGCGAATCAAGCCTTTATGGTATGGTGAGAGATGGTCAAAGTACAAGTATGGTGAAGCCTGGCAGATTGACTACATCACTCTACCTCAGTCTCGTTCTGGCAAGCAGTATGTGCTAACGATGGGAGAGGCCAGCACCGGATGGCTGGAAACCTATCCAGTTCCACATGCTACTGCACGTAACATCATTCTTGGCTTGGAGAGACAGATCATGTGGAGACATGGAACTCCAGAGAGAATCGAGTCTGACAATGGCACTCATTTCAAGAACAATCTAGTGAAAAAATGGGCCAAAGAGCATGGTATTGAGTGGATCCGCCACATACCCTACTAGGCACCAGCTTCAGGGAAGATTGATCGCTACAACGGTTTGCTGAAAACCACCCTAAAAGTCTTGTAGGGTGGAACTCTGAAAAACTGGGACAAACATTTAGCACAAGCTACCTGGTTGGTAAATAGTAGAGGTTCAGTAAACAGAGCAGGACCTGCACAATCAGGCATTGACAACAAAACAAAAGAGTTCTGCTTGGAAAAAATACATTTATACTGTGAGTCTGTAGATTTCCAGCAGAAAGTCATCGATTTTCACATCAAACTAGCAGAGTTCAAAATCAGAACAGTAGTTTTCTGCCATAAATTATTACATTTCATAGAATCAACCATGTTGGAAGAGACCTCCAAAATCACATAGTCCAACCTATTACTCAGCCCTAACCAATCAACTAGACCATGGCACTAAGTGCCTCATCCAGTCTTTTCTTGAAGACCCCCAGGGACGGTGCCTCCACCACCTCCCTGGGCAGCCCATTCCAATGGGAAATCACTCTCTCTGTGAAGAACTTCTTCCGAATATCCAGCCTATACCTACCCTGGCACAACTTGAGACTGTGTCCCCTTGTTCTATTGCTGGTTGCCTGGGAGAAGAGGCCACCCCCCACTGTCTCGGACGGGAAAGTTTGTTTGGGTGGGGGGTAGGTTTGAAGTAATGATATGCGAGGCCGATGTTTATAAAAAGGTATAAATGATTTAATATTATAAGCACTAGAAATCCCCTTCCCCAAACTTATTTGTAATTATCCCGCGTAGATTCTTGGTTCGTAGTTAAGATTTAATATACAGAATGACTAAAATGAAGAGAGTCTATGATATGAGAGAGTTCATTGAAGTCTTGAGAAGTTATTCAGTTTCAAATAGAAGTTTATCAATTACTCACTGTCCCAAATGCAGTTCAGAGAAGTTTCAAAGTCTTTATGGATTTTAAGGCACGTTGTCCGAGGCTCCGCGGGTCCGGTCGAGCTGAATGCTGACTCCCGGGGCTCGTAAGGATCGGGCCCTTGTCCGGAACGGTGCAGTCTTGAGCTGGTTGTTCGCGATGCGAATGCCGCGTGTGTGTGCGCGTGTGTGATCAGCGATCAGGGTATCAAGCAAAAGAGGTGCAGGGTAGAGAGCGAGGGGCCAGTTAAGTTAAGGTAAGGAGCAAGAGGTAAGGAACAAGAGGTACAAGTGGGTACATTTTTTTATAGTATTTCAGAAGAGGTGTGTTCAACCAGCTCAGTCAGACTCACGTTAACTTTACAGATTGGTACAAAGTTGTAATCAACCTATACAATTGGCTAATTCTCACCAAAAACAACTTATGGAACCACCCAGGGGTCAGCCCCCAGCAGATGTTTGTCGAGTGGTCACCGTGTCTGAGAATTCGAACCCTGTTTTCCAAAACATAGCCATGTTTATGTCTTTGCTTCCCTGAGAGAGAGATTCTCTCAAGGCCTGTGCGTCTGCTGGTACAGCAGCTGCGTCAGTGCAAGCAGATAGGAAATATTGTTTTGACTTTTTCGATGGAAGGCCTCTGAGCCACAATTTTGTGTACAAATGAAAATTCTGCAATAAGGCAAAAGGGCTCTGATCCCTTCCATGACACCCACCTAGCTACAATGCCCCTTCAGGTAGTTGTAGACAGTAATAAGATCACCCCTGAGCCTTCTCTTCAATTTGACAGGGAACCTAGACGTATAACACAAAGCAGACGTGTTCAACTCCGAAAGAATACATTTACACTGCGAGTCGGTAGATTTCCTGCAGAAACTCATTGATTTTCCCAACAAAGTAGCAGAGTTCAAAATCAGAACAGTAGTTGTCTCCCATAAATCATTAGATATTTAGCAGAACCTAGATGTTCACCACAAAACAGAAGAGCTCATCTCTGAAACAATACATTTACTCTGTGAGTCAAAAGATTTCCCGACAAACTCATTGATTTTCACAACAAACTAGCAGAGTTCAAAATCAGAACAGCAGTTTTCTCCCATAAATCGTTATATATTATGAGCAAACTAGTCGTACACCTGTCTTGGGTTCAAATGCAGGTTCCCAGAGACTCTAATAAATTTAGTAGACCCAATGACAATTTATAGAATTTATAGAGTGCCCTCCCCTCTTCCCCCTCCTTTTCCCAAAAGACAGGGAGAGAGATAAAGGTAGGGACACCCAAATAAATCAATCTCACTCGATTTGGAAGTTAAAAAGGAAAAGTTTAACAATAACTTAGAAAAAGGGATTGGAGGTAGGGGAGTTTACAAAGGATAAGGAAGGGAAAACAGCAAAATACAAACAGGGATGGATACAACTCGAGTAGTGTGATGGTGTCTCTGCCTCGTGGCTGCCACGTGGTGTGCTGGTATGCAGTATGGGTGTGTGGGTCAAGAGTGAACGCAGGAAAAAGAGAGTGAGGAGCAGGAAGTGCTCTTCTTTTATACCACAGGAAGTGGGGGGAGTGGGCTAACCATCACCTGGAGTGTGGCCCACCCCTGGGGAGGGGCCAAGACCCCTAGGGTCAGGTTCAGGGTTACTCCCCCAGGAGTGTTAACCCTATACATACACCACAAAACAGAAGTGTTCATATCCGAAGGCACACATTGACAGTATGAATCGGTAGACTTCCAGCAGAAAAATGTCGGTTTTCACAGCAAACTAGCAGAGGTGAAAATCAGAACAGTAGTTTTCTCCCATAAATCATTGCATTTGAAGAGCAACCTTGATCTACACCACAAAAGAGAAGAGTTCATATCCCAAGGCACACCTTGACAGTATGAATCGGTAGATTTCCAGCAGAAACACATCGATTTTCACAACAAACTACCTGAGTTCAAAATCAGAAAAGTAGTTTTCTACCATAAATCATTAGATATGAAGCAGAACGTAGATATACACCACAAAACAGCAGTGTTCATATGCCAAACAATACATTTACACTGTGAGTCGGTAGATTTCCAGCAGAAACTTATTGATTTTCACAACAAAGTAACAGAGCTCAAAATCACAACAGTAGTTTTCTCCCATTAATCATCAGCTACTGAAGGAATTAAAGATTAAAGAGAGAGTGTATCACCTTTGGAAAAGAGGGGAGGTGTCCCAGGAAAAGTTGAAGGAAGTTGCTAGGTCTTGTAGATGCAAAATGAGAGAGGCAAAAGCCCACTTGGAGCTCAGGCTGGCCACGGCTGTGAAGGAAAATAAAAAGTGTTTCTTTAAATATATGAATGGCAAGAGAAGGGCCAAGGACAACCTCCAGTCCTTATTAGATAGAGAGGGGATGTGATGGTTTGGGCTCTTACCTGCCCCCCCACACTTTGTATTTGCCCCAGATAACTCAGACGGACCCTGGGAATATAGATGAAGCAATTTATTTACAGCTAACAGAATTTACAAGCAGGTATTTACAATATATACAGTTATATACAATTATATACAGAAATATACAAAGGATAAACAATACAAAAGCACAACTCCCCTCCCAGAAACCAGAGTCCCCAGGAGGGGCTCTCAAACCACCCCAACACCTCCCCCGGCCCTCTCAACCTTACCCCAGTTCTCAGAAAGAAGAGAGGTGCAGCCAAGAGGTTAGGGAGCAAGGTTAGCGGGAGCAAGGTTAATGAGATGTGACTAGGTCTGAAGGCAAAGGCAGAAGAAGAAAACAAAACTGGAGAATGTTTTCTTCTTCTTCCCAGAGCTCTCAGCGAGACTGTGAGAGTTGACATCAATTGCTTTTCATTTCACTGCCTGTTATCAAGTTCTTCTACCAAAACATTCCAGCTTGCTTCTAACTAGCACAATCCACCCCTTGTCTACTTCGCTCAGAGTATCGCTGAGAATTATCCAATCTTATCTAAACCAATATTTACACTAAAACAATATATACAAGTTCAGTTCACACTTCAATCAGATGTAGGTGATTCAAAAGCTCAGAACAGGGACTCCCAGGTGATGTTGGGTTCGTGCTCACGTACTGTAGATTTCTCTCAGTGTTGGGCGCCGATGTTACCTAGAACAGAAAACTCCTAACAGCTTGAATTTAAACTCAGCTAAGGTTAGATTTCTCTGTGGCCCACACTGGATTTCACCATTCTCCTGCATTACCCAGTATGTAGGACCAGGACCTTCAGCAGAAACCACCCCTCGGACAGGTTTCCCTTCGCCCGAAGGAGAAAATACCCAAACAGTATTCCCTAGCAGATTCTTTTCACGTACAACAGGAACTTTATCACCGTCTACTGTTTGGACCAAATCTGATTGTGCAGGTCCTGCTCTGTTTACTGAACCTCTACTATTTACCAACCCGGTAGCTTGTGCTAAATGTTTATCCCAGTGTTTTAGAGTTCCACCCCCCATGGCTTTTAGGGTGGTTTTCAGCAAACCATTGTAGCGTTCAATCTTCCCTGAAGCTGGTGCATAGTAGGGTATGTGATAGATCCATTCAATACCATGCTCTTTGGCCCAGTTTTTCACAAGATTGTTCTTGAAATGAGTACCATTGTCTGACTCGATTCTCTCTGGAGTTCCATGTCTCCACATGATTTGTCTCTCCAAACCAACAATGGTGTTACGTGCAGTAGCATGTGGAACTGGATAGGTTTCCAACTATCCAGTGCTGGCTTCTACCATCGTTAGCACATACTGCTTGCCAGAACGAGATCGAGGCAAAGTGATGTAGTCAATCTGCCAGGCTTCACCATACTTGGACTTTGACCATCTCTCACCATACCATAAGGGCTTGATTCGCTTAGCCTGCTTAATAGCAGCACAAATGTCTGCCTTCTGGTTATGTTGATGTTCCTCAGTGGCTCTGCTCTTAGGCATGTGTGCGTCTACGTGCCGCACCTTCACTGGAGTTCTCTCCAGCCGTGCATCAATGTCCTGCCATAGATCAGCACACCAAATAGGCTTTCCTTTCCTTTCCTCTGCCAACCATGCTTCTTCCAGTCCTTTAGCCAACCCCATAGAGCATTGGCTACCATCCACGTGTCGGTATAGAGGTAAAGGATAGGCCAATTTTCACGTTCAGCCACATCAAGAGCAAGTTGAACAGCTTTTACCTCAGCGAACTGACTGGATTCTCCTTCTCCATCTTTCGTTTCGGTAACTCTCCTGGTTGGACTCCAAACCGCTGACTTCCATCTTCGCTTGTTCCCAACAAGACGACAGGAACCATCTATGAAAAAGCATAGTTCTTTTCCTGATCAGAGAGATCACCATAGGGAGGAGCTTCCTCAGCACGAGTTATTTTCTCCTCTGGAGGTTTGGAACAGTCTGTGCCTTCCGGCCAGTTGTTGAACACCTCCACCAGACCAGGTCGGTCAAGATTACCCATTCGTGCTCGTTGGGTTATCAACGCCATCCATTTAGACCAGGTTGCATCTGTGGCATGATGTGGTGATGAACCTTTGCCCTTGAACATCCAGTTAAGAACTGGCAGTCTAGGAGCTAAAAGCAATTGTGACTCAGTTCCAATCACTTCAGAAGCTGCTTTCACTACTTCATAGGCTGCTAGAATCTCTTTCTCAGTTGCAGTGTACTTTGTCTCCAAAATCCTACCACGCCAAGGAAAGAAAGTGTGTCCTTCTTACTGGTGGGAACTGCCATAGTAGAGACTTTGTTGATCACATCCTGAGGAATGTAACGGCGACCATCTTGCCACCGCACTCCCAGAAACTGAATTTCTCAGGCAGGTCCTTTGTCCTTGTCTCTCTTAATGGCAAAACCTGCTTGCAACAGAATGTCAATGATTTTGTTACCTTTCTCGAAGACTTCCTCACCAGTTTCGCCCCACATAATGATGTCGTCAATGTAATGGATGTGCTCTGGAGCTTTACCTTTCTCCAGTGCATTGTGGATGACTGAGTGACAGATGGTTGAGCTGTGTTTCCACCCCTGAGGCAAACGATTGAACTGGTACTGGATTCCTCTCCAGGTGAATGCAAACTGAGGCCTGCACTCCTTTGCTATGGGAATAGAGAAGAAAGCATTAGCAATGTCTATGGTTGCATACCATTTAGCCTCCTTCGATTCCAGCTCGTACTGGAGTTCTAGCATGTCCGGCACAGCTGCACTCATGGGTGGCGTCACCTCGTTGAGGGCACGAAAGTCAACTGTGAGTCTCCAGTCGCCCGTAGGTTTGCGCACAGGCCAGATGGGACTGTTGAAAGGTGAATGAGCTTTCTCGATGACAGCCTGACTCTCCAGTTTACGAATCAGCTGATGAATGAGCAACAAAGAGTCACGGTTAGTTCTGTACTGCCTATGATGAACAGTTTGAGTTGCAATTGGCACTTCCAGGTCCTCTATGTCATGATGTCCCACAACTGCAGATTCATCAGAAAGTTCAGGTCTAATGGACAATTTCAATTTATCATCCTCAATCTCTACAGATGCTATTCCAAAAGCCCATTTATGACCCTTAGGATCTTTGAAACAACCTTGTCTCAAAAAGTCAATCCCCAAAATGCAAGGCGCATCAGGACCAGTTACAATAGTATGTGTCTTCCACTCTTTACCAGTTAAACTGATCTCAGCCTGTATCTTAGTTAACTCTTGAGATCCACCAGTGATTCCAAAGACAGAAATGGACTCTGTTCCTTTGCAATTTGATGGCAATAAAGTACACTGAGCACCTGTGTCAACTAAAGCCCTGTATTTCCGAACTCTTGAACTGCCAGGCCACCTAATGAATACATTCCAATAGATTCGGTTCTCTCCACTATCCCTTTCCTCCTCCTGGCTGGAGGCAGGGCACCCCTAATGCTGAACATGGCATGTAGGGTGTACACAGTGATTGGTGTTGTTGTGAGAGGAATTGCAACTGTTGGAACAATTGCAGTTGCTCTGGGGAGCTGAAGAAGTGACAGCTACTTTCCTGGCATTACTGCCTCTGTTTCTGCCACTCTGCAGATCCCTGACCCTCTTTGAAAGAGCTGAAGTAGGTTTACCATCCCACTTGTTCATGTTCTCACCGTATGTGTCACGCAAAAGTATCCACAGTGACGCACGTGATTGCTGATGTCTGGGTGGAATTTTTCTCCTCCTGGGCTGGAATTGCCTTGCAGGAGGTGGGCGTCTGTTCCTGACTGCAGAAACATGCACCCATTCAGATGATGCAGGAACGGTATCCTTTACCAGATTGGTAATGTTTTTAAGATCCTCCTTCAGTTCTTTCATGGTATCCTCAAAACCATCTTTCATGCCCTTTATTTCAGAAGTCATAGTTTGTATGGCACAAACTAGACCAGAATGTGACAAGCTGTCCTCAATCTGCCTGAGCTGATCAGTGAATTCACCAACAGTGAAAGACCTTCCATTATCACTCCTTGCTAGAAACTTACTGGCCAAGATGTTAGCATAGGATGAAGGAGCAAGCTTAATAAGCTTCTTCATGACACCTGTTCCCAAAGGAATATCGTCAGGCTCATGAGTGCCATGATCTCCATAAAGCACTTCCTTCACAGCAAACTCCTTCAGAAGCTTAATTCCCTGCTCAATGGTGTTCCACTTCTTGGCAGCTCATGGCAAATCATCCCGGGAAGGATATCTCATAGCCACAGCCAACAGAAGGCGTGTCCACAAGCTAACCCTACCAAGAGGACTTGCTAGGTGTTTGTCCACTCCACTCTCCTTAGTCAGTGGTCCCAGCTGCTTGGCAGACTTGTCTCCTACCTGCAGGGCATTAGCACCAATGCCACGGCATCTCACCAGCCAGCTTAAGATTGGCTCACCTGATTCCCTTGAGTATTCCTTTCTAACTTCCCTGACCTCTCTGAGTGGATCCTTGGATCCCTGGATGTCATCTTCCTCCTCTTCCTCCTGTTGATCTGGTGGTGCCTGGCCTAACACAATCTTCCTCATAGCATTCCTAAACTCATTGGAACCATCCTCTCTCTTGGCAGCCAACCTCACAGTGCTCCTCTCACTTGAGTATTGTTGTCTCAGCACATTTGCAAGGTCTCGCAGACTAACTGCCTCCTCTTCCTCCTCTTGCTGCTGATCCCCAGAGGTCCCCTCTCTTACATCCTCCTGCGAACCACTCTTTGTCTTAGCTTTTGCCTTAGTAGGTGCCAGAAAGGCCTGAACAGCAACAGACTTGGATGTGTATGCTGGAGGATTTGAATCATTAGGGGTCTGACCTGGAGGGTTTGAATTATTGGAGGTCTGACTTGGAGCTTGTGAGTTCAAATCTGCCTTGCTTTTAACAGGAGGATTTTGGTTCTGGTCTGCTGGCTGGGGGTTCGAATTGGCGGAGCTGGTGTCATTAGGATTTGGACTGACTGGGCTAACGTTACCAGCATTAGCAGAATTATTAGCATTAGTGGGATTATTTGCCTGTCCTCCTAGGACTCCTGCCAAACTCTGTGGATTGTTTTTGTTATCCTTGTTATTGTTTATGTTAGCGGCGGGAACATTGGCCGTGTTCCCAGCACTTGGAGAAGGAGGGGCAGAGGCTGGCACGGGGGAAGCACATAACTGTGTTCCCTTGTTTTGCTGTGAAAGAGACTGCTTCTGAGACACAGAATTTTTCCTAGTTCTTACAGAAGCTGGTTTTGAATTTTTCACCAATAATGCCAAAATTAATATGAATATTAAAATCATGAGGCAAATATTAAAAATTGTGAGTAGCAAAACAGTTTTACACGAGCATGTGCCTAAGCAAACAGTTGGAATTCCTGTCTTAGGCTGAATAACTCTCATTAGAGCCATATTTAAAGCAGAATTTCCATTGATTGTCACATTATTGACCAGAGCTCCTGTAATATCCTTCGTAATATTCTCAGAGATATTAAAACCAGCATAACCAAGAATCAAATCACCCCAGCTCCAGAACATATCTGAAACCTTAGCTTTAGCCTTATTATAAGCCAGATCAATAAAATAAGCAACAATTTGAGCTTTTATCCAACTAAATGCCAAGAAAACAAAACCAGACCAGAGCAATGCACCAACCAAATACAACAGCTGCTTGATTAGCTTCATCTTAATTCCCAGAGCTAATTTCCAATCACTCAAATATATCTAGCCCCAGTGTTCATATGCCAAACAATACATTTACACTGTGAGTCGGTAGATTTCCAGCAGAAACTTACTGATTTTCACAACAAACTAGCAGAGTTCAAAATCACAACAGTAGTTTTCTCCCATTAATCATCAGCTACTGAAGGAATTAAAGATTAAAAATAGAGTGAATCACCTTTGGAAAAGAGGGGAGGTGTCGCAGGAAAAGTTCAAGGAAGTTGCTAGGTCTTGTAGATGAAAAATGAGAGAGGCAAAAGCCCACTTGGAGCTCAGGCTGGCCACGGCTGTCAAGGAAAATAAAAAGTGTTTCTTTAAATATATGAAAGGCAAGAGAAGGGCCAAGGACAACCTCCAGTCCTTATTAGATAGAGAGGGGAATAGAGTGACAAAGGATGAGGAAAAGGCAGAGGTGCTTAACACCTTCTTTGCCTCAATCTCCAATAGTGGGACAGGTTGTCTCCAGAACAGCTGGACTCCTGAAGTGGTGGATGGAGTCAGGGACCAGTATAGTCCCCCTCTAATCCATGAGGAAGCAGTAAGGGACCTGCTGCGTCATTTGGATCCTCACAAGTCCATGGGACCGGATGGGATCCACCCCCGGGTGCTGAGAGAGCTGGCAGCTGAGCTGGCCAAGCCACTCTCCATCATTTTTCGGCAGTCCTGGCTCACTGGGAGGTCCCTGAAGACTGGAAGCTGGCCAATGTGATTCCCATACACAAGAAGGGTCGTAAGGAGGAGCCAGAAAACTACAGACCTGTGAGCCTGACCTCAGTGCCAGGCATGGTCATGGAACAGGTCATCTTGGGTGCCATTACAAAGCACTTACAGGATATCAAAGGGATCAGGCCCAGCCAGCATGGGTTTAGGAAGGGCAGGTCCTGCCTCACCAACCTGATCTCCTTTTATGATCAGGTTACCCGCCTTGTGAATGTGGGGAAGGCTGTGGATGTAGTCTACTTGGACTTCAGCAAAGCCTTTGACACTGTCTGCCACAAGAAGCTCCTAGCCAAGCTGGCAGCTCATGGTTTGGACAGATTCACTCTGTGCTGGATCAAGAACTGGCTGGATGGCAGAGCCCAGAGAGTGGTGGTGAATGGTGCCACATCCAGTTGGCAGCCAGTCACTAGTGGTGTTCCCCAGGGATCAGTGCTGGGCCCAGTCCTTTTCAATATCTTTATTGATGACCTGGACGAGGGCATTGAGTCCAGCATCAGTAAGTTTGCAGATGACACCAAGCTGGGAGCAGGTGTTGATCTGTTGGAAGGTAGGAGACCCCTGCAGAGGGACCTGGACAGACTGGATGGGTGGGCAGAGGCCAACGGGATGAGATTTAACAAGGCCAAGTGCAGGGTTCTGCACTTTGGCCACAACAACCCCAAGCAGCGCTATAGGCTGGGGACTGAGTGGCTGGAGAGCAGCCAGGAGGAAAGGGACCTGGGAGTACTGATAGATAGTAGGCTGAAGACCAGACAGCAGTGTGCCCAGGTGGCCAAGAGAGCCAATGGCATCCTGGCCTGCATCAGGAACAGTGTGGCCAGTAGGACAAGGGAGGTTATTTTTCCCCTGTACTCAGCACTGGTCAGGCCACACCTTGAGTACTGTGTCCAGTTCTGGGCCCCTCAGTTCAAGAAAGATGTTGAGGTGCTGGAACATGTCCAGAGAAGGGCAACAAAGTTGGTGAAGGGCCTGGAACACAAACCCCATGAGGAGAGGCTGAGGGAGCTGGGCCTGTTTAGCCTGGAGAAGAGGAGGCTCAGGGGTGATCTTATTACTGTCTACAACTACCTGAAGGGGCATTGTAGCTAGGTGGGGGGTGGCCTCTTCTCCCAGGCAACCAGCAATAGAACAAGGGGACACAGTCTCAAGTTGTGCCAGGGTAGGTATAGGCTGGATATTAGGAAGAAGTTCTTCACAGAGAGAGTGATTCCCCATTGGAATGGGCTGCCCAGGGAGGTGGTGGAGGCACCGTCCCTGGGGGTCTTCAAGAAAAGACTGGATGAGGCACTTATTGCCATGGTCTATTTGATTGGTTAGGGCTGGGTGATAGGTTGGACTGGACGATCTTGGAGGTCTCTTCCAGCCTGGTTGATTCTATGATTCTATGATTATATGATTCTATGATTTTCACAATAAGCTAGCAGAGCTCAAAATCGGAACAGCAGTTTTCTCCCAAGAAATAGTAGATATGGAGCACAACCAAGACGTACATGTGGTGGAGGCTCACATAGGCCCAAATGGCCGTGTTTACAAATCTATTTATTCCCGGACATGTTGCCCCACTGAAAGATGTTGCCCTGTCCAAACCTAGGGAAAACAAATTAAGAGGGACAAAGGAGCACAATAAGACTGGTGCCTTCAAGTCTGGCCTGTCTGCTTGCAAGGTTCAAGTAAACACGTTATGTAAGCTCATGCACCTAGGGTGGGGATCCACCTGAGCCCCCCCATATTTGGGGGTACCCAACACGTGGACTTCACCTTATTTCGCATGTTTTGGCCTGCTGCCAGACTCTTATTGGACAGAATTGTTGTCAAGGACCATCAATCTTGGTCTCAAACCTCATAAAAGGGACAATTCAGCGTTCCTGCCACCCTCCTCCACCCGCCGCTCCTAGCCACTTTGCCGCATTTGGGGACCATCGCTGCTGCATGATTCTGACCCACGGCACTTCTCACCAGCCCAGGGAAATTGAACTAAGGCGCTCCCGGCCAGCCGCCGCTCCAACCCGTCGTTCCCAGCTTGATTGTGCCCGTGGAGCCTTTAGACAGCGCGCCCCAATAATAACTGAACTGAACTATTCAGACCCACGAGGGTCAACAACCTGGCTTTTGCTACAAATATTTGGGATCACCGAAACTGTGAATCCAGCCAGTAACTGAGCGATCTCAACTCAGACAGCATAGACTCTCAGTAATTTTAGCAGTGACACTTTCATGCCGCAAACTCTCTATCTAAACCTTTCCAAACCTCTACTAAATTTCTGATTTTTGCTGTAAATAGACATGCTGCAATTTAATTTCACAACCGCATGCAAAGAACTTGTGTAGGGTAACTGTAGATAAGTTTGGGGAAGGGGGGGGATTCCTTGTGTATATAATATTAAATTATTTAAACCCTTTTAAATATCAGCCTCGTATTTCATCCCCCCAAAACCCAAACAAAATCCCTTCACAACATTATGGCGCAGAAAGACGAGACAGGGTTTGCAATGACCAAATTATATTGCAGAATGACATCTATTGCTAACCATACAGATTTAAGACAGGCTATGCAAGATTTAACCAATCTGGAACAAATTATAGAGAAATTGGCCGATAATGTGATCGCATTGTGCACGAGTTTGCAAGACACAGATAAAGGAAAAATTTACTGTGCTAGCCGCTTGCATAATCCGAACTCAAAACGAATTTAATACTATGAAAAGTACCATAGAGAGTCTCAAATTTAAAATTAAGAGTACTCTAGACAGCCAAAAAATTAAATCGAGAGAAACCATAGAAGGTTTAGAGGGGAAAGTTAAATATTTGGAGAGAGAGTCAGAAAAATTAGAAGCCCAAAATCAGAGGCTACACGTGTCGCTGGCCGCTGGGATAGAGAGAAGAAGAGCGCCAGGATGATTTGCCGAACCCCCTGTCCTGCCCGATAAACCAAAACTGCGTTTCGCCGAAGAGGCGCAGGGGAAGAAGGAGGAACTGTTTGAACTCCACCCCCTTATGCCTAGCTTTCATGACAAGCCACTACGATCGACAGAGGAAAACTCGGACTTAATAGACTTTAAGTTTATGGCACCACAGAAGCCGCTGAGTGAATTTGCAGTGCTCCTACCCAAGCCACTTCTACCCCCGCAGCTGCAGCCACAGCCTCAGCCATCACCCCATCCGCTTCTGCCCCTGCAGCCGCTGCCTGCATTGCCGCTGCGAGGGACCACCCACCACTCCAACGCACCCCAGTTGACCCCCCCCCACAGAACCACCGCGCAGCAACCATGAGCAGTCCTGCCAGAGAGCAAGACGGTTCCAGTCCGAACGACGGTTGGCAGGAAGTACGCCAAACGGCAGCGACACTGAATTTGACTCAGAGGGAGAATTCCCCGGAGGAAGGTCCCTGCGTGTGCGCCCCATGTTTAAGCGTGAATATATCGAAGGGAAAAAGGGGTGCAGAGCCACGACAACCTGCGTTCGGCCCTACTCGGGCACAAAACTCCATGAGTTACAGGAAACATTTACTCGTGGACCTCATGAGTCTGTTACTGAATATGTCCGCCACGTGATAGACGCTGGCACGGACTCCAAAATTCTGAGCCGCGATGAGGTAAAGGGATGTTCGTGGGGTCCCAAGGTGTTCCTAGGTGCGGGTCCTGAGGAGGATTATGCATTAAGCTCCAGAATACTTTTCTGGGTGGGCTCGCCGGACCTGATTGATAGACAGGAACCCACGGAGGGTCACGTGACAGATTCTGCTGAACTAACGGAAGCAATTAAAAAGCTTGCCTGTGTACAGGTGGTATACTAAAAGGGGTTATATCCGTACCCATTAGATGCACCGGTTGACCCGCAAAGACTTAAACGTGACTGTGAATGAAGAGACACAATTGTTTTTCATTTCACTGCCCATTATCTAGTTCTTTTACCAAAACATTCTAGCTTGCTTCAAACTAGCACAGGCTGTAAAAAAGCAAAAAAACTAAAAGCAGCGGTGAGTGCCCCAGGCCGCATTCATCGCTTTATATATGCCTGCCAGTGGTCTGATAATCCAGAACCTTTTATTATAATCCCAACAGGACCAGATAGGACTGCCGTGAACTATCTAATAGACATGGGTGCACAAATCACTGTGCTCAATGTGCAACTGGCGAAATGCCTGAGAATCTTGCCATCCAGGAAAAAAGATAAAAATAATGGGTGTCACAGGATGGCCTGACACCTGCCACTTAGCCAAAACAAGGCTGTGGCTACCTAGTGACAAGCAAAGCACCATAGTGGAAGTTGCCCTAGGCTCTTACCCAGAGAATATCCTCGCATTTGATGTCCTAGCTGGCAAGAGATGGCATCTTCCGGATGGCACACTATGGAGCTTTGGCTCCTATGGGGTAAGGGCAAAGGGAGTGAAATCAGCTCATATTTGCACTCTGCAAACTGCTCCTCCACTGTCAAAGTCACATGTCACTTGCATTGGACAATGCCCACTACCAGCGGCAGCCAGGCAAGGCATTACTGAAGTGATTACTGACCTGGAGAAAAGGAAAATCATCACCAGAACGCATTCCCCATACAATTCACCCTTCTGCCCAGTCCGCAAACCAGATGGCAGGTGGAGACTAACCATAGACTTTAGGAAACTCAATAATAACACCCTTCCTCTCACTGCAGCACTTCCAAGTTTAACAACCACAGTGACAGCAACCCAAGCGGCTTCCCACTCCTGGATGGCAACTATGGATGTGAAGGACATGTTTTTTATGGTACCGCTGAGAGAGGAGGGCAAGTCTCAATTCGCATTCACCTGGCAAGGTATTCAATACACTTTCAACAGCCTCCCACAGGGGTACACAGTGCCACCATAGCGCACAACACACTAGCAGCTTTGCTAAACACTATTCAAATTCCAAAGGATGTCAGTGTTTTGTCGTGGAGGGGTTTCTCTTATTCCTCCTCTGTTAGGGGGAGGTGAGAAACTAATTTGTGGCGGTATTAATTTTTTATAAAATTATTTATTAAAATTAATATTTACAAATTTGTACTACCACCAACCACTATGTAATTCAGGTTCGTTGTGCAAGATTATGAAAACAGTTGGGATATATTTACAGGGATTTGATTATTAAATGGAAATATCAAATTATCAACAACTATAGACAGAGAAAGATTCCCTTAGGCTTAATGCCTCTTAACAACTATACTGTTTGCCCAGCAAGGGCTGAAACTGTGTCTGCTCTTAAGACAGAGGTAACTTATATTACAAAGGAATTAAAGCAAGGGCTGAAATGTGTTGGTCTTAAGTATTAATTATTAATCACCCTCCCAGGATTCTGTCACAGTGTGTGCCCAGTATTCGGGTCTTGGTGAAGCTGGAGTCTGTCCCGGCTTGCAGGGGAATGATAAGGTTCCCAGTCTCTGGGGTAAACAGGATTTCTCTAACCTTCTCTCCTGGAGTGAAGTGGTCTCTGCCTCGGTGCTGCTGCTTCTTCTGGATGCCGTATGTGTCCAGGGATGATCAGCTGGCAGGATTTCCAGGTGCAGGAAAAAGATTTGTCCATGCAGCTTTTGATAGTCAGTCTCACAGCTCGCAGGCTGTGTTTGTAGGTTAGCAGACAGTCTAAAGGTCTGCTGGGCCTAGAATTTTCCAGGCTTACAGGACAGCTGGCAAGCAGGGTCTATGCCGGGCTGCAGGGAGACCTGAGCTCCATAGATAAATGCAAGGATAGCAAGCCAGTATGTACGGCTGCTCTAGGCTTAGGCAGGGGGCTCTTGGCTCCCCATATATGTATGAAGTGCAGGCATGCATGCGCTCTGCTTCTCAAAGTGTTCGCAGACAGCTTAACTGCGCCTTGAGATCAATGCAAGAGGTCTGAGCCTCAAGTAATGTTTGCAAGTGAGTAAGGGTCTGACTGTGTCTAGGACATGCAAGCAGGTCTGTGCTGCTATGTGGATCAGAGGGCTGAGCTTGATCCTCTGAACGCTCTGAATGCTCTGAATGCTCTGAACTTCTGAACACGTGGTGCTCCTTTGCACCCCTCTTTATAGACTCTGAGCCGAGATTCGTGGCTCATTTGGACATCTAAAGTGACCAATCCGGTTGGCAGTAAGCCAAACCTTACCTTAATAGGCAGTAGATGTTTGCCTGGACCCTCCCAATAGGGCATTACCTGGGTGGACCCCAGGGGTACACGGACTGGGTGTGTGTGTTACACAACCTGTTTACTGCCTCGTGGGTCCTGGTAGAAAAACATGTCCAGGCATGTAGAGGCATAGGGAGGCCTCTGTTTTGGGGCTGCTGCCCCTCCATCACATGTTTATCACTATATTGATGACATCTTCATGGGAGGAAATGATAAGGAACAGGTTGCCTCAGTAGCTAGGAACATTTGGAAATTATTGACTGACCAAGGGCTAACTGTCCCCTGGGATAAATGCCAAGGCCCAAGCCAGGAAGTCAAATTCCTAGGATCCTGGTGGGTGGCAGGCACAGTATCAGTGCCAGAGGATACTTTAGAGAATATTGAAAAGGGCCAGGTACCCAAGAACAAAAAGGAGCTGCAACAATTGTTGGGCACCTTGGGTTACTGAAGAAAACACATCCCAGGTTTCTCCATGATTGCCCGGCCCCTTTATGATTTGCTTAAGAAGCATAAAGCCTGGGATTGGACTCCACGACATTCTGAGTGCCTGAAAGTTCTTAAAGACAAGTTAAAGGCTTATTAGAAGTTGGGGCCTCTGCACCCACAAGATGCCCTAAGGGCTGAATGGGGTTTTTCAGAGCACACCTCATACTGTGGAATATTCCAGAGGGGACCCAATGGCCCTAGTAGAGCCCTCTTATTTTCATCAACGGCATTCAAAGAGACCGAGGCACGGTACTCTGAATGGGAAAAGGGACTCCTTTCCCTAACCTGAGCAGTCAAGGAGGCAGAGAAACTCCGCACTACACAAGACATTGCAATGCAGGGTCCTTTCCCGCTGTTGAGAGCGATCCTCAAAGGATCTCCTCCACCAGAAGGGATTGCCCAGAAGGCTACCATAAGAAAGTGGTACACCTACCTAGAGGGAATCTCACAGCTCTTGCTGTTAAAAGAAGGGCCTACAAAGGCATCCAAACTACAACAGCCCATAAACCCTTAGAAAGCACTGCTTGGCCAGCCTTATAAGCCTTCTCCTATTCAGGTGGCTCCAGAAATGACCACAGACTCAGATAAATCAGGAGCGTGGTTTACAGATGCATCCTCCCAGAGGGTGGGGTCCAAATGGCATTATAAAGCTGCAGCCCTGGATATTGGCACAGGCTAAACTACCACCGAAGAGGGTGATGGCTGTGCACTAGTGGGTGAACTACGTGCCCTCATGCTAGCAGCAGAGCATGGAGCTGAAACCATCTACACTGATTCCTACTCCACAATCAAAGGTGCCACCGAGTGGATCTGCCAGTGGGAGGCGAATCAGTGGAAGGTTTCGAATGTAGAAGTTTGGAGGGCTGCTGACTGGCAGAGGCTATTGGAGATAAGCCGATCCAGACCCCTCAAAGTGGGCTGAGTGAAAGGGCACTCCAAAAATCAACCCCTGGCCGCAACCTGGAATGACCAGGTACATTACCTGGCAAAGATAAATATGGTCAGTGATGAGAAAGATGATTGGTGGCGACTAGCCAAATGGTTACAAATTAAAAGAGGCCATTCAGGAAAGTCAGACCTCTTACTATGAGTGCAGATCTAGAGGATGGCCAATTTCTATAGCCACCTGTGAGGCAATCATCTCAGACTGCCCACAATGTAAAATTAGGCTCAAAGACAGTCACCCCAACCTAGCCCCAGCTCAGCACATTAGAGAAGATAAGAAGCTGTGGAGCACATGGCAAATTGACTATGTGGGTCCAGTCAGACCCTTGCACGAGAAGAGATACATACTGGTGGGGGTGGAAGTAGTCTCAGGCTTGGTTATGGCTACTGCCACCAGTACTGCCACAGGAGATCAAACCATTGAGGCTCTGGGGCAGTGGTTCAGTACCTTGCCGATGCCAGAGTGTATTCAAAGTGACAATGGGTCTCACTTCACTGCATCATCTGTACAGGACTGGGCTAGGGGTGAGTGGGTTAGATGGGTATTCCATACTCCTTACTACTCCCAGGCTAATGGCATTGTGGAGAAGACAAATGCCCTAATCAAAAGGCATGCCAACATTTCAAAGGGTAATTGGGATAAACGCCTGCCCCACGCAGTTTTCACCATAAATAGCAGATGGGGCAACTACGGCAGCCCAAAAATTAAAGCATTTTGTCCTGCTGAGCCAGTGGGAAACACTTACCATCCGCCAGGTGAATCCAAACAACACCCCCAGCATTCACTAAACAAGTTACAGGTGGGACAACCGGTAATGGTAAACTTGCCTTCAATTGGAGTCATGCCCATGACCCTATCCAAACCAAAGGGGTTATACACATGGGAAGCAACCGATACAAATGGGAAAAATCATCGCATAAGCGCGCAGTGGATTATCCCGGATTTCTGAACTGCTTCCACATATAACAGTGTTTCTTTTTTCTGCAAACGTTTGAAATGTATAATAAAGTTATTTCGTTATCAGGGGGTGGGCACACAAAAGCTGACCTACCTTAACTCCATTCAGAGTATGGTTACACACATACATTATTTATGTACACAATCTGTATAGTCTAATGTTTAAAGGGTTATATGTATAATGGTTATATTTGTATAGTGTAAAATCTGTTTTATCCGTCGATTAATGGCCCATGAACTAGGGGGTGGTATATGTGGTGGAGGGTACACAGGCCCAAATGGCCGTGTTTACAAATCTATTCATGCCCGGACATGTTGTGTCGCCCCCCGCCCAAACCTGGGGAAAACAAATTAAGGGGGACAAAGGAGCACAATAAGCCTGGTGCCTTCGAGTCTGGCCTGTCTGCTTGCAAGGTTGAAGTAAACACATTATGTAAGCTCACGCTCCTAGGGTGGGGACCCACCTGAGCTCCCTCCATATTTGGGGGTACTGGACCCGTGGATTTTACCTTATTTGGTATGTTTTGGCCTGCTGCCAGGCTCTTATTGGACAGAATTGTGGCCAAGGACAGTCAATCTCGGGCTCAAACCTCATAAAAGGGGCAATTCAGTGTTCCTGCCACACTCCTCCACCCGCTGCTCCTAGCCGCTTTGCTGCTTTTGGGGACCATCGCCGCTGCATGATTCCGACCCATGGCACTTCGCATCGGCCCAGGAAAAATTCAACTAAGGCGCTCCCGGCCAGCTCCTGCCCCAGCCCGTTGTTCCCAGCTTGATAGTGCCCATGGAGCCTTCAGACAGCGTGCCCCAATAATCCCTGAACTGAACTATTCAGACTCACGAGGGTCAAGAAATGTGGCTTTGCTACAAATATTTGAGATCACCGGAACTGGGAATCCAGCCAGTGAGTAACTGAGCGATCTCAATCTCGGGCAGCGTTAGACTCTCAGTGATTTTACCAGTGGCACTTTCATGCTGCAAACTCTCTATCCAAACCACTCCAAAACCTCTGCTAAATTCCTGATTTTTTGCTGTAAATAGACATTCTGTAATATAATTTCACAACCACATACAAAGAACTTGTGTAGGGTAACTGTTGACAAATTTGGGGAAAAGGGGGAATTCCTTGTGTATATAATATTAAATTATTTAAACCCTTTTAAATTCAGCCTCATATTTTATCCCCCTCAAACCCAAACAAAACCCCTTCACAACAACGACCAAGATGTACACCACAAAACAGGAGAATTCAGCACCGAAAGAATACACTTACAGTATGAATCGGAAGATTTCCAGAAAAAACACATCGATTTTCAGAACAAATGAGCAGAGTCCAAAATTAGAATAGTAGTTTTCTCCCACAGATCATTAGAAATGCAGCACGACCAAGATGTACACCACAAAACAGGGAAATTCAGCTCCAGGACAATGCATTTTTAGTGGGAACCACTACATATGCAGCAGAAACACATTTATTTTCAGAACAAACTGGCAGAGCACAAAATCGGAACAGTAGTATTCTCCCGTAAAAAATTAGACATGCAGTACAAACAAGGCATCCGTCACATAACAGAAGAGTTCATATCCGAATGCACACAATTCTGCTCTGGACCTGTACATTTCCAGCAGAAAAGCAGGGATATTCAGAAGAAACAGCAGTGTTCAAAATCAGAACAGTAGTTTTCTCCCACAAATCATTAGACATGCAGCACAACTGTGCTAGTTTGAATCAGGCTGATATGTTTTGGTGAAAAGAACTAGATAATTGGCTGAAAAAGGAAAACATGGTTGTGTCTCCTTCTCTCACAGTCATGCTGAGAAGTCTGGGAACAAGAAGTAAACATTAGATAAGATTCTCCATTTTTTCTCTCACCTTTGCTTTTGCCTTCAGACTGAGCCACATCTCCTTAACCTCACTGCCACTAACCTTCCTTCTTAACCTCTTGGCTGCACCTCTATTCTTTCTTAGGATTTGGGGTAAGGTTGAGAGGGGCAGGGAGAGGTGTTGGGGTGGTTTGAGAACCCCTCCTGGGGACTCAGGTTTCTGGGAGGGGAGTTGTGCTTCTGTATTACTTTTCCTTTGAGTGACTGTTAATTAACTCTGGGAATCAAAATGAAGCTAATAAAGCAGCTATTGTACTTGGGGCGCGCTCTTCTCTGGTATGGTTTTGTGGTTTTGGCATTTAATTGGATAAAAGCTCAAATTGTTGCTTATTTTATTGATTTAGCTTATAAGAAGGTAAAGCAAAAGTTTCTGATGTTTTTTGGGCCTGGGGTGATTTTATTCGCGGTTATGCTGGTTTTAATGTCACTGAAAACCTTACCACTAGCATTACAGGGGCACTTGTCAATAATATTACAATGAAGCCAGCCACAGCTCTCATGCGAGAAATACACCCAAGAACTGGGGTGTCAGACGTTTGTCTAGGAAGCTGCTTGTGACTCTTTGTTGCCCATTCATCAGCTGATTCGTCAACTGGAGAGTCAGGCTGTCATCGAGAAAGCTCATTCACCGTTCAACAGTCCCATCTGGCCTGTGCGTAAAGCGAACGGCGACTGGAGACTCACAGAAGATTTTCGTGCCCTCAATGAGGGGACTCCACCCATGAGTGCAGCCATGCCGGACATACTGGAACTCCAGTACGAGCTGGAATCGAAGGAGGCTAAATGGTATGCTACCATAGACATTGCTAATGCTTTCTTCTCTATTCCCATAGCAAAGGAGTGCAGGCCTCAGTTTGCATTCACCTGGAGAGGAATCCAGTACCAGTTCAACCGTTTGCCTCAGGGGTGGAAATACAGCTCAACCATCTGTCGCTCAGTTATCCACAATGCATCGGAAGAAAGGTAAATCACCAGAGCACATCCAGTTCATTGATGACATCATTATGTGGGGCCAAACTGCTGAGGAAGTCTTCGAGAAAGGTAACAAAATCATTGACATTCTGTTGCAAGCAGGTTTTGCCATTAAGAGAGACAAGGACAAAGGACCTGCCAGAGAAATTCAGTTTCTGGGAGTGCGGTGGCAGGATGGTCGCTGTCACATTCCACAGGATGTGATCAACAAAGTCTCCACCATGGCAGTTCCCACCAATAAGAAGGACACTCTCTATTTCTTGGATGCAGTGGGATTTTGGAGACAACACATTCCTGGTTTCAGTCAGATTGTCAAACCTCTGCACGATGTGACTCGTAAGAGAAACAATTTCGAGTGGGGACTTGAACAACAAGCAGCCTTTGATCAAATCAAACGAGAAGTAGTCCATGCAGTGGGCTTGGGACCTGTGAGATCTGGTCCGGACATTAAGAACATTCTGTACATGGCTGCCAGTGACAATGGTCCAACTTGGAGCCTTTGGCAGAGAGCTCCAAATGAGACACGAGGTTATCCACATGGTTTCTGGGGACGTGGCTACAGAGGTTCAGAGAAAAATTACGCTGCAACATAGAAAGAGATACTAGCAGCCTATGAAGGAGTGAAATGAGTTTCTGAAGTGATTGGAACTGAGTCACAATTGCTTTTAGCTTCCAGATTGACAGTTCTGAACTGGATGTTCAAAGGCAAAGGTTCAGCACCACATCATGCCACAGATGCAACCTGGTCTAAATGGATGGCTTTGAAAACCCAACGAGCGTGAATGGGTAATCTTGACCGACCTGGTCTGGTGGAGGTGATCACCAACTGGCCAGAAGGCACAGACTGTTCCAAACCTCCAGAGGAGAAAATAACTCGTGCTGAGGAAGCTCCTCCCTATGGTGATCTCTCTGATCAGGAAAAGAACGATGCTTTGCTCACAGATGGTTCCTGTCATCTTGTTGGGAACAAGCGAAGATGGAAGTCTGCAGTTTGGAGTCCTACCAGGAGAGTTACCGAAGCGAGAGATGGAGAAGGAGAATCCAGTCAGATCACTGAGGTA
The DNA here is from genome assembly GCF_015220805.1 of Pogoniulus pusillus. NCBI lineage: Eukaryota > Metazoa > Chordata > Aves > Piciformes > Lybiidae > Pogoniulus > Pogoniulus pusillus. The sequence continues at coordinate 536,634 of NW_026974536.1, read as the reverse complement.
AAAACTGTCCAACTTGCTCTTGATGTGGCTGCACGTGAGAATTGGCCTATCCTTTACCTCTACACCGACTCATGGATGGTAGACAATGCTCTATGGGTGTGCCAGTTTGAAGCAAGCTGGAATGTTTTGGTAAAAGAACTAGATAACGGGCAGTGAAATGAAAAACAATTGATGTCAACTTCTCTCACAGTTACGCTGAGAACTCTGGGAAGAAGAAGTAAACTTTCTCCATTTTGTTCTTCACTCTTGCTTTTGCCTTAGACCATGACACATCTTTCTAACATCACTGCTTTCTAACCCTGCTCCCTAACCTCTTGGCTGCACCTCTCTTCTTCCTGAGAACTGGGGTAAGGTTGAGAGGGCCGGGGGAGGTGTTGGGGTGGTTTGAAAGCCCCAGGAGGACCTTGGTTTCTGGGAGGGGAGTTGTGCTTTTGTATTGTTTATCCTTTGTATATTTCTGTATATAATTGTATATAACTGTATATATTGTAAATAGCTGCTTGTAAATTCTGCTAGCTGTAAATAAATTGCTTCATCTATATTCCCAGGGTCCGTCTGAGTTAGCTGGGGCAAAAACAAAGTGTGAATCATAGAATCATAGAATCAACCAGGTTGGAAGAGACCTCCAAGATCATCCAGGCCAACCTATCACCCAGCCCTAGCCAGTCAACTAGACCATGGCACTGAGTGCCTCATCCAGTCTTTTCTTGAAGACCCCCAGGGACGGTGCCTCCACCACCTCCCTGGGCAGCCCATTCCAATGGGAAATCACTCTCTCTGTGAAGAACTTCTTCCTAACATCCAGCCTATACCTACCCTGGCACAACTTGAGACTGTGTCCCCTTGTTCTATTGCTGGTTACCTGGGAGAAGAGGCCAACCCCCACCTGGCTACAAGGCCCCTTCAGGTAGTTGTAGACAGTAATAAGATCACCCCTGAGCCTCCTCTTCTCCAGGCTAAACAGGCCCAGTTCCCTCAACCTTTCCTCATAGGATTTGTGCTCCAGGCACCTCACCAGCTTCGTTGCCCTTCTCTGGACATGTTCCAGCACCTCAACATCTTTCTTGAATTGAGGGGCCCAAAACTGGACACAGTACTCAAGGTGTAGCCTGACCAGTGCTGGGTACAGGGGAAGAATAACCTCCCTTGTCCTACTGGCCACACTGTTCCTGATGCAGGCCAGGATGCCATTGGCTCTCTTGGCCACCTGGGCACTCTGCTGGCTCATCTTCAGCTTACTAGCTATCAGTACCCCCAGGTCCCTTTCCTCCTGGCTGCTCTCCAGCCACTCAGTCCCCAGCCTATAGCGCTGCTTGGGGTTATTGTGGCTGAAGTGCAGAACCCTGCACTTGGCCTTGTTAAATCTCATCCCATTGGCCTCTGCCCACCCATCCAGCCTGTCCAGGTCCCTCTGCAGGGCTCTCCTACCTTCCAACAGATCAACACCTGCTCCTAGCTTGGTGTCATCTGCAAACTTAATGATGCTGGACTCAATGCCCTCGTCCAGATCATCAATAAAGATATTGAACAGGACTGGGCCCAGCACTGATCCTTGGGGAACACCACTTGTGACTGGCTGCCAACTGGATGTGGCACCATTCACCACCACTCTCTGAGCTCTGCCCTCCAGCCAGTTCCTGATCCAGCACAAAGTGAATCTGTCCAAACCATGAGCTGCCAGCTTGGCTAGGAGCTTCTTGTGGCAGACAGTGTCAAAGGCTTTGCTGAAGTCCAAGTAGACTACATCCACAGCCTTCCCCACATTCACCAGGCGGGTAACCTGATCATAAAAGGAGATCAGGTTGGTGAGGCAGGACCTGCCCTTCCTAAACCCATGCTGGCTGGGCCTGATCCCTTGGCTATCCTGTAGGTGCTTTGTGATGGCACCCAAGATGACCTGTTCCATGACCTTGCCTGGCACTGAGGCTCACAGGTCTGTAGTTTTCTGGCTCCTCCTTACGACCCTTCTTGTGTATGGGAATCACATTGGCCAGCTTCCAGTCTTCAGGGACCTCTCCAGTGAGCCAGGACTGCTGATAAATGATGGAGAGTGGCTTGGCCAGCTCAGCTGCCAGCTCTCTCAGCACCCTAGGGTGGATCCCATCCGGTCCCATGGACTTGTGAGGACCCAAATGGCGCAGCAGGTCCCTTACTGCTTCCTCATGGATTAGAGGGGGACTGTACTGATCCCTGACTCCATCCACCACTTCAGGAGTCCAGCTGTCCTGGAGACAACCTGTCCCACTAGTGAAGATTGAGGCAAAGAAGGTGTTAAGCACCTCTGCCTTTTCCTCATCCTTTGTCACTATGTTCCCCTCTCTATCTAGTAAGGACTGGAGGTTGTCCTTGGCCCTTCTCTTGCCATTCATATATTTAAAGAAACACTTTTTATTTTCCTTGGCAGCCGTGGCCAGCCTGAGCTCCAAATGGGCTTTTGCCTCTCTAATTTTTCCTCTACAAGACCTAGCAACCTCCTTGAACTTCTCCTGGGACACCTCCCTTCTTTTCCAAAGGTGATACACTCTCTTTTTAATCTTTAATTCCTTCAGCAGCTCCCTGCCCATCCAGCCTGGCTGCCTCCCTCGTCGGCTCATCTTCCGGCTCAGTGGCACTGCCTGCTCCTGTGCCTTCAGGAGTTCTTTCTTGAAGTAGGTCCAACCTTCCTGGACCCCTTTGTTTCTAAGGGCTATTTCCCAAGGAACTTTCTGAATTAGTTCCTTAAATAGGCTGAAGTCTGCCCTTGGGAAGTCCAGTGTGGAGGTTCTGTTGATGCCCCTCCTGGTTTCTCCATGTATTGAACACTCTATAATTTCATGGTCACTGGACCCCAGGCAGCCTCCAACCACCACATCCCCTACCAGCCCCTCTCTATTTGTGAGCAGCAGGTCAAGCAGGGCTGCCCCCCTGGTAGGCTCATGTAACAGCTGGGATAGGAAGTTGTCTTCCACACATTGCAGAAACCTTCTAGACTGCTTCTTCTCTGCAGTGTTTAAGTCCCAGCAGATGTCTGGTAGGTTAAAGTCGCCCACCAGAACAAGGCCAGGTGATCTTGAGGCAGCCTCCAGTTGCTTAAAGAGTAATAAATCAACCTCTTCTTCCTGGTTGGGTGGTCTGTAACAGACTCCAACCAGGATATCAGCCTTGTTGGCCTTCGCCTTAAGTCTCACCCATAATGACTCAACTTGATCATCTTTGATTTCTACCTCCACGACATCCAGAGCATCCCTAATATACAGAGCCACTCCCCCACCCTTTCTCCCTTGCCTGTCTCTCCTGAAGAGTCTGTAGCCATTGATTACAGCACTCCAATCATGTGAGCCATCCCACCACGTTTCAGTGATGGCGACAATATCATAGTTTTCCTCCAGCACCAGAGCTTCCAGCTGCTCTTGTTTGTTACCCATACTGCGTGCATTAGTGTACATGCACTTCAGCTGGGCTGCTGCTTTTACTCCTAGCTCTAGCCTACCATCCTCAATTCCCTTTGATTTATCTCTGGTGCTGTCATGTTTAACCCCCTCCCCCTTCCATTCTAGTTTAAAGCCCTCTCAACAAGCCCAGCCAGCTTATGTGCCAGGGTCCTTCTCCCCTTCTGTGATAGTTGTGTCCCATCTGCTGATTGCAGATTGTGGCAAGATGAAGTTCCCCAATATCAAAGAATCCAAAGTTATGTTGGATGCACCAACCTCTGAGCCACTTGTTCATCAAATATGCTTTCCTATTCTTCTCTGTATTCCAGCCTGTGACTAAGGGTATAGATGAAAAGATTACCTGTGCCCCTGCTCCCTCAACTGCTTTCCCCAGTGTCTTAAAGTCCCTTTTGATAGCTTTTAGCCCTCTGTTATTAATCTCATCATTCCCTGCCTGTATAACTAATAAGGGATAGTAATCAGAGGGCTGCACTACAGTAGGCAGCCTCCTGGTAACATCCCTGACCCGGGCTCCAGGGAGGCAGCAGAGCTCCCTGTGGAAGGGGTCTGGCCGGCATATGGAGCCCTCTGTTCCCTGCAGAAGGGAATCACCAATAACAATTACCCTCCTCTTTTTCTTCTGGGTACTTGTTCTGATGCGAGGGGGCAACTGATTTGTCTCAGTTGCCCTCCCAGCCGGTGATGCTTCTGCCTGCTCCAGGATCACCTCATCCTCAACCTCTAGTGCCCTATATCTGTTATGTAAGGGCAGCTGGGGATGTGAAGATGGCTGGAAGGGTTTTCCCTTGCCCCTTCTGGCAGGCAGCTGCATCCATTCTTCTTGGTTGCTCTGTTCGTCTCCCTCTGGCAAGGGGGACTGCAGAGCATGTTGCTCTTTTGTACCTTCCCTTTCAGCCTTCAATCGTTCCACCTCTCCCTTGAGTTCAGCCACCAGGTTAAGCAGACAATCAATCTGCTCACACCTAATGCAGCCATTGCCTGTGTCGAGTGCCAGGCTCCAGCACTCCTCACATCCAGACGTCTGGACGCCTGTACTCCTACAGGTGGGCTCTGTTTGGGTGCCCACAGTTTTACAAGTATTATACAGCTTGGACCTAGTTCGAACCATGTCTGCTATCCTGAAGTTGTGGGGGGCAGGTAAGAGCCCAACCCATCACAATGGGGTTGACTAAAGGACTGGAAGAAGCATGGTTGGCAGAGGAAAGGAAAGCCTATTTGGTGTGCTGATCTATGGCAGGACATTGATGCACGGCTGGAGAGAACTCCAGTGAAGGTGCGGCACATAGACGCACACATGCCTAAGAACAGAGCTACTGAGGAACATCAACACAATCAGCAGGCAGACCAAGCTGCTAAGATTTCTCAAGTTTATACTAACTTCGATATTGACCTTGATTGGAAACACTGAGGTGAACTGTTTTTAGCTCGGTGGGCCCATGACTCATCTGGACAAAAAGGCAGAGATGCAACATACCGATGGGCTCGCGATAGGTCAATTGACTTGTCCATGGACGCTATCACCCAAGTCATCTATGACTGTGACATTTGTGCTGCTATTAAGCAGGCTAAGTGAATCAAGCCCTTATGGTATGGTGAGAGATGGTCAAAGTACAAGTATGGTGAAGCCTGGCAGATTGACTGCATCACTTTACCTTGAACTCGTTCTGGCAAGCAGTATGTGCTGACGATGGTTGCCCCCCCACACTTTTGAATTTGCCCCAGCTAACTCAGAAGGGACTCCAGGAATATACTGCCTGGACAGATGGGCAGAGTCCAGTGGGATGGGGTTCAATAGCTCCAAGTGCAGGGTGCTGCACTTTGGCTACAACAACCCCATGGAGAGATACAGGCTAGGGTCGGAGTGGCTGGAGAGCAGCCAGACAGAGAGGGATCTGGGGGTACTGATTGATACCCGCCTGAACATGAGCCAGCAGTGCGCCCAGGTGGCCAAGAGAGCCAGTGGCATCCTGGCCTGCATCAGGAGTGGTGTCGTCAGCAGGAGCAGGGAGGCCATTCTGCCCCTGTACTCTGCACTGGTTAGACCACACCTTGAGTATTGTGTTCAGTTCTGGGCCCCCCAGTTTAAAAGGGACATTGAGATGCTTGAGCGTGTCCAGAGAAGGGTGACGAGGCTGGTGAGAGGCCTTGAGCACAAGCCCTATGAGGAGAGGCTGAGGGAGCTGGGATTGTTTAGCCTGGAGAAGAGGAGGCTTAGGGGTGACCTTATTGCTGTCTACAACTACCTGAGGGGTGGCTGTGGACAGGAGGAGGTTGCTCTCTTCTCTGAGGTGGCCAGCGCCAAAACGAGAGGACACGGCCTCAGGCTGCGCCAGGGGAGATTTCGGCTCGAGGTGAGGAGAAAGTTCTTCACTGAGAGAGTCATTGGACACTGGAATGGGCTGCCTGGGGAGGTGGTGGAGTCGCCGTCCCTGGGGCAGTTCAAGGCAAGGTTGGACATGGCACTTGGTGCCATGGTCTAGCCTTGAACTCTGTGGTAAAGGGTTGGACTTGATGATCTGTGAGGTCTTTTCCAACCCTGATGATACTGTGATACTGTGATTATTTAGCCTGGAGAAGAGGAGGCTCAGGGGTGACCTTATTGCTGTCTACAACTACCTGAGGGGTGGTTGTGGCCAGGGGGAGGTTGCTCTCTTCTCTCAGGTGGCCAGCGCCAGAACAAGAAGACACAGCCTCAGGCTGCGCCAGGGGAAATTTAGGCACAAGATGAGAAGAAAGTTCTTCACTTAGAGTCATTGGCTACTGGAATGGGCTGCCCGGGGAGGTGGTGGAGTCGCTGTCCCTGGAGATGTTCAAGGCAAGATTGGACATGGCACTTGGTGCCATGGTCTAGCCTTGAGCTCTATGGTAAAGGGTTAGACTTGATGATCTATGAGGTCTCTTACAACCTTGATGATACTGTGATACTGTGATACTTGGGTGATAGCATCCATGGACAAGTCAATTGACCTATCGTATGCCCATTGGTATGTTCCATCTCTGCCTTGATGTCCAGATGAATCATGGGCCCACTGAGCTAAGAACAGTTCACCTAGGTGAACTCTAGAGGTAAAGGATAGGCCAATTTTCACGTTCAGCCACATCAAGAGCAAGCTGGTCACCTTTAACCTCAGCGAACTGACTGGATTCTCTTTCTCCATTTCTTTGTTCAGTAACTCTCCGGGTAGGACTCCAGACGGCTGACTTCCATCTTCGCTTTTTCCCAACAAGATGACAGGAACCATCTATGAACAAAGCATAGTTCTTTTCCTGATCAGAGAGATCACCATAGGGAGGAGCTTCCTCAGCACAAGTTATTTTCTCCTCTGGAGGTTTGGAACAGTCTGTGCCTTCTGGCCAGTTGGTGATCACCTCCACCAGACTAGATTGATCAAGATTACCCATTCGTGCTCGTTGGGTTTTCAAAGCCATCCATTTAGACCAGGTTGCATCTGTGGCATGATGCGGTACTGAACCTTTTGCCCTTGAACATCCAGTTTAGAACTGGCAATCTAGGAGTTAAAAGCAATTGTGACTCAGTTCCAATCACTTCAGAAACTCCTTTCACTCATTCATAAGCTCCTAGTATCTCTTTCTCTGTTGGAGTGTAAATTGCCTCTGAACCTCTGTAGCCACAAACCCAGAAACCAAGTGGATGACCACGTGTCTCATTAGGAGCTCTCTGCCAAAGGCTCCAAGTTGGACCATTGTCACTGGCAGCTGTGTACAGAAGGTTCTTAATGTCTGGACCAGATCACACAGGTCCCAAGCCCACTGCATGGACTACTTCTCTCTTGATCTGATCAAAGGCTGCTTGTTGTTCAAGTCCCCACTCGAAATTGTTTCTCTTACGAGTCACATCGTGCAGAGGTTTGACAATCTGACTGAAACCAGGAATGTGTTGTCTCCAAAATCCCACTGCACCCAAGAAATAGAGAGTGTCCTTCTTATTGGTGGGAACTGCCATGGTGGAGACTTTGTTGATCACATCCTGTGGAATGTGACGGCGACCATCCTGCCACCGCACGCCCAGAAACTGAATTTCTCTGGCAGGTCCTTTGACCTTGTCTCTCTTAATGGCAAAACCTGCTTGCAACAGAATGTCAATGATTTTGTTACCTTTCGCGAAGACTTCCTCAGCAGTTTGGCCCCACACAATGATGTCGTCGATGAACTGGATGTGCTCTGGAGCTTTACCTTCCTCCAGTGCATTGTAGAAGACTGAGTGACAGATGGTTGAGCTGTGTTTCCACCCCTGAGGCAAACGTTTGAACTGGTACTGGATTCCTCTCCAGGTGAATGCAAACTGAGGCCTGCACTCCTTTGCTATGGGAATAGAGAAGAAAGCATTAGCAATGTCTATGGTTGCATACCATTTAGCCTCCTTCGATTCCAGCTCGTACTGGAGTTCCAGCATGTCCGGCACAGCTGCGCTCATGGGTGGCGTCCCCTCATTGAGGGAATGAAAATCAACTGTCAGTCTCCAATCGCCGTTAGACTTGTGCACAGGCCAGATGGGACTGTTGAAAGGTGAATGAGCTTTCTCGATTACAGCCTGATCCTCCAGTTGACGAATCAGCTGATGAATGGGCAACAAAGAGTCACGGTTAGTTCTGTACTGCCTGTGGTGAACAGTTTGAGTGGCAATTGGCACTTCCGGATCCTCTATGTCATGATGTCCCAGAACTGCCGATTCCTCTGAAAATTCAGGTCTAACAGACAATTTCAATTTACCATCCTGAATCTCTACAGATGCTATTCCAAAAGCCCATTTGTGACCCTTAGGATCTTTGAAACAACCTTGTCTCAAAAAGCCCATTCCCAGAATGCAAGGCGCATCAGGACCAGTTACAATAGTATGTTTCTTCCACTCTTTACCAGTTAAACTGATCTCAGCTTGTATCTTATTTTACTCTTGAGATCCACCAGTGATTCCCGAAATGGATATGGACTCTGTCTCTTTGCATTTGGATGGCAACAGAGTACACTGAGCTCCTGTGTCAACTAAAGCCCTGTATTTCCGAACTTTTGAACTGCCAGACCACCTAATGAATACATTCCAATAGATTCGGTTCTCTCCACTATCCCTTTCCTCCTCCTGGCTGGAGGCAGGGCACTCCTAATGCTGAACATGGCATGTGGGGTGTACACAGTGATTGGTGTTGTTGTGAGAGAAATAGTAATTGTTCGAATAATTGCAGTTGCTCTCAATAGCTGATGAAGTGTCAGCAACTTTTCTGGCATTGCTGCCTCTGTTTCTGCCACTCTGCAGTTCCCTGACTCTCTTTGAAAAAGCTGAAGTAGGTTGACCATCCCATATGTTCATGTTCTCACCGTATTTGTGACACAGAATTATCCACAGTGACACACGTGATTGCTGCTGTCTGGGTGGAATTTGTCTCCTCCTGGGCTGTCATTACCTTGCAAGAGGTGGGCGTTTGTTCCTGATGGCAGAAACATGCACCCTATCAGATGATGCAGGAATGGTATCCCTTACCAGATTGGAAATTGTGGTTTTAAGGGCCTCCGTCATTTCTTTCATGCTATTCTCAAAACCATCTTTCATCCCCTTTTTTTCTGTAGTCATAGTTTGTATGGCAGAGACTAGAGCAGAATGCGACAAGCTGTCCTCTACCTGCCTGAGCTGGTCAGTGAATTCACCAACTGTGATGGTTTGGGCACTTACCCACCCTCCCACACTTTTGGAAATGTCCCAGCTAACTCAGACGGCCTCTGGGAATATAAATGAAGCTATTTATTTTACAGCAGCAAACATACAAGGTGATCCTGGAGCAGGCAGAAGCATCACCGGCTGGGAAGGCAACTGAGACAAATCAGTTGCCCCCTCGCATCAGAACAAGTACCCAGAAGAAAAAGAGGAGGGTAATTGTTATTGGTGATTCCCTTCTGCAGGGAACAGAGGGCTCCATATGCCGGCCAGACCCCTTCCACAGGGAGCTCTGCTGCCTCCCTGGAGCCCGGGTCAGGGATGTTACCAGGAGGCTGCCTACTGTAGTGCAGCCCTCTGATTACTATCCCTTAATAGTTATACAGGCAGGGAATGATGAGATTAATAACAGAGGGCTAAAAGCTGTCAAAAGGGACTTTAAGACACTGGGGAAAGCAGTTGAGGGAGCAGGGGCACAGGTAATCTTTTCATCTATACCCTTAGTCACAGGCTGGAATACAGAGAAGAATAGGAAAGCATATTTGATGAACAAGTGGCTCAGAGGTTGGTGCATCCAACATAACTTTGGATTCTTTGATATTGGGGAACTTCATCTTGCCACAGGTCTGCAATCAGCAGATGGGACACAACTATCACAGAAGGGGAGAAGGACGCTGGCACATGAGCTGGCTGGGCTTGTTGAGAGGGCTTTAAACTAGAATGGAAGGGGGAGGGGGTTAAACATGACAGCACCAGAGATAAATCAAAGGGAATTGAGGATGGTAGGCTAGAGCTAGGAGTAAAAGCAGCAGCCCAGCTGAAGTGCATGTACACTAATGCACGCAGTATGGGTAACAAACAAGAGGAGCTGGAAGCTCTGGTGCTGGAGGAAAACTATGATATTGTCGCCATCACTGAAACGTGGTGGGATGGCTCACATGATTGGAGTGCTGTAATCAATGGCTACAGACTCTTCAGGAGAGACAGGCAAGGGAGAAAGGGCGGGGGAGTGGCTCTGTATATTAGGGATGCTCTGGATGTCGTGGAGGTAGAAATCAAAGATGTTCAAGTTGAGTCATTATGGGTGAGACTTAAGGCGAAGGCCAACAAGGCTGATATCCTGGTTGGAGTCTGTTATAGACCACCCAACCAGGAAGAAGAGGTTGATTTATTACTCTTTAAGCAACTGGAGGCTGCCTCAAGATCACCTGGCCTTGTTCTGGTGGGTGACTTTAACCTACCAGACATCTGCTGGGACTTAAACACTGCAGAGAAGAAGCAGTCTAGAAGGTTTCTGCAATGTGTGGAAGACAACTTCCTATCCCAGCTGTTACGTGAGCCTACCAGGGGGGCAGCCCTGCTTGACCTGCTGCTCACAAATAGAGAGGGGCTGGTAGGGGATGTGGTGGTTGGAGGCTGCCTGGGGTCCAGTGACCATGAAATTATAGAGTTTTCAATACATGGAGAAACCAGGAGGGGCATCAACAGAACCTCCACACTGGACTTCCCAAGGGCAGACTTCAGCCTATTTAAGGAACTAATTCAGAAAGTTCCTTGGGAAATAGCCCTTAGAAACAAAGGGGTCCAGGAAGGTTGGACCTACTTCAAGAAAGAACTCCTGAAGGCACAAGAGCAGGCAGTGCCACTGAGCGGGAAGATGAGCCGACGAGGGAGGCAGCCAGGCTGGATGGGCAGGGAGCTGCTGAAGGAATTAAAGATTAAAAAGAGAGTGTATCACCTTTGGAGAAGAGGGGAGGTGTCCCAGCAGAAGTTCAAGGAAGTTGTTAGGTCTTGTAGAGGAAAAATTAGAGAGGCAAAAGCCCACTTGGAGCTCAGGCTGGCCACGGCTGCCAAGGAAAATAAAAAGTGTTTCTTTAAATATATGAATGGCAAGAGAAGGGCCAAGGACAACCTCCAGTCCTTACTAGATAGAGAGGGGAACATAGTGACAAAGGATGAGGAAAAGGCAGAGGTGCTTAACACCTTCTTTGCCTCAATCTTCACTAGTGGGACAGGCTGTCTCCAGGACAGCTGGACTCCTGAAGTGGTGGATGGAGTCAGGGATCAGTACAGTCCCCCTCTAATCCATGAGGAAGCAGTAAGGGACCTGCTGCGCCATTTGGGTCCTCACAAGTCCATGGGACCGGATGGGATCCACCCTAGGGTGCTGAGAGAGCTGGCAGCTGAGCTGGCCAAGCCACTCTCCATCATTTATCAGCAGTCCTGGCTCACTGGAGAGGTCCCTGAAGACTGGAAGCTGGCCAATGTGATTCCCATACACAAGAAGGGTCGTAAGGAGGAGCCAGAAAACTACAGACCTGTGAGCCTCAGTGCCAGGCAAGGCCATGTAACAGGTCATCTTGGGTGCCATCACAAAGCACCTACAGGATAGCCAAGGGATCAGGCCCAGCCAGCATGGGTTTAGGAAGGGCAGGTCCTGCCTCACCAACCTGATCTCCTTTTATGATCAGGTTACCCGCCTGGTGAATATGGGGAAGGCTGTGGATGTAGTCTACTTAGACTTCAGCAAAGCCTTTGACACTGTCTGCCACAAGAAGCTCCTAGCCAAGCTGGCAGCTCATGGTTTGGACAGATTCACTCTGTGCTGGATCAAGAACTGGCTGGATGGCAGAGCTCAGAGAGTGGTAGTGAATGGTGCCACATCCAGTTGGCAGCCAGTCACTAGTGGTGTTCCCCAAGGATCAGTGCTGGGCCCAGTCCTTTTCAATATCTTTATTGATGATCTGGACGAGGGCATTGAGTCCAGCATCATTAAGTTTGCAGATGACACCAAGCTAGGAGCAGGTGTTGATCTGTTGGAAGGTAGGAGAGCCCTGCAGAGGGACCTGGACAGGCTGGATGGGTGGGCAGAGGCCAATGGGATGAGATTTAACAAGGCCAAGTGCAGGGTTCTGCACTTCGGCCACAATAACCCCAAGCAGCGCTATAGGCTGGGGACTGAGTGGCTGGAGAGCAGCCAGGAGGAAAGGGACCTGGGGGTACTGATAGATAGTAAGCTGAAGATGAGCCAGCAGTGTGCCCAGGTGGCCAAGAGAGCCAATGGCATCCTGGCCTGCATCAGGAACAGTGTGGCCAGTAGGACAAGGGAGGTTATTCTTCCCCTGTACTCAGCACTGGTCAGGCCACACCTTGAGTACTGTGTCCAGTTCTGGGCCCCTCAATTCAAGAAAGATGTTGAGGTGCTGGAACATGTCCAGAGAAGGGCAACAAAGCTGGTGAGGGGCCTGGAACACAAATCCTATGAGGAGAGGTTGAGGGAGCTGGGCCTGTTTAGCCTGGAGAAGAGGAGGCTCAGGGGTGATCTTATTACTGTCTCCAACTACCTGAAGGGGCATTGTAGCCAGGTGGGGGGTGGCCTCTTCTCCCAGGCAACCAGCAATAGAACAAGGGGACACAGTCTCAAGTTGTGCCAGGGTAGGTATAGGCTGGATGTTAGGAAGAAGTTCTTCACAGAGAGAGTGATTTCCCATTGGAATGGGCTGCCCAGGGAGGTGGTGGAGGCACCGTCCCTGGGGGTCTTCAAGAAAAGACTGGATGAGGCACTCAGTGCCATGGTCTAGTTGACTGGATAGGGCTGGGTGATAGGTTGGACTCGATGATCTTGGAGGTCTCTTCCAACCTGGTTGATTCTATGATATACAGTTATATACAGACATATACAAAGGATAAACAATACAGAAGCACAACTCCCCTCCCAGTAACCTGAGTCCCCAGGAGGGGCTCTCAAACCACCCCAACACCTCCCCTTGCTCTCTCAACCTTACCCCAGTTCTCAGGAAGAAGAGAGGTGCAGCCAAGAGGTTAGGGAGCAAGGTTAGTGGGAGCAAGGTTAATGAGATGTGGCTTAGGTCTGAAGGCAAAGGGAGAATGAATAGACAAAATGGAGAATGTTTACTTCTTCTTCCCAGAGTTCTCAGCATGACTGTGAGAGAAGGAGACACAATTGTTTTTCATTTCACTGCCCGTTATCTAGTTCTTTTACTAAAACATTCTAGCTTGCTTCAAACTAGCACACCAACAGTGAAAGACCTTCCATTATCACTCCTTGACAGAAACTTGCTGGCCAAGATGTTAGCCTAGGATGAAGGAGCAAGCTTAATAAGCTTCTTCGTGAGACCTGTGTGTCCACAAGCTAACCCTACCAAGAGGACTTGCTAGTTATTTGTCCACTCCACTTTCCTTAGTAAGTGATCCCAGCTGCTTGGCAGACTTGTCTCCTACCTGCAGAGCATTAGCACCAATGCTACAGCATCTCACTAGCTAGCTTAGGATTGGTTCACCTGATCCCCTTGAGTATTCCTTTCTAACTTCCCTGACCTCTCTTGAGTGGATCGTTGGAGTCCTGGATGTCATCCTCCTCCTCTTCCTCTTGTTGATCTGGTTGTCCCTGGCCTAGAAACAGAACCTTCCTCATAGCACTCTTAAACTCATTGGAACCATCCTCTTTCTTGGCAACCAACCTCACAGTGCTCTTCTCATTTGAGTACTGCGATCTCAGCATGTTCGCCAGGTCCCAAAAACTAAATGCCTCCTCTTCCTCCTCTTGCTCACCAGAGGTTCCCTCTCTTACATCCTCCTTTGAATCACACTTTGTCAAATGCCGTGTCTTTGGCTTTCGCTTTAGCAGGTGCCAAAAAGCCTGCACGGCAACAGACTTTGACGTGTCTACTGGAGGGTTTGAAGCACTGGGGGTCTTACCTGGGGTCTGTGAGTTCAGATCTGCCTTAGAATTAACAGGGTTCTTGTCTTCTGGTTGGGGCTGGAGATTTGGACTGACTGGGCTGGTGTTACTAGTATTATCTGTGTTATTAGGAACATTCTGACTTTGAGCCTGTACTCCTGGGATGCCTGCCAATCCTTGTTTGTTATCATTGTTGTCATTCCTGCTAGTAGTGTTGGCATCGTTCCCGGAATGTGAAGACGGAGGTGCAGGGACCGTCTGGGGAGAAGGTATTTGTTGTGCCCCTGACTTATCTTTGTTTTGATTTGCACTGGTACATTGTTGTACTTTTGGTTGCAAAACTCTCCCTGAATTTGGCTGGGGAGAAAGTAATTGTTGAGGTACAGTCCCTTTCGCTTTCGAGACAGAGACTTTCCTAGTTCTTGCAGTCACTGCATTCGAATTTTTCACACACAATGCCAGAATTAATATGAAAATCAAAATTACAAGACTTAAATTGACACCTAAAAGTAACATCATGGTCTTACATTGCGCTAGTTTGAAGCAAGCTGGAATGTTTTGGTAAAAGAACTTGATAACAGGCAGTGGAATGAAAAACATGGTGTCTCCTTCTCTCACAGTTACGCTGAGAACTCTGGGAAGAAGAAGTAAACTTTCTCCATTTTGTCTTTCCCTCTTGCTTTTGCCTTAGACCGAGACACATCTTTCTAACATCACTGCTTCCTTACCCTGCTTCTTACCCTCTTGGCTGCACCTTTATTCCTTTCTCAGGATTGGGGTAAGGTTGAGAGGGCCAGGGGAGGTGTTGGGGTGGTTTGAAAGCCCCTCCTGGGGACTCAGGTTTCTGGGAGGGGAGTTGTGCTTTTGTATTGTTCATCCTTTGTATATTTCTGTATATAATTGTATATAACTGTATATATTGTAAATAGCTGCTTGTAAATTCTGCTAGCTGTAAATAAATTGCTTCATTTATATTCCCAGGGTCCGTCTGAGTTAGCTGGGGCAAATACAAAGTGTGGGGGGGCGAGTAAGAGCCCAAACCATCACATTTTTAATTGGCGCCCAACGTGGGGCTAGATATATTTGAGTGATTGGAAATTAGCTCTGGGAATTAAGATGAAGCTAATTAAGCAGCTATTGTATTTGGTTAGGGCATTGCTCTGGTCTGGTTTTGTTTTCTTGGCATTTAGTTGGATAAAAGCTCAAATTGTTGCTTATTTTATTGATCTGGCTTATAATAAGGCTAAAGCTAAGGTTTCAGATATGTTCTGGAGCTGGGGTGATTTGATTCTTGGTTATGCTGGTTTTAATATCTCTGAGAATATTACCAAGGATATTACAGGAGCTTTTGTCAATAATATGACAATCAATGGAAATTCTGCTTTAAATATGGCTCTAATGAGAGTTATTCAGCCTAAGACAGGAATTCCAACTGTTTGCCTAGGCACATGCTCGTGTAAAACTGTTTTGCTACTCACAATTTTTAATATTTGCCTCATGATTTCAATATTCATATTAATTTTGGCATTATTGGTGAAAAATTCAAAACCAGTTTCTGTAAGAGCTAGGAAAAATTCCGTGTCTCAGAAGCAGTCTCTTTCACAGCAAAACAAGGGAACACAGTTATCGGCTTCCCCCTTGCCAGCCTCTGCCCCTCCTTCTCCAAGTGCTGGGAACACGGCCAATGTTCCCGCCGCTAACATAAACAATGATAAGGATAACAAAAACAATCCACAGAGTTTGGCAGGAGCCCCACGACAACAGGCAAATAATCCCACTAATGCTACTAATACTGCTAATGCTGGTAACGCTAGCCCAGTCAGTCCAAATCCTAATGACACCAGCTCAGCCAATTCGAAGCCCCAGCCAGCAGACCAGAACCAGAGCCCTGTAAACTCTAAGGCAGATCTGAACTCACAAGCTCCAAGTCAGACCTCCAATAATTCAAACCCTCCAGGTCAGACCACTAATGATTCAAATCCTCCAGCAGATATGTCCAAGTCTGTTGCTGCTCAGGCCTTTCTGGCACCTGCTAAGGCAAAAGCTAAGACAAAGAGTGGTTCACAGGAGGATGTAAGAGAGGGGACCTCTGGAGATCAGCAGCAAGGAGAAGAGGAGGAGGAGATAGTTAGTCTGCAAGACCTTGTAGATACGCTGATACAACAATACTCAAGTGAGAGGAGCGCTGTGAGGTTAGCTGCCAAGAGAGAGGATGGTTCCAATGAGTTTAGGAATGCTATGAGGAAGATTGTGTTAGGCCAGGCACCACCAGAACAACAGGTGGAACAGGAGGTGGAAGATGACATCCAGGGCTCCAAGGATCCACTCAGAGAGGTCAGGGAAGTTAGGAAAGAATACACAAGGGAATCAGGTGAGCCAATCTTAAGCTGGCTGGTGAGATGCCGTGGCATTGGTGCTAATGCCCTGCAGGTAGGAGACAAGTCTGCCAAGCAGCTGGGATCACTTACTAAGGAGAGTGGAGTGGACAAATACCTAGCAAGTCCTCTTGGTAGGGTTAGCTTGTGGACACGCCTTCTGTTGGCTGTGGCTAGGAGATATCCTTCCCGAGATGATTTGCCATGGGCTGCCAAGAAGTGGAACACCGTTGAGCAGGGAATTAAACTTCTGAAGGAGTTTGCTGTGAATGAAGTGCTTTATGGAGATCATGGTACTCATGAGCCTGACGATATTCCTTTGGGAACAGGTCTCATGATGAAGCT
Organism: Pogoniulus pusillus; assembly: GCF_015220805.1. Lineage (NCBI taxonomy): Eukaryota > Metazoa > Chordata > Aves > Piciformes > Lybiidae > Pogoniulus > Pogoniulus pusillus. The sequence goes on along the minus strand of NW_026974536.1, from coordinate 520,116 downwards.
GATTAAACTTGCTCCTTCATCCTATGCTAACATCTTGGCCAGTAAATTTCTATCAAGGAGTGATAATGGAAGACCTTTCACTGTTGGTGAATTCACTGACCAGCTCAGGCAGATAGAGGATAGCTTGTCACAATCTGGCCTAATCTCTGCCATACAAACTATGACCACAGAGATTAAAGATACCATGAAAGAACTGAAGGAGGACCTTAAAACCTCAATTTCCAATCTGGTAAAGGATACCATTCCTGCATCATCTGAATGGGTGCATGTTTCTGCAGTCAGGAACAGACATCTACCTCCTGCAAGGCGATTCCAGCCCAGGAGGAGACAAATTCCACCCAGACATCAGCAATCACGTGCGTCACTGTGGATACTTTTGCGTGACACATACGGTGAGAACATGAACAAATGGGATGGTAAACCTACTTCAGCTCTTTCAAAGAGAGTCAGGGAACTGCAGAGTGGCAGAAACAGAGGCAGCAATGCCCGGAAAGTAGCTGTCACTTCTTCAGCTCCTGAGAGCAACTGCAATTGCTCCAACAGTTGCAATTCTTCTCACAACAACACCAATCATTGTGTACACCCCACATGCCATGTTCAGCATTAGGGGTGCACTGCCTCCAGCCAGGAGGAGGAAAGGGATAGTGGAGAGAACCAAATCTATTGGAATGTATTCATTAGGTGGCCTGGCAGTTCAAGAGTTCGGAAATACAGGGCTTTAGTTGACACAGGTGCTCAGTGTACTTTATTGCCATCAAATTGCAAAGGAACAGAGTCCATTTCTGTCTTTGGAATCACTGGTGGATCTCAAGAGTTAACTAAGATACAGGCTGAGATCAGTTTAACTGGTAAAGAGTGGAAGACACATACTATTGTAACTGGTCCTGATGCGCCTTGCATTTTGGGGATTGACTTTTTGAGACAAGGTTGTTTCAAAGATCCTAAGGGTCATAAATGGGCTTTTGGAATAGCATCTGTAGAGATTGAGGATGATAAATTGAAATTGTCCATTAGACCTGAACTTTCTGGTGAATCTGCAGTTGTGGGACATCATGACATAGAGGACCTGGAAGTGCCAATTGCAACTCAAACTGTTCATCATTGGCAGTACAGAACGAACCGTGACTTTTTGTTGCCCATTCATCAGCTGATTCCTCAACTGCAAAGTCAGGCTGTCATCGAGAAAGCTCATTCACCTTTCAACAGTCCCATCTGGCCTGTGCACAAACCTACGGGCGACTGGAGACTCACAGTTGACTTTCGTGCCCTCAACGAGGTGACGCCACCCATGAGTGCAGCTGTGCCGGACATGCTGGAACTCCAGTACGAGCTGGAATCGAAGGAGGCTAAATGGTATGCAACCATAGACATTGCTAATGCTTTCTTCTCTATTCCCATAGCAAAGGAGTGCAGGCCTCAGTTTGCATTCACCTGGAGAGGAATCCAGTACCAGTTCAAACGTTTGCCTCAGGGGTGGAAACACAGCTCAACCATCTGTCATTCAGTCATCCACAATGCACTGGAGAAAGGTAAAGCTCCAGAGCACATCCAGTACATCGATGACATCATTGTGTGGGGCCAAACTGCTGAGGAAGTCTTCGAGAAAGGTAACAAAATCATTGACATTCTGTTGCAAGCAGGTTTTGCCATTAAGAGAGACAAGGTCAAAGGACCTGCCAAAAAAATTCAGTTTCTGGGAGTGTGGTGGCAAGATGGTCACCGTTACATTCCTCAGGATGTGATTAACAAAGTCTCTACCATGGCAGTTCCCACCAGTAAGAAGGAAACACTTTCTATTCTTGGTGTGGTGGGATTTTGAAGACTGCACATTCCTGGTTTCAGTCAGATTGTCAAACCTCTGCACGACGTGACTCGTAAGAGAAACAATTTCGAGTGGGGACTTGAACAACAAGCAGCCTTTGATCATATTAAGCGAGAAATAGTCCATGCAGTGGGCTTGGGACCTGTGCGATCTGGTCCGGACATTAAAAACATTCTGTACACGGCTGCCAGTGACAATGGTCCAACTTGGAGCCTTTGGCAGAGAGCTCCAAATGAGACACGTGGTCGTCCACTTGGTTTCTGGGGACGTTGTTACAGAGGTTCAGAGACAAATTACACTGCAGTTGAGAAAGTGATTCTAGCAGCCTATGAGGGAGTGAAAGCAGCTTCTGAAGTGATTGGAACTGAGTCACAATTGCTTTTAGCTCCTAGACTGCCAGTTCTTAACTGGATGTTCAAGGGCAAAGATTCATCACCACATCATGCCACAGATGCAACCTGGTCTAAATGGATGGCTTTGATAACCCAACAAGCACGAATGGGCAATCTTGATCAACCTGGTCTCGTGGAGGTGATCACCAACTGGCCAGAAGGCACAGACTGTTCCAAACCTCCAGAGGAGAAAATAACTTGTGCTGAGGAAGCTCCTCCCTATGGTGATCTCTCTGATCAGGAAAAGAACTATGCTTTGTTCACAGATGGTTCCTGTCATCTTGTTGGGAACAAGCGAAGATGGAAGTCAGCAGTTTGGAGTCCAACCAGGAGAGTTACCGAAACGAAAGATGGAGAAGGAGAATCCAGTCAGTTCGCTGAGGTAAAAGCTGTTCAACTTGCTCTTGATGTGGCTGAACGTGAAAATTGGCCTATCCTTTACCTTTACACCCACTCGTGGATGGTAGCCAATGCTCTATGGGGTTGGCTAAAGGACTGGAAGAAGAATGGTTGGCAGAGGAAAGGAAAGCCTATTTGGTGTGCTGATCTATGGCAGGACATTGATGCACGTCTGGAGAGAATTCCAGTGAAGGTGTGGCACGTAGATGCACACATGCCTAAGAACAGAGCTACTGAGGAACATCAACATAACCAGAAGGCAGACCAAACTGCTAAGATTTCTCAAGTTGATACCAACTCTGAACTTGACATTGACCCTGATTGGAAACACCGAGGTGAGCTGTTCTTAGCTCGGTGGGCCCATGATTCGTCTGGACATCAAGGCAGAGATGGAACATACCGATGGGCTCGCGATAGGTCAATTGACTTGTCCATGGACGCTATCACCCAAGTCATCTATGACTGCAACATTTGTGCTGCTATTAAGCAGGCTAAGCGAATCAAGCCCTTATGGTATGGTGAGAGATGGTCAAAGTACAAGTATGGTGAAGCCTGGCAGATTGACTACATCACTTTACCTCGATCTCGTTCTGGCAAGCAGTATGTGCTGACGATGGTAGAAGCCAGCACCGGATGGTTGGAAACCTATCCAGTTCCACATGCTACTGCACCTAACACCATTGTTGGTTTGGAGAGACAAATCATGTGGAGACATGGAACTCCAGAGAGAATCGAGTCAGACAATGGTACTCATTTAAAGAACAATCTAGTGAAAAACTGGGCCAAAGTGCATGGTACTGAATGGATCTACCACATTCCCTACTATGCACCAGCTTCAGGGAAGATTGAGCGCTACAATGGTTTGCTGAAAACCACCCTAAAAGCCATGGGGGGTGGAACTCTAAAAAACTGGGTCAAACAGTTAGCACAAGCTACCTGGTTGGTAAATAGTAGAGGTTCAGTAAACAGAGCAGGACCTGCACAATCAGATTTGGTCCAAACAGTAGACGGTGATAAAGTTCCTGTTGTACGTGAAAAGAATCTGTTAGGGAAAACTGTTTGGGTATTTTCTCCTTCGGGCGAAGGGAAACCTGTCCGCGGGGTGGTTTCTGCTGAAGGTCCTGGTCCTACATACTGGGTAATGAAGGAGAATGGTGAAATCCAGTGTATTCCACAGAGAAATTTAACCTTAGCTGAGAGAGTTTAAATTCAAGCTGTTAGGAGTTTTCTGTTCTAGGTAACATCGGCGCCCAACACTGAGAGAAATCTACGATAGAATCTACAGTACGTGAGCACGAACCCAACATCACCTGGGAGTCCCTGTTCTGAGCTTTTGAATCACCTACATCTGATTGAAGTGTGAACTGAACTTGTATATATTGTTTTAGTGTAAATATTGGTTTAGATTAGATCGGATAATTCTCAGCGATACTCTGAGCGAAGTAGACAAGGGGTGGATTGTGGTAGTTTGAAGCAAGCTGGAATGTTTTGGTAAAAGAACTTGATAACAGGCAGTGGAATGAAAAACATGGTGTCTCCTTCTCTCACAGTTACGCTGAGAACTCTGGGAAGAAGAAGTAAACTTTCTCCATTTTGTCTTTCCCTCTTGCTTTTGCCTTAGACCGAGACACATCTTTCTAACATCACTGCTTCCTTACCCTGCTTCTTACCCTCTTGGCTGCACCTTTATTCCTTTCTCAGGATTGGGGTAAGGTTGAGAGGGCCAGGGGAGGTGTTGGGGTGATTTGAAAGCCCCTCCTGGGGACCTAGGTTTCTGGGAGGGGAGTTGTGCTTTTGTATTGTTTATCCTTTGTATATTTCTGTATACAATTGTATATATTGTAAATAGCTGCTTGTAAATTCTGCTAGCTGTAAATAAATTGCTTCACCTATATTCCCAGGGTCCGTCTGAGTTAGCTGGGGCAAATACAAAGTGTGGGGGGGCGGGTAAGAGCCCAAACCATCACATACATGAACATAATCCTGAACAAATGTCTGGCATCTCAGTTCTGCGGTTAATTACCCTCATGAGGGCTGTAGTTACATCAGTATTTTGATTGGATGTAATATTATTGGTAAATACCCCTGTGATGTTACTGGTAAGATTTTCAGTGACATTAAAACCAGCATACCCAAGAATGAGATCACCCCAGGACCAGAAAATGCTTGTAAGTTTAGCTTTGAACTTCTTAAAAACTGCATTAAGCAAGAAATAACTAATTTAGTCTTTGATCCAATTGAATGCAAGAAAACAGAATACAGGCCACACAGTAGCCCCCACCAAGTAAAATAGCTGCTTTATTAGCTTCATTCTGATTCCCAGAGTTAATTAACAGTCACTCAAATGAATTTGCCCCACGTTGGGAGAAGCCAAATAAAATATGTGGTGGTTTTGGGTGTAACCCACCCCCACACACTTTAGAAGTACCCAACTAGACTCAGCCGGGCACTAGGAATATAAATGAAGCTATTTATTTACAGCCAGCCCAATATACAAACAGATATTTACAGTATATACAGTTATATACAGAAATATACAAGGTAAAAGTAATACAGAAACACAGTTCCCCTCCCAGAAACCTGAGTCCCCATGAGGGGCTCTCAACCACCCCTGCACCTTCCCTCTGCCCCTCTCAACCTTACCCCAGTCTTAACGAAGAATGGAGGTTCAGCCAAGAGGTTAAGAAGCAAGGTCAGTGGCAGTGAGGTTAGGGAGATGCAGTTCAGTCCGAAGCCAGAAGCAGAGTGACGACAAAATGTTCCCATACATCTCAGCGAGACTGTGAGGGGAGTAGACATCGCTATTGTTTTTCCTTTCACAGCCTATGATCTACTTTTTCTCACCAAAACATTCTACTCTGCTTCAAACTAGCACAATATAATAGAATTTTAAAATATTTCAGAAAATGTCTTTAATACAGAGTCTGGCAGCTTAATTTCCTGCTTCTGAGGTTGATTAAAATCCTTTAGCGACTTGAGCAAAGAATGAAGAATACTCACTAGTCCTAATGTCCATGGCCCAAAACACAGGCAGGAAAATATTCAACAGAATTCCTGTGGCAGAAACCAGACTAGGTTGCCTGGGTTTCTTTGTCCTGTTTTCCCACCACTGGCTGCAATGCATACAGGCAGGTAAATAAGACAGGACATGCTTAAGCCCATTTTATGTCCTTTGGGACTATTCACCACAATACCACCCCCTGGCCAATGGGCCATTATCTGAGGACATTAGATTACTATATATTAATTAGATTGTACAGAGAATCACATACATCACATTAACCATCATGAACATTTGAACATATAAACTGCATAAACAACAAATATTTTAAACAAAAGATGAGGTAGACTGACAATGTCCACCCCCTGAGTATAAGATGGCCTTTATTATATTAAACCTGAGCTCCATTTATGGAAAAGGAGTATTGCTTCCTGGAGTCAATCAGAAATATGGGGTTATCCACTGCGCACTTATGCAGTGTGTTTTCCCACTTACATCTGTAGCCTCCCATGCATACAATCCCCTTGGTTTTGCTAGGGTCATGGGCACAATTCCCATGGAAGGTAGATTTACTAAAACTGGTTGGTCTACTTGCAGCTGTGTCAATGAGTGCAAAGATGTTTGTTTTGGACCACCTGGCATGTGGTTAATATCCTTCAGTGGCTCAGTAGGACAGAACGCTTTAACTTTGGGGCTGCCATAGTTTCCCCACCTGTTATTCACAGTAAAAACTGCATGAGGTAAACGTTTGTCCCAGTTACCCTTTGAGACATTGGAATGTTTTTTAATCAACCTGTTTGTCCTTTCCACAATACCATTGGCCTGGGGATAATGTGGAGTGTGAAACATCCATTTAATTCCCTCACTTCTGGCCCAATCTTGCACTCATGTGGCAGTGAAGTGTGATCCATTATCACTTTGGATACACTCAGACATAGGTAGAATACTAAACCATTGTTTTAGAGCTTCACTGGCAACACTTCACTAAACCTGAAAGCACCTCCACCCCCACCAGTGTGTATTTTTTCCCATGTGGGGGTTTGAAAGAGCCAACATAATCAATTTGCCACATGTTCCACAGCCTTTTGTCCTCTCTGATATGTTGGGATGGAGCTAAGTTGGGATGATTTGCACTATGCCTAATTCTGCACTGAGGATCAGCTGAGATAATTCTCTCACAAACAGTTGCAGAAACTGGCTATCCCCTGGACCTGCATTCATAATACAGGTCTGATTTTCCTGAGTGGCCTCTTTTGATGTGCAACCACTCAGCCAATCATTGCCAGTCATCTTTTCTTCATTAATAACATTAATCTTTGCTCGGTAATCTACCTTCTCATTCCAGATTGCTGCAGATGTTTGCCCTCTGGAAAGTGCCTTTACCCAGCCCACCTTAAGGGGTCTAAAACGGCTTTCTCTGCTGGACAGGACTAAAAGGATTATCTGCTTTGTTTGGGGAAGCAGATTCAGGACTTTTACTGCAGTCCTTATTTTTATTCCCGCCAAGACTATTTTTAAATGCCTTCAGGCGAGCCTTCAAGGCTTCAATCTCATCCTCGGGGGATCTTGGTGTAAACCCTCTTTTGTATCCTCGCTCAATCGGCAAATTAGCTGGATTAATAATACTGCAGCGAGTATTCTGCCTGCTGTGGAACTCTCACCCTCTGGCTTTCCCAGTGTGTCAGCGATTTAACTCTGGGCTGCTATTTGGGCTAGGGGAAGGAGCTGTGGGGGAAGTTTTAGCATGGCAGCTTCTTCCCATGCAGAGTCGCCATGTTGCTGGGTCCTGTGTAGCGCTTCTCATGGGAAGGGTTCGGTGAGAGCACAGGATTGGAATAACCCAGGTGTGATGGTTTGGGCTCTTACCCGCCCCCCACACTTTTGAATTTGCCCCAGCTAACTCAGACGGCCTCTGGGAATATAAATGAAGCTATTTATTTTACAGCAGCAAATATACAAGCAGCTATTTACAATATATACAGTTATATACAGAAATATACAAAGGATAAACAATACAAAAGCACAACTCCCCTCCCAGAAACCTGAGTCCCCAGGAGGGGTTCTCAAACCACCCCAACACCTCCCCCGGCCCTCTCAACCTTACCCCAGTTCCCAAGAAGAATAGATGTGCAGCCAAGAGGTGTGGGAGCAAGATTAGTGGGAGCAAGGTTAATGAGATGTGACTAGGTCTGAAAGCAAAGGCAGAAATGAAAGACAAAATGGAGAATGTTTTTACTTCTTCTTCCCAGAACTCTCAGCGTGACTGTGAGCGAAGAGGCACAATCATGTTTACTTTTTCACTGCCCATTATCTATTTCTTTTACCAAAACATTCTAGCTTGCTTCAAACTAGCACACCAGGTCTCTACCCTTCTTGGACAGTTCTGTTAATAATTCCTCCCACATCATGTGATGCGATGGGGCACCCTCTGCGGCGTTATTCGCCTGCTCTATCTGTTCTCTCTTAGCATCACATACACCTTTGAGAGCAGCGGGCAGACCCCTGACTAAGAGCTGGAGTCTTGCCGGGTCAATGGGTGCATCTAACGGAGATGGGTACCTTCTGTGGCTATACATAGCCTGTACACCCACAAGCCTCTCGATTGCAGCTGTTAATTCAGCTGAATTGGTTACATGAACCTCCATAGGCTCCTGTCTGTCTATCGGATCTAATGATCCTGCCCAATAACAGACTCGTGATGCGAGGGAATAATCCCCATCCGGACCTGCCCCCAAAAATACCTCTGGCCCCCAAAAACAACCCTTTACTTCTGTGGTGGAGGGGCTGTAGGTACGAAAACAGAGGCCTCCCTATGCCTCTACATGCCTGGACATGTTTTTCTGCCAGGACCCATGGTAGAAAACAGGTTGTGTACACACACACACACAACTCGTGTATCCCTGGGGTCCGCCCATGTGATCCCCATATTTGGGAGGGTCCAGGCAAACAGAGCCTAGCTATTAAGGTAAAGTTTGGCTTACTGCCAACCTGATTGGTCACTTTGGATGGCCGAAGGGCCATGAATCTCGGCCCACAGTCTATAAAGAAGGGTGCAGAGGTGCACCATGTGTTCAGAGTGTTCAGACTCAGCTGCTCAGACTCAGCTCTCATCAGATCTGTTCAGATTCAGCTCTCTGACCCTGCCTGCAGCACAGCTCAGCTCTCTGATCCACATTGCAGCGTCCTGCTGCCTGACTTGCTTGCAAGGCCTAGACATAGAGTCTGGCCCTCACCTGCATGCTCACTGAGGCTTAGACCTCTTACTTTGATTTCAATTCGCAGTTAACCTGTCTGCATACTTTAGAAGCAGAGCACATTCAAGTCTGCACCTGATACATGTATGGGGAGCCGATAGCCCCTAAGCCTAGAGCCAGCTGTGCATATTGGCCAGCTATCTTGCATTTATCTCCAGAGCACAGACTCCCAGCTTTAGCCTGGTAAGAAGAACCAGGAAAGCAGACTTTCTAGATTGTCTGCAAACACACAAACAGCCTGCTATCTGTGCAGAAGGCTGTGCCAGAAACTGCATGGACAAGCTTCTCCTGCTCCTGGAAGCCTGCCAGATGATCATCCCTGGGCACGCAGTATCCAGAAGAACCATCAGCGCCGAGGCAGAGATCGCCCCTCGCCAGGAGAACAAAAGGTTAGAGAAACCTGTTTACCCCAGAGACTGGGAAGATTTATCATCCCCCCTCAAGCCAGGCGGATTCACCTAGTTTCCCTCTCAAGTTGGGAAGATTCCAGCCCCACAGAGTCCGGGCACTGGGCACAGGCTGAGACACAGCCCCGGGAGAGTGATTAATAATTAAGAGCAACACTCATAAGTAAAGCTTTAATTCCTCTGTAATATAAGTTGCCTCTGCCTCAGAGCAGACAGTTTTCAGCCCCTGCTGGGCAAACAGCATAGCTCCTAAGCGGCATTAAGCCAAAAAGGAAATCTCTTTCTCTGTCTATAGTTGATTGTGCTGGTTTGAAGCTAGCTAGAATGTTTTGGTGAAAAGAACTAGATCATAGGCTGTGAAAGGAAAACAGTGGTGATGTCTACTCCCCTCAGAGTCTTGCTGAAGAAGATAGGAAAACATTAGATAACACTCTCGCCATTTTTGTTGCACTCTGCTTTGGGCTGCTGACTGAGCTGCATCTCCCTAACCTCACCTGCCACTCACCTTTGCTTCTTAACCTCTTAGCTGAACCTCTATTCTTCTTTAGGTCTGGGGTAAGGTTGAGAGGGAAGGTGCAGGGGTGGTTGAGAGCCCCTCCTGGGGACTCAGGTTTCTGGGAGGGGAGTTGTGTTTCTGTATTACCTTTTACCTTGTATATTTCTGTCTATAACTGTATATACTGTAAATATCTGCTTGTATATTGTGCTAGCTGTAAATAAATAGCTTCATTTATATTCCCAGAGCTGGCTGAGTCTAGTTGGGTATTTCTAAAGTGTGGGGGGGTGGGGATGTCATGGAGGGTAGCAAAGCTCCCTAGCAGGTCTCCATGTTGTGCATGTCACAGTGCCTCACATTGAAGGCCAAAGCATCGCAAAACTCAAAACAATCTTCCAGTACTCATGAGAAAATCCCTCCCTAGTGAAGATAAAAGGTAAACATTGTCTCTGTTTTGGTTAGGGGGAACATCGGTTCTCATGTACGCTGACCACCTGTCGGTGGGCCGAACTCGGGGTGGTCTTATAGGTTGTTTATGGTAAGAATTGTCCAGTTGTGCAGGTTGATTATAACTTTGTACCAATCTGTGAGAATAAAGCAAAAATCGCCTGAACTGGTGGAGCACACCTCTTTGGAACATTATAAAATGGCTTGTCTGCCTTGATCGGGAGCCCGCGCCTGCTTGCCCCAGCTCCAGATTGCTCCAGCTTCAGCTCCCTAGCTCTGGCCTGCTTTAGCTCGCTCGCGCTCGATCCTGCTCGGCACGAAGCCGGCCCGATCCTGACCAGGGGAAGGGACAACGCCCTGAACTCAATAATGCTCCAAACCCTGCTGAACTGCTTCAACAGTGAGTAACCAACGAACTCTTGTCTAAAGACTGAGTAACTTCTAAAGACTCAAAGAACTCTTAAAATCACAGACTCTCTCTTATTTGCCATTTTCTGCAATGTTATTCTGCAACCTCGTATCAAAAGAATTTACGTGGGTAATTTAGTTTTGGGAAAGGGGATCTCCATATTTTAGCAATAAATTACTTGATCTCTACAAGTCAGCCTTGCGTGTTTTCCCCATAAATTTCCCGTGAAACTACGTTCCACGACAGGGGAACACCCAAACCATCACATATTTTTATTTGGCTTTCCCCAACGTGGAGCAAATTCATTTGGAGTGATTGTTAATTAACTCTGGGAATCAGAATGAAGCTAATGAAGCAGCTATTTTACTTCATGGGGGCTATTTTGTGACCTGTTTTCTGTTTTCTTGTGTACAAATGGATCAAAGCCCAAATTGGTTATTTCTTCCTTAATGTTGTTTTTAAGAAGGTCAAAGCTAAACTTACAACCATTTTCTGGTCCTGGGGCGATCTCATTCTTGGGCATGCTGGTTTTAATGTCACTGAAATTTTTACCAGTAACATAACAGGGGTATTTACCAATAATTTTACAAGCAATCAAAGCACTGCTTTATCCACTGCATTGATGAGAGTTATCTTACCCTGAACTGAGATGCCAGACCCTTGTTCAGGATTTTGTTCATGTAAAACCGTGGCATTTCTGGTGTGTGTGATCCTGGGTCTTATAATTTTTGCATTTTATAGTACTTTTAACATTCTCTGTAAAAAATTCGAAGGCAATGCCTGTGAAAGCCAAAAAGAAAGAGAAAGGGACAGTGTTACAAAAACAATGTACCAGTGGAAACCAAAACAAAGATAACTCAGGAACACCACCTCTCTCCCAACCAGGGAAAGTCACTACACCCCCCACTCCAATTTCTGGGAATGCTGCCAACACTCCTAGCAGTAATGATAACAAAGCAGGATTGGCAGGCATCCCAGGAGCACAGGCAAATATTCAAAGCCAGAATGTTCCTAATAACACTGATAATACTAGTAACACTAACTCAGTCAGTTCGAACCCACAGCCAGCAGACCAGAACCCTGTTAGCTCTAAGGCAGATCTAAACTCACAGACCTCAGGTCAGACCCCCAATGATTCCAACCCTCCAGTAGACACGTCAAAGCCTGCTGCCGCGCATAATGCCTTCTTGGCACCTGCTAAAGCAAAAGCCAAGACACAGCATTTGAGAAAATGTGATTCAAAGGAGGATGTTGTCCTGGAGTCCTGTATGCCCCTAAATTGCTCTCCCTCTATGGCTTGAAATGGGAGAGGAAAAGCTGCCTGGTTCCCCCCCCACTCCTTGCCTGCCCTGCAGGTGTGAAGGGGGTGAGCAAAGGGGTTCTGTCTGCACAAGGAGTGCAATGTGCAGTACCCGCACTGGAATCAGGCCGGGATTGGCTGTGCCTTTTCGCGCCAAAGGAAGTGGCAACTTTGCTCTAGAGAGGGTATAAATACTGGGGGCTTCCCACCTCTGGGGTTCCTGCCTTGGAGTTTGTCCCGCCTTGGAGTTCGTTCCTGCCTGAACCTTCATGCGTGCCTGACTTCTCCCCCCCTCTCGCCTGGCCTGGATACAGAAAGGACTGCTTCACCCATTGACACCCTTTGTAAAGCCTAACGACCCTTAACGATCCACCTGCAGCCGCTGAAAAGGAACAGAGGGACAGGCCACACAAGGAAGTCAGCCTGATCGTGAGTTATTTTGGCTCAACTTTATTAGTAAATAAAATGCTATTAATTAATAGCTAAAGCCTTTTCCAACTTCTGACTTCCAAAATAGTCAGATTATCGATGGCATCCCTGTAGATATTCTCAAGCAACTGAATCTGTTAACTAAACTAAATTAATCTTTGCATATATAGTTTTGGGGGTGGGTTTGGGGAAAAAAAAACACTCTATTTTTGCATAAAAATTCCTGATTCGGCCACATTAATTCCCTGCCTCCACAAGAGATGTAAGAGAGGGGACCTCTGGGGAGCAAGAGGAGGAAGAGGAGGCATTTAGTCTTTGGGACCTGGCGAACTTGTTCAGATCCCAGTACTCGGATGAGAAGAGCGCTGTGAGGTTGGCTGCCAAGAAAGAGGATGGTTCCAATGAGTTTAAGAGTGCTATGAGGAAGGTTCTGTTTCTAGGCCAAGGACAACTAGATCAACAAGACGAAGAGGAAGAGGATGACATCCAGGACTCCAACGATCCACTCAAGAGAGGTCAGGGAAGTTAGAAAGGAATACAGTATCACAGTATCACAGTATCACCAAGGTTGGAAGAGACCTCACAGATCATCAAGTCCAACCCTCTACCACAGTGCCCAAGGCTAGACCATGGCACCAAGTGCCACATCCAACCTTGCCTTGAACTGCCCCAGGGACGACGACTCCACCACCTCCCCAGGCAGCCCATTCCAGTGCCTAATGACTCTCTCAGTGAAGAACTTTCTCCTCACCTCGAGCCGAAATTTCCCCTGGCGCAGCCTGAGGCTGTGTCCTCTTGTTCTGGAGCTGGCCACCTGAGAGAAGAGAGCAACCTCCTCCTGGCCACAACCACCCTTCAGGTAGTTGTAGACAGCAATAAGGTCACCCCTGAGCCTCCTCTTCTCCAGGCTAAACAACCCCAGCTCCCTAAGCCTCTCCTCGTAGGGCTTGTGCTCGAGGCCTCTCACCAGCCTCGTCGCCCTTCTCTGGACACGCTCAAGCATCTCAGTGTCCTTCCTAAACTGGGGGGCCCAGAACTGAACGCAGTACTCGAGGTGTGGTCTGACCAGTGCAGAGTACAGGGGCAGAATGACCTCCCTGCTCCTGCTGACCACACCACTCCTGATGCAGGCCAGGATGCCACTGGCTCTCTTGGCCACCTGGGCACACTGCTGGCTCATGTTCAGGCGGGTATCAATCAGTACCCCCAGATCCCTCTCTGTCTGGCTGCTCTCCAGCCACTCCGACCCCAGCCTGTATCTCTGCATGGGGTTGTTGTGGCCAAAGTGCAGCACCCTGCACTTTGAGCTATTGAACCCCATCCCATTGGCCTCTGCCCATCTGTCCAGGCGGTCAAGGTCCCGCTGCAGAGCCCTTCTGCCCTCCAGCTCAGTCACATCTGCCCCCAGCTTAGTGTCATCTGCAAACTTGCTGATGACTGACTCGATGCCCTCATCCAGATCATCTATGAAGATGTTAAAGAGGATGGGGCCCAGCACTGATCCCTGAGGGACACCACTAGTGACTGGCCGCCAGCTGGATGTGGCACCATTCACCACCACTCTCTGGGTCCGGCCCTCCAGCCAGTTCCTAACCCAGCACAGAGTGTTACCATCCAAGCCGCGGGCTGACAGCTTAGCCAGCAGTTTGCTGTGGGGGACAGTGTCAAAGGCCTTGCTGAAGTCCAGATAGACCACATCCACAGGGATATACGCAAGGGAATCAGGCGAACCAATCCTAAGCTGGCTAGTGAGATGCCGTAGCGTTGGTGCTAATGCTCTGCAGGTAGGAGACAAGTCTGCCAAGCAGCTGGGACCACTCACAATGGAGAGTGGAGTGGACAAATACCTAGCAAGTCCTCTTGGTAAGGTTAGCTTGTGGACATGCCTTCTGTTGGCTGTTGGCTATGAGCAATCCTTCCCAAGATGATTTGCCATGGGCTGCCAAGAAGTGGAACACTGTTGAGCAGGGAATTAAGCTTCTGAAGGAGTTTGCTGTGAAGGAAGTGCTTTATGGAAATAATGGCACACATGAGCCTGATGACATTCCTCTGGGAACAGGTCTCATGAAGAAGCTGATCAAGCTTGCTCCTTCATCCTATGCTAACATCTTGGCCAGCAAGTTTCTATCAAGGAGTGATAATGGAAGGTCTTTCACTGTTGGTGAATTCATGGACCAGCTCAGGCAGGTAGAGGACAGCTTGTCGCATTCTGCCATAGTCTCTGCCGTACAAACTATAACAGAGATGAAAGAGATAAAGAATGAAAGTAAAGATAGCATTGAGAATAGCATTAGGAATGGCATGAAAGAACTGAAGGAGGATCTCAGAAACATGACCAATCTGGCAAAGGACGCTATTCCTGCATCATCTGAATGGGTGCATGTTTCTGCAGTCAGGAACAGACGCCCACCTCCTGCAAGGCAATTCCAGCCCAGGAGGAGACAAATTCCACCTAGACAGCAGCAATCACATGCGTCACTGTGGATACTTCTGCGTGACAAATACGGTGAGAACATGAACATATGGGACGGTCAACCTACTTCAGCTCTTTCAAAGAGAGTCAGGGAACTGCAGAGTGGCAGAAACAGAGGCAGCAATGCCAGAAAAGTTGCTGACACGTCATCAGCTTTTGAGAGCAACTGCAATTATTCGAACAATTACTATTTCTCTCACAACAACACCAATGACTGTGTACACCCCACATGCCATGTTCACCATTAAGGGTACCCTGCCTCCAGCCAGGAGGAGGAAAGGGATAGTGGAGAGAGCCGAATCTATTGGAATGTATTCATTAGGTGGTCTGGCAGTTCAAAAGTTCGGAAATACAGGGCTTTAGTTGACACAGGAGCTCAGTGTACTTTGTTGCCATCCAAATGCAAAGGGACAGAGTCCATATCCATTTCGGGAATCACTGGTGGATCTCAAGAGTTAAATAAGTTGCAGGCTGAGATCATTTTAACTGGTAAAGAGTGGAAGAAACATACTATTGTAACTGGTCCTGATGCGCCTTGCATTCTGGGAATGGACTTTTTGAGACAAGGTTGTTTCAAAGATCCTAAGGGTCACAAATGGGCTTTTGGAATAGCATCTGTAGAGATTGCGGATGGTAAATTGAAATTGTCTATTAGACCTGAACTTTCAGATGAATCTGCAGTTCTGGGACATCATGACACAGAGGATCTGAAAGTGCCAATTGCCACTCAATCTGTGCACCACAGGCAGTACAGAACTAACTGTGACTCTTTGTTGCCCATTCATCAGCTGATTCGTCAACTGGAGGATCAGGCTGTAATCGAGAAAGCTCATTCACCTTTCAACAGTCCCATCTGGCCTGTGCACAAGTCTAACAGCGATTGGAGACTGACAGTTGATTTTCATGCCCTCAATGAGATGACACCACCCATGAGCGCAGCTGTGCCGGACATGCTGGAACTCCAGTATGAGCTGGAATCGAAGGAGGCTAAATGGTATGCAACCATAGACATTGCTAATGCTTTCTTCTCTATTCCCATAGCAAAGGATTGCAGGCCTCAGTTTGCATTCACCTGGAGAGGAATCCAGTATCAGTTCAACCGTTTGCCTCAGGGGTGGAAACACAGCTCAACCATCTGTCATTCAGTCATCCACAATGCACTGGAGAAAGGTAAAGCTCCAGAGCACATCCAGTTCATCAACGACATCATTGCGTGGGGCCAAACTGCTGAGGAAGTCTTCGAGAAAGGTAACAAAATCATTGACATTCTGTTGCAAGCAGGTTTTGCCATTAAGAGAGACAAGGACAAAGGACCTGCCAGAGAAATTCAGTTTCTGGGAGTGCAGTGGCAGGATGGTCGCTGTCACATTCCACAGGATGTGATCAATAAAGTCTGCACCATGGCAGTTCCTAACAATAAGAAGGAAACTCTATCTTTCCTGGGTGCAGTGGGATTTTGGAGACTACACATTCCTGGTTTCAGTCAGATTGTCATACCTCTTGTGATGGTTTGGGCATTAACCCGCCCCCCCACACTTTTGGAATTGCCCCAGCTAACTCAGAAAGCCTCCAGGAATATAAATGAAGCCTTTTTTTTTACAGCAGCAAATATACAAGCAGCTATTTACAATATATACAGTTATATACAGAAATATACAAAGGGTAAACAATACAGAAGCACAACTCCCCTCCCAGAAACTTGAGTCCCCAGGAGGGGTTCTCAAACCACCCCAACACCTCCCCTTACCCTCTCAATCTTACCCCAGTTCTCAGAAAGAAGAGAGGTGTAGCCAAGAGGATAGGGAGCAAGGTTAGTGGCAGCAAGGTTAATGAGATGCAGCTTCGTCAAAGCCCAGAAGCAAAGTGAGTGACAAAATGGAGAATGCTACCAAATGTTTTACTTCTTCTTCCCAGAACTCTCAGCGTGACTGTGAGAGAAGGAGACACAATGTTTACCTTTTCACTGCCCATTATCTATTTCTTTTACCAAAACATTCTAGCTTGCTTCAAACTAGAACATCTCTGCATGATATGACTCGAAAGAGAAACAATTTTGAGTGGGGACCTGAACAACATGCAGCCTTAGATCAGATCAAACGAGAAATAGTCCATGCAGTGGGCTTGGGACCTGTGAGATCTGGTCCGGACATTAAGAACATTCTGTACACGGCTGCCAGTGACAATTGTCCAACTTGGAGCAGAGAGCTCCAAATGAGACACGTGGTCATCCACTTGGTTTCTAAGGACTACAGAGGTTCAGAGGCAAATTACACACCAACAGAGAAAGAGATACTAGCAGCTTATGAAGGAGTGAAAGCAGTTTCTGAAGTGATTGGAACTGAATCACAAAAGCTTTTAGCTCCTAGATTTCCAGTTCTAAACTGGACGTTCAAAGGCAAAAGTTCATCACCGCATCATGCCACCGATGCAACCTGGTCTAAATGGATGGCTTTGATAACCCCACGAGCACGAAACTTGACCGAACTGGTCTGGTGGAGGAGATTACCAACTGGCCAGAAGGCACAGACTGTACCAAACCTCCAGAGGAGAAAATAACTCGTGCTGAATAACAAGCGAAGATGGAAGTCAGCAGTCTGGAGTCCTACCAGGTGAGTTACTGAAGTGATAGATGGAGAAGGAGAATCCAGTCAGTTTACTGAGGTAAAAGCTGTCCATCTTGCTCTTGATGTGGCTGGAACATGTCCAGAGAAGGGCAACAAAGCTGGTGAGGGGCCTGGAGCACAAATCCTATGAGGAGAGGTTGAGGGAGCTGGGCCTGTTTAGCCTGGAGAAGAGGAGGCTCAGGGGTGATCTTATTACTGTCTACAACTACCTGAAGGGGCATTGTAGCTAGGTGGGGGGTGGCCTCTTCTCCCAGGCAACCAGCAATAGAACAAGGGGACACAGTCTCAAGTTGTGCCAGGGTAGGTATAGGCTGGATATTAGGAAGAAGTTCTTCACAGAGAGAGTGATTTCCCATTGGAATGGGCTGCCCAGGGAGGTGGTGGAGGCACCGTCCCTGTGGATCTTCAAGAAAAGACTGGATGAGGCACTTAGTGCCATGGTCTAGTTCACTGGATAGGGCTGGGTGATAGGTTGGACTGGATGATCTTGGAGGTCTCTTCCAACCTGGTTGATTCTATGATTCTATGATTCTATGAACGTAAGAATTGGCCTATCCTTTACCTTTACACCCACTCGTGGATGGTAGCCAATGCTCTATGGGGTTGGCTAAAGGACTGGAAGAAGAATGGTTGGCAGAGGAAAGGAAAGCCTATTTGGTGTGCTGATCTATGGCAGGACATTGATGCACGGCTGGAGAGAATTCCAGTGAAAGTGTGGCACGTAGATGCACACATGCCTAAGAGCAGAGCTACTGAGGAACATCAACATAACCAGAAGGCAGACCAAGCTGCTAAGATTTCTCAAGTTGATACCAACTCTGATCTTGAACTTGATTGGAAACACCAAGGTGAACTGTTCTTAGCTCAGTGGGCCCATGATTCATCTGGACATCAAGGCAGAGATGCAACATACCGATGGGCACGCGATAGGTCAATTGACTTGTCCATGGACGCTATCACCCAAGTCATCCATGACTGTGACATTTGTGCTGCTATTAAGCAGGCTAAGTGAATCAAGCCCTTATGGTATGGTGAGAGATGGTCAAAGTACAAGTATGGTGAAGCCTGGCAGATTGACTACATCACTTTGCCTCAATCTTGTTCTGGCAAGCAGTATGTGCTTGCGATGGTAGAGGCCAGCACCGGATGGTTGGAAACCTATCCAGTTCCACATGCTACTGCACGTAACACCATTCTTGGCTTGGAGAGACAGATCTTGTGGAGACATGGAACTCCAGAGAGAATCGAGTCAGAGAATGGCACTCATTTCAAGAACAATTGTCATGGAGAGTAGCAAAGGCTCTCTAAGCTTTTGCTACATTGTGTAGTTTCTGGTGCCTCACATTCAAGCAGAAGCATCGAAAAACCAAAACAATCTTTCAGTCCCATGGGAAGATTTCTCTCTAGGGTAAGTGAAAGGTAAACACTGGCCATGTTTCCTTTTCACTTGGCCTTGCTTTCCAGACAACAGGGTATTGTTTTGGTTAAGTAGAAACGACTTTCTTAGGCCTGCCCAGCACCTGCAGGTGGGCTGGCCTGAGGAGTGGTCTTTATATTGTTTAAGTAATATTATCCAATTATATAAATTGCTTACTGTTTTTTACCAATGTATGTGAACAACGTAAAAGTGGTCTGAATTGTGGGCTAGTCCTATTTTGGAACATTATAAAAATGGTGGACAGGCCAGGATTGAGGCCCTTGCGCCCTTGCCCTAGCCTTCTGGGTCTGCGTCTTGTCCTTCTGGGTTTTTCCAGCCTTTCTGTTTTTTTCCCGGACTTCTAACAACAACAAACTGCTCGCCGATATAGCCTCGCCTCGGGCGGACACGCCGAGACGCAGAGGCAGAAAGCCTGCATGCCTGGACCCTCATCGGGAGAAAGGGACTCCCTACCAAGCTACAGACTACAGACTGTGAGTAGCTGACGAACTGTTAACTCAAACCTCAGAGACTCGAAAGAACTCTCTTTAAACATCATAGACTCTTTAATTTGCCATTTTCGGAAATGTTACTTTGATCTCAATCAAAAGAATTCACAGTGGTGGTGTAGTTTCGGGAAGAGGGAATTCGCATTCTTTGCAATAAATCACTGATAAAATAGTCAACGCCTCGCGTATTTCCCCCATAAATTCTGCCGCGAAACTGCGTTCCACGACAACAATCTAGTGAAAGATTGGGCAAAAGAGCACAGTATTGAATGGATCTATCATATACCCTACTATGCAACAGCTTCAGGGAAGATTGAGCGCCTCAACGGTTTGCTGAAAACCACCCTAAAAGCCATGGGGGGTGGAACTCTGAAAAACTGGGACAAACATTTAGCACAAGCTACCTGGTTGGCAAATAGTAGAGGTTCAGTAAACAGAGCAGGACCTGCACAATCAGATTTGGTCCAAACAGTAGATGGTGATGAAGTTCCTGTTGTACGTGAAAAGAATCTGCTAGGGAAAACTGTTTGGGTATTTTCTCCTTCGGGCGAAGGGAAACCTGTCCGAGGGGTGGTGTCTGCTGAAGGTCCTGGTCACACCTACTGGGTAATGCAGGAGAATGGTGAAATCCAGTGTATTCCACAGAGAAATCTAACCTTAGCTGAGAGAGTGTAAATTCAGAGTGTATAATACAAGCTGTTAGGAGTTTTCTGTTCTAGGTACCATCGGCATCCAACACTGAAAGAATCTACGAGAGAATCTACAGTGCATGAGCACGAACCCAACGTCACCTGGGAGTCCCTGTTCTCGTCTCATCTTTGGGGAGACAAACTATTCTGAGCTTTTGAATCACCTACATCTGAGATAACCGGATTGAAGTGTGAACTGAACTTGTAGTATTCATTAGTGTAAATATTGGTTTAGATTAGATCAGATAGGTCTCAGCCATACTCTGAGTGAAGTAGACAGGGGTGGATTGTTCTAGTTTGAAGCAGGGTAGAATGTTTTGGTGAGAAAAAGTAGATTATAGGCTGTGAAAGGAAAACTATAGTGATGTCTCCTCCCCTCACAGTCTCGCTGAGATGTATGGGAACAAGAAACAAAAAACATTAGATAACACTTTCGCCATTTTGTAGTACTTTCTGGCTGGGCTCATACTGAGCTGCGTCTCCCTAACCTCACCTGCCACTAACCTTGCTTCTTATCCTCTTGGCTGAACCTCTATTCTTCCTTAGGATTGAGGTAAGGTTGAGAGGGGCAGGGAGAAGGTGCATGTTGGGGTACGGAGGCTGGCGAGAGGCGAGATCGGGGTACTGACGACTCGAGACAGCAGCTTCTAGCCATCCGTGCATCAGTACAATTTTATTAGGGTAGTGCAGTGTCTTATATAGCGCTCAGAGGAGGTGTTTCCAGCCAGCCTGGGGCTGGCACAAGTGGACAGTACAGATTGGCCCCAAGTTATGTGTAAGGCAGAGATAGGTTACCTGTGGTAAACAACCTGTGAGTACCACCCAGGGGGGCTGGCCAGGGTCAGCCCCCTGGGGCTGTGTCCGCCCCAGGGGCCGGCAGCTTCCACCCCCTGACAGCTGTGCGTGGGTTGCTCATAGTTCTCAGCCTAGGCCCCTGGGAGCCTGTGAGGCTCCAAGGACACTTCCCATCACAGGGCCTGATGTTTACATTCCATACCTCATTGCAGGAGAAAGCTTCCCACAATACCCCCTTCTTTTCTTTGAGCAACTGTCCCGGGTTTGGGCTGATCCCTCCCCCGGGAAGAAAATTCACAACACAAACCCCCCTCCTTTCTTGAAAGTCAGGGAAAGATGAAATTGTATTTTCTTATAGTATAACAATGTAAAGAGAGATAATAACTAGAGAAGGAGGGAAGGGAAAAAAAAAACAAAACCAATACAATAACCTTAAGGGAGATGGGGGAGGGGTCAAGCGGCAGCGAAGCAGCAGAAGCAGCAGTAGCCAAAACAGCAGCTGGGGAAGATAGGCGAAGCTGCAGCAGCAGAAGCCAGCGGGAGAAGGGGGAGAACAAACTGTGCTTCTAGACATTAAGTTCTTGATGCTCCAATGAAAGCGACAGTGAGTCAAACGTTCAGAAGCCCAAAAGTCCAGACGAACATCACAGTCGCTGGAGAGTGCAGGTGTGCCATGTCTTCGCTGGCTCTGTGTGGCAGTCGATGCTGCAGACTCGCAGATCACTCAGCTGTTGAGTATTCTTCTCAGACTCCCATAGTTCTGGATTCAGTCTGTAGTTCTCAGAAATCTCAATGTTCTAATCACACCTCTTAGCTATGAGTTGTGTCTGTCCATTGTGCTTTAAGAACTACTAGCCTCTAAATATAGTACAAAGATATGCCTTAGATGTTGCATTCAGGGTATCCTACTTAGGCCTTTTCCCACAGTTCTTCATCTACTTTAAGAATTTAGGGCAGTGTCTTTTATCTTTTGCAGGGCCCTTGCAAGAGATAAAAGGTCACATTGCCACCTTATGCCAATTTGAGTGGGCTTTGGCCTTTACAAAAGGATGCTAAACTGAATCTATTCCATTAAACCACAATCACTGAAACTCATGAAAATACCCAAATTCAGTAACCATGATCAGACCTTATCATCCATAGACGCA
Source organism: Pogoniulus pusillus (assembly GCF_015220805.1). NCBI lineage: Eukaryota > Metazoa > Chordata > Aves > Piciformes > Lybiidae > Pogoniulus > Pogoniulus pusillus. Next base: position 498,105 of record NW_026974536.1, on the reverse strand, counting down.
TATAGCCATCATTTCAATACTCCTTTCAAGATCTTACCACAATTCTGCCATCTGAGCAGGATTTCTGCTCACCTTAAGAAAGGACAGGCTAATCATACTCAAGCTGGCCCCCATCTTATAATGCCTGTGAAGATAAGGGATCAAACACAAACAAATACAGAGACAAATGCAAGTGAACAAATACAGAATCAAACACAGAAACAAACACAAACATATTGAGTGCCTAGGCTAACAGACCCATTGATCTTGTCTGCAGAATTTCTTTATACCTGCTCCCTTGTCTTTCTACCCCCTTTTTCCCCCGCTTTTTTTTTTTTATTCCAGTATTACCCAGATATACAGGAAGAACCCAAAACCAGAACATCCCATGATTTCCCCATATCAAAAAAAAATCCCATAATTGTCATATTGCAAACTCTGAGCCTTAAGTATACTATTTTAGCAGCTTAAAGGTCTAGGAAATGAAGGAAATAGGAGAAAAAAGGGCAAGGAAAAATTCAAGAAGTGTGGTACCACAGGAAAGTCAGAATCAAAACAGAGGGGAAAAGAAGATCTTCCTAGAAATTCTGATACAATTTAGCAATCATTTAACATCCTATCCAGTAAACTCCTAACCTGTAAGATCCAGTACAATCAAAAAAAAGAAAAACAGCATTAATATTGACGTCAATAGTTCATATAGGTAGCAAGGTACAAAAATATGAGTCTGTTAATTGTTAAAATTGAGCCACCAAAAACTTAGTGATAAGTTTAAGGAGTTTTATTTTGGCAAGCAAGGAGCAGCGCTGGGCGCAGGGGAATTTATTTCCACAGCTGCGCACTGTACACATGCAGCTGCAGGATTTTTATTTCCCGCTCACATACATATTCACAAAGCAGTGTAATACATATTTTATCATTTCCCGAAAACGGTTGCAGTTTTTTCCTGGAACTGTTGCGCATGCCTGCTAATCCTCCTGGGGTTCTCTCTGGTGGTCGTGAGGCTGAAGTAACGAGTCTTCCTCAGGTGTCTTTGTGACTCAGCTATTTGCGTCTTCACAGTTGCCTGCTTTACGGTCTTCTTATCTACCATGCTCATGGTGTTTTCTGTTATCGTTCATCCCTAGGCTTGCTCAGCTAGCTCTGGCACACCCCTGTTTTGTTCATGTCCCCTATTCACAGGGGGCTATCTCTTCACAGCGCTTTCTGTTATCTCTCGTAGGTTCCAACGTCTCCAGCTTAGTTAGCTCAGACACTCCCTGCTCTGCCATTCACATAGTGACATTTTTTCATTTTCTTATATTCTGCTTTGCCATTCTTTTATTGACACGGGTACCATTTTTCACATTATTGTAAGAACTAAGCTGTTCGTTTCCCGCTGAGAAAGTGCAGGGGAGTGGGGGTCGGGGGGTGTGTGTGTAGGTGAGCCGTGCTCGCCACCCGTGCCAGGGAAGGGAGGCGGGGGAGGAGGGAGGGGGGGGGAGCGGGGTCAGGGGGTACTCGCGGAGCCGGCGCCGGACAGCGGCAGGGGAAGGGGGAGGGGGGAGGAGGGAGAGGTGGGGGGTGTGTCCCATGACCTGCGGACCCGCCGCCATTTTCGAACTTTCCAAGCCGGGACGGGAAAGGGACCCTGCTGAACTCTGCTGCCGGGCGGGGGGGGGGGGAAGGGCGGCTCGGACTTCCAGACAACTTCTCGCTGATCTTCGCAGGGTGGTCTGCAAGCCCGGTCCCCCAGAGTCTTTCTGTTCGTCCATCCGTCTCTTTGGTGTTTTCCTGTCCTGTACACACGATCGGTGGGGGGGCACGGGGGGGGTTGGGTTCCGCTGGGCTCCGCAGTTTGTCGGGGGGGGGGGTGCGGCTCCGCTGAGCTCCGCAGCTGGGGAGGGGCGTTTTCGAGTTCTGTAGCGTGGGCGCTGCTGCCGTTTCTACTTTTTCTTTCTGCTTTTCGTCCCTTTTGTGTCGGGGACATGGTGGTGGGAGAGCTGCCATCCTGATGATCGAACGCAGAATGAAAGCGCCGTAGCGGCTGGCAGATTGGACACGGCAGTGGCGGCTGGAAGCAGCCACTTTGGACGGCAGTCCCGAAAAACTTTTACAGGCTGAGAAACTTTCGCAGTTTGCCGCTGCCGGACGGCCATCGGCAATCGCCATCATGGGGTGGTGGGAGCAGCTACCGGCAGCCGCGCGGTCGCTATTCCACTGAAAGTAAGGGGGGGGGGGTGAAGGGTGCTCCGTTAAGCGGCAAGATTCCGTAAGCGAGAGGGGGAGGGGGTTGGGGGGGTTCTGCTTTCCGGCGGCAGCTGCTCCGGGGGGGACCTGACTATGCACGATTACCGCCCCCAGGACATGCCCATCTGTATGGTCACATGTGTCGTCACGACAGCTGCTGTTATTAAAGCACCCCCATATCTATGAGCGGTTTCAATCTTCAATAAGCGCCTATCTCTATAGCACACCCGTATTCGCAGACACTGTCCCCTGTGGTTAGTAACGGGTTAAGCGAAAGGGAGGAGAAAAAAAAGGAAAAACAGCGTGCTTCCCCATCAGGGGGTATAGTAGCGTCCAATCTCTTACGGTTCTGCCAGCTCCTTACACAAGGAGGTGAAACGATGTCTCGGCCCCCTTCTCGGGGCCCCCGCGGCTCAAGGGCCGGCTTAGAGTTCTGTCGATCGCGGCCTGGAGGCCTGCCGGTGGTCACGATGCAGGCCTCAGTGCCTGGCCGCAGCGATACGGTGGTCCAATTAGCCTGTTCGAGCGCCATTTGTTGGGGTATGGAGGCTGGCGAGAGGCGAGATCGGGGTACTGACGACTCGAGACAGCAGCTTCTAGGCATCTGTGCATCAGTACGATTTATTAAGGCAATACAATGGCTTATATAGTGCCTCCGAGGAGGTGTGCACAACCAGCCTGGGGCTGGCACACGTGGACAGTACAGATTGGCCCCAAGTTATGTGTAAGGCAGAGATAGGTTACCTGTGGTAAACAACCTGTGAGTACCACCCAGGGGGGCTGGCCAGGGTCAGCCCCCTGGGGCTGTGTCTGCCCCAGGGGCCGGCAGCTTCCACCCCCTGACAGCTGTGCGTGGGTTGCTCATAGTTCTCAGCCTAGGCCCCTGGGAGCCTGTGAGGCTCCAAGGACACTTCCCATCACAGGGCCTGATGTTTACATTCCATACCTCGTTGCAGGAGAAAGCTTCCCACAGGTGCAGGGGTGGTTGAGAGCCCCTCCTGGGGACTCAGGTTTCTGAGAGGGGACTTGTGTTTCTGTATTACTTTTACCTTGCATGTTTCTGTATATAACTGTACATACTGTAAATATCTGCTTGTATTTTGTGCTAGCTGTAAATAAATAGCTTCATTTATATTTCCAGAACCGATTGAGTCTAGTCTGGGTATTACTAAAGTGTGTGGGGGGGCGGGGTACACCCAAACCACCACATCTGCAAACCCACAAACACAGTCTTCTAGCTGTGAAAAGACCGTGCTAGAAGATGCATGGGCAAATCCTTCTCCTGTACCTAGAATCCTGCCAGCTGATCATCCCTGGACATGCAGCATCCAGAAAACCAGTAGCGTCGAGGCAGAGACCACCTCACACCAGGAGAAAAGGTTAGAGAAAACCTGTTTACCAAAGAGACTGGGAAGATTTATCATCCCCTCTCAAGCCGTGACGATTCCCGCCCACTGAGTCCACAGGCAGAGCCCCTGGAAGTCCGGACACTGGGCACAGGCTGAGACACAGCCCCGGGAGGGTGATTAATAATTAAGAGCAACACTTATAATTAAAGCTTGATTCCTTTGTAATATAAGTCATCTCTGCCTTAGAGCAGAATCTTTTCAGCCCCTGCTGGGCAAGCGGCATTAAGCCTAAGGGAAATCTCTCTCTGCAAATAGTTTATTGTCCCAGGTTGAGGTTATAGGGTTAAAAAAAAATTTTCCTGGGACTAGAAGATTGCTATTCAATCTCATAATTCTGCTATATCTTTATAGACTGACAACAAGGTCATTTCGTTCTCCTTTCCTCCTCCTCCTTCCCTGAGTGTGTGGCCGGAGCCAATTTATCGGGAAACACGTAAGCAGTAGGCCTCTTGGATGGTGGAGGCTTTGGGGTGGGGGGATTGGAGCACTGGGGAGTGTAGATTTAGTTTTGGGGAATGGGGGAAACATCAAGGGGGTTTGCCATTGTAATTGCTCTGTAATGTCTATCGCTGTATTCTCTCTCCAAATAGAATTCTGTATTTTCTCTCCAATTTGATTTTGAGAGTTTACTTTCTGTTGTGCTTTCTTTAAAAATACCAACCCACGACATTTATGATTGAATGTTTTGACAGTTATTAACCAGATCCCTGTATATATCATATCCTAATTGTTTTCATAAATTTGCACAAAAGAACTAATCAGTGGTTGGGGGTGGCAAGAGTTTGTAAATATTAATTTTAATAAATATATGTTATATAAATTTAATACCACCTCAAATTGATTTCTCACCTCCCCCAAATAAGGGTGGCATAGAGAAATACCCTCCGCAACAGAGGGTTTATGCCAAGATCCCCCGAGGATGAGACTGAAGCCTTAAAGGCTCGCCTGAAGGCACTTGAAAATAGTCTTGGCAGGAATAAAAATAAGGGATGCAGTAAAAGTCTTGAATCTGCTTCCCCAAACAAGGCAGATAATCCTTTTAGTCCTGTCCAGCAGAGTAAGCCAAAAAACTAGAGACAGCGGTGAGTGCTCCAGTCCTCATTCATCGTTTTGTGCATGTTTCTGAATGGTCTGATAATTTTGAACCAGTCATAATAATTTCCACATGGCCAGACAGGACTTCTGTGAAATTCCTAACGGACATGGGTGCACAGATCACAGTGTTAAATGTACAGTTGGCAAAACATTTAAGAATCGTGCCATCTAGAAAAAAGATAAAGATAAATGGTGTCACAGGACTGCCTGACACCTGTCACCTAGCCAAAACAAGGTTGTGGCTACCAGGTGATAAACGGAGTACCATAGTTGAAGTGGCCTTGAGCTCTTACCCAGAAAATATTCTAGGGTTTGATGTCCTGGCTGGTAAGAGATGGTACCTCCCAGATGGCACACTATGGAGCTTTGGCTCTTATGGGACAAGGGCAAAAGGAATAAAGCTTGCCCAAGTTTGCATGTTGCAAACTGCTCACCCACTGACTAAATCACACGTGACTTGCATTGCGCAGTACCTGTTACCAGCAGCAGCCAGGCAAGGCATTTCAGAGGTGATTGCTGACCTGGAGAAAAGGAAAATTATTTCAAGAACCCACTCTCCACACAATTCACCAGTCTGGCCCATTCACAAGCCAGATGGAAGGTGGAGGCTAACCATCGACTTTAGGAAGCTTAATAGTAATACACTTCCTCTCACTGCTGCAGTTCCTAATTTGACTTCCACAGTGACAGCCATTCAAGCAGCATCCCACACCTGGATGGCAGCCATGGATGTGAAGGACATGTTCTTCATGGTACCACTGAGGGAGGAGGACAAAGCACAGTTTGCCTTCACCTGGCAAGGTATTCAGTACACCTTTAATAGCCTTCCACAGGGCTACAAACACAGCCCCACTATTGCACACAACACATTAGCAGCACTGCTAAATACAATCCAGGTCCCAAAAGATGTTAACATCTATCATTATACTGATGACATCTTAGTGGGGGGCAATGACAAAGAACAAGTGGGCTTGGTAGCCAGAGCTATATGGGAGTTGTTGACTAGCCAAGGGCTAACCATCCCACAAGCCAAGTGTCAGTGCCCAAGCCAAGAGGTCAAATTTTTGGGATCATGGTGGATAGCAGGTGCAACGTCAGTGCCAGCAGATGCCTTAGAAGCCATTGAAAAGGGACAATTACCTAACAATAAAAAGGAGCTTCAACAGCTACTTGGTACCTTGAGTTACTGGAGGAAACATATTCCAGGCTTCTCTGTAATTGCCCGTCCCCTTTATGACTTACTTAACATAAAGTTTGGGACTGGACCCCAAGGCACACTGAGAGCTTAAAAATCCTAAAGGATGAGTTGAAAGCTTATCAAAACTGGGACCTTTGCACCCACAAGATGCCGTAAGGGCTGAATGGGGCTTTTCAGAGCATGCCTCATATTGTGGGATATTCCAAAGGGGACCCAAAGGCCCTAATAGAGCTCTGTTATTTTCATCAATGGCATTTAAAGAGACAGAAACAAGATGCTCTGAATGGGAGAAGGGACTCCTCTCCCTAACTTGAGCTGTTAAAGAGGCAGAAAAGCTTTGCACTACCCAGGATATAGTAGTGCAAGGCCCCTTCCCTCTGCTAAAAGCAATCCTAGCAGAAGGAATTGCCCAGAAGGCCACTCTGAGAAAGTGGTACGCCTAGCTGGAAGGGATTGCACAGCTCATGCCATTGAGAGAAGGGCCCACAAAGCTATCCAAACTACAGCAGCCCATAAACCCAGACACCTCACTATTATGCCAGCCCTATAAGCCATCTCCTATTCAGGTAGCTCCTGATTTGACCACAGATTCCGATACAAAAGGAGTGTGGTTCACGGATGCATCCTCCCAAAGGGTGGGATCTAAGTGGCATTATAGAGGCACAGCCCTGGAGATCAGCACAGGCAAGACTGTCACTGAGGAGGGTGATGGCAGTGCACAGGTGGGGGAACTGAGAGCTCTTATGCTGGCAGTAGAAAATGGGGCAGAAACCATATACACTGACTCACATTCCACGTTTAAAGGTGCTACTGAATGGATTTGCCAGTGGGAAGCGAACCAATGGAGAGTTTCCAGTACTGAAGTGTGGAGAGCTTCTGATTGGCAAAGGCTATTAGAAATAAGCCGCTTCAGATGCCTTAAGGTGGGCTGGGTAAAAGCACATTCCAGAGGGCAAACACCTGCAGCAATCTGGAATGAGAAGGTAGATAACCTAGCAAAGATTAATGTTATTAATGAAGAAAAGGATGATTGGCAACGATTGGCTGAGTGGTTGCACATCAAAAGAGGCCACTCAGGAAAATCAGACCTGTATTATGAATGCAGGTCCAGGGGATGGCCAGTTTCTGCATCTGTTTGTTAGAGAATTATCTCAGCTTGTCCTCAGTGCAGAATTAGGCTTAGAGCTAATCATCCCAACTAAGCTCCATCCCAACATATCAGAGAGGACAAAAGGCTGTGGAACATTTGGCAAACTGATTATGTTGGCCCTCTCAAACCCTCACATGGGAAAAAATACATACTGGTGGGGGTGGAGGTGCTTTCAGGTTTAGTGATGGCCACAGCCACCGGTGTTACCAGTGGAGCTCAAACAATTGAAGCTCTAAAACAATGGTTTAGTATTTTACCCATGCCTGAGCGTATCCAAAGTGATAATGGATCACACTTCACTGCCACATGAGTGCAAGATCGGGCCAGAAGTGAGGGAATTAAATGGATGTTTCACACTCCATATTATCCCCAGGCCAATGGTATTGTGGAAAGGACAAACGGGTTGATTAAAAACATTCCAATGTCTCAAAGGGTAACTGGGACATATGTTTACCTCACGCAGATTTTACTGTGAATAACAGGTGGGGAAACTATGGCAGCCCCAAAGTTAAAGCGTTCTGTCCTACTGAGCCACTGAAGGATATTAACCACATGCCAGGTGGTCCAAAACAAACATCTTTGCACTCATTGACACAGCTGCAAGTAGACCAACCAGTTTTAGTAAATCTACCTTCCATAGGAATTGTGCCCATGACCCTAGCAAAACCAAGGGGATTGTATGCACGGGAGGCTACAGATGTAAGTGGGAAAACACACTGCATAAGTGCGCAGTGGATAACCCCAGATTTCTGATTGACTCCAGGAAGCAATACTCCTTTTCCATAAATGGAGCTCAGGTTTAATATAATAAAGGCCATCTTATACTCAGGGGGTGGACATTGTCAGTCTACCTCATCTTTTGCTTAAAATATTTGTTGTTTATGCAGTTTATATGTTCAAATGTTCATGATGGTTAATGTGATGTATGTGATTCTCTGTACAATCTAATTAATATTGTGCTAGTTTGAAGCAAGCTAGAATGTTTTGGTAACAGAACTAGATAATGGGCAGTGAAATGAAAACAATTGATGTCAACTTCTCTCACAGTCTCGCTGAGAACTCTGGGAAGAAGAAAGACTTTTTCTCCATTTTGTTTCTCTCTCTTGCTTTTGCCTTAGACCTGGTCACATCTCATTAACCCTGCTCCTACTAACCTTGCTCCCTAACCTCTTGGCTGCACCTCTTTTCTTCCTGAGAACTGGGGTAAGGTTGAGAGGGCCGGGGGAGGTGTTGGGGTGGTTTGAGTGCCCCTCCTGGGGACTCAGGTTTCTGGGAGGGGAGTTGTGCTTTTGTATTGTTTATCCTTTGTATATTTCTGTATATAATTGTATATAACTGTATATATTGTAAATAGCTGCTTGTAAATTCTGCTAGCTGTAAATAAATTGCTTCATCTATATTCCCAGGGTCCGTCTGAGTTAGCTGGGGCAAATTCAAAAGTGTGGGAGGGGCGGGGTAACCCCCAAACCATCACATATTTTTTATTGGCTTTCCCAATGTGGGGCTAGATATTTCAGTGAGTGGAAATTAGCTCTGGGAATTAAGATGAAGCTAATCAAGCAGCTATTGTACTTGGTGGGGATTGCTGTGTGGCCTGTTTTCTGGTTTTTTGTGTACAATTGGATCAAAGATCAAATTGGTTATTTCTTGCTTCATGTAGTTTTTAAGAAGGCTAAAGTTAAGCTTTCAAACATGTTCTGGAACTGGGGTGATTTTATTCTTGGTTATGCTGGTTTTAGTGTCACTGAGAATATTACTAGTGATATTACAAGAGTTTTTGTCAATAATGTGACAATCAATCGAGAGTCTGCTTTATCTACTGCTCTCATGAGGGTCATCCAGCCCCAAACTGAAATGCCAAGTCCATGCAAGGATTTTTACAGGAAAGAGACTGTGGCGGGGTTGCTGTGCATTATCATGGCTCTTATGATATTAATATTCATATTAATTTTGGCATTATTGGTAAAAAATTCAAAACCAGCTTCTGTAAGAGCTAGGAAAAATTCTGTGTCTCAGAAGCAGTCTCTTTCACAGCAAAACAAGGGAACACAGTTATCGGCTTCCCCCTTGCCAGCCTCTGCCCCTCCTTCTCCAAGTGCTGGGAACACAGCCAGTGTTCCCGCCACTAACATAAACAATAATGATAACGGGCAGAGTTTAGCAGGAGTCTCAGGAGGACAGGCAGGTACCCAAAATCAGAATGTCCCTAGCAAAAATGATAACAAGTCAGGGTTGGCAGGCATCCCAGGAGGACAGGCAAATAATAACACTGCTAATGCTGGTAATGCTAGCCCAGTCAGTCCAAATCCTAATGACACCAGCTCAGCCAATTTGAATCCTCAGCCAGCAGACCAGAACCAGAATCCTCCTGTTAAAAGCAAGGCAGATTTGAACTCACAAGCTCCAAGTCAGACCTCCAATAATTCAAATGCTCCAGGTCAGACCCCTAAGGATTCAAACCCTTCAAGTCAGACTCCTAAAGATTCAAACCCTCCAGCAGACACATCCAAGTCTGTTGCTGCTCAGGCCTTTCTGGCACCTGCTAAGGCAAAAGCTAAGACAAAGAGTGGTTCGCAGGAGGATGTAAGACAGGGGACCTCTGGTGATCAGCAGCAAGAGGAGGAAGAGGAGATAGTTAGTCTGCAAGACCTTGTAGATGTGCTGAGACAACAATACTCAAGTGAGAGGAGTGCTGTGAGGTTAGCTGCCAAGAGAGAGGATGGTTCCAATGAGTTTAGGAATGCTATGAAGAAGATTGTGTTAGGCCCGGCACCACCAGAACAACAGGAGGAAGAGGAGGAAGATGACATCCAGGGCTCCAAGGATCCACTCAGAGAGGTCAGGGAAGTTAGGAAGGAATACACAAGGGAATCAGGTGAGCCAATCCTAAGCTGGCTAGTGAGATGCCGTGGCATTGGTGCTAATGCCCTGCAGGTAGGAGACAAGTCTGCCAAGCAGCTGGGAACACTCACTAAGGAGAGTGGAGTGGACAAACACCTAGCAAGTCCTCTTGGTAGGGTTAGCTTGTGGACACGCCTTCTTTTGGCTGTGGCTATGAGATATCCTTCCCGAGATGATTTGCCATGGGCTGCCAAGAAGTGGAACACCGTTGAGCAGGGAATTAAGCTTCTGAAGGAGTTTGCTGTGAAGGAAGTGCTTTATGGAGATCATGGCACTCATGAGCCTGACGATATTCCTTTGGGAACAGGTCTCATGAAGAAGCTGATTAAGCTTGCTCCTTCATCCTATGCTAACATCTTGGCCAGCAAGTTTCTAGCAAGGAGTGATAATGGAAGATCTTTCACTGTTGGTGAATTCACTGACCAGCTCAGGCAGATAGAGGATAGCTTGTCACATTCTGGTATAATCTGTGCCATAAAAACTATGACTACAGAGATTAAAGATACTATGAAAGAACTGAAGGAGGACCTTAAAACCTCAATTTCCAATCAGGTAAAGGATACCATTCCTGCATCATCTGAATGGGTGCATCTGAATGGGTGCAGTCAGGAACAGAGCGCCCACCTCCTGCAAGGCAATTCCAGCCTAGGAGGAGACAAATTCCACCTAGACAGCAGCAATCACGTGCGTCACTGTGGATACTTCTGCGTGACACATACGGTGAGAACATGAACAAATGGGATGGTAAACCTACTTCAGCTCTTTCAAAGAGGGTCAGGGATCTGCAGAGTGGCAGAAACAGAGGCAGTAATGCCCGAAAAGTAGCTGTCACTTCTTCAGCTCCCGAGAGCAACTGCAATTGTTCCAACAGTTGCAGTTCCTCTCACAACAACACCAATCACTGTGTATACCCTCCATGCCATGTTCAGCATTAGGGGTGCCCTGCCTCCAGCCAGGAGGAGGAAAGGGATAGTGGAGAGAACCGAATCTATTGGAATGTATTCATTAGGTGGCCTGGTAGTTCAAGAGTTTGGAAATACAGGGCTTTAGTTGACACAGGTGCTCAATGTACTTTATTGCCATCAAATTGCAAAGGGACAGAGTCCATATCTATTTTTGGAATCACTGGTGGATCTCAAGAGTTAACTAAGGTACAGGCTGAGATCAGTTTAACTGGTAAAGAGTGGAAGACACATACTATTGTAACTGGTCCTGACACGCCTTGCATTCTGGGAATTGACTTTTTGAGACAAGGTGGTTTCAAAGATCCTAAGGATCATAAATGGGCTTTTGGAATAGCATCCGTAGAGATTGAGGTTGATAAATTGAAATTGTCTATTAGACCTGAACTTTCTGATGAATCTGCAGTTGTGGGACACCATGACATAGAGGACTTGGAAGTGCCAATTGCAACTCAAACTGTTCATCATAGGCAGTACAGAACTAACCGTGACTCTTTGTTGCCCATTCATCAGCTGACTCGTCAATTGGAGAGTCAGGCTGTCATCGAGAAAGCTCATTCACCTTTCAACAGTCCCATCTGGCCTGTGCGTAAACCTACGGGTGACTGGAGACTGACATTTGACTTTCGTGCCCTCAACGAGGTGACGCCACCCATGAGTGCAGCTGTGCCGGACATGCTGGAACTCCAGTACGAGCTGGAATCAAAGGAGGCTAAATGGTATGCAACCATAGACATTGCTAATGCTTTCTTCTCTATTCCCATAGCAAAGGAGTGCAGGCCTCAGTTTGCATTCACCTGGAGAGGAATCCAGTACCAGTTCAATCGTTTGCCTCAGGGGTGGAAACACAGCTCAACCATCTGTCACTCAGTCATCCACAATGCACTGGAGAAAGGTAAAGCTCCAGAGCACATCCAATACATCGATGACATCATTGTGTGGGGCCAAACTGCTGAGGAAGTCTTCGAGAAAGGTAACAAAATCATTGACATTCTGCTGCAAGCAGGTTTTGCCATTAAGAGAGACAAGGTCAAAGGACCTGCCAGAGAAATTCAGTTTCTGGGAGTGCGGTGGCAGGATGGTCGCCGTTACATTCCTCAGGATGTGATCAACAAAGTCTCTACCATGGCAGTTCCCACCAATAAGAAGGACACACTTTCTTTTCTTGGTGTGGTGGGATTTTGGAGACTACACATTCCTGGTTTCAGTCAGATTGTCAAACCTCTGCATGATGTGACTCGTAAGAGAAACAATTTCGAGTGGGGACCTGAACAACAAGCAGCCTTTGATCAAATTAAACGAGAAGTAGTCCATGCAGTGGGCTTAGGACCTGTGAGATCTGGTCCGGACATTAAGAACATTCTGTACACGGCTGCCAGTGACAATGGTCCAACTTGGAGTCTTTGGCAGAGAGCTCCAAATGAGACACGTGGTCGTCCACTTGGTTTCTGGGGACGTTGTTACAGAGGTTCAGAGGCAAATTACACTGCAACTGAGAAAGAGATTCTAGCAGCCTATGAGGGAGTGAAAGCAGCTTCTGAAGTGATTGGAACTGAGTCACAATTGCTTTTAGCTCCTAGACTGCCAGTTCTTAACTGGATGTTCAAGGGCAAAGGTTCATCACCACATCATGCCACAGATGCAACCTGGTCTAAATGGGTGGCTTTGATAACCCAACGAGCACGAATGGGTAATCTTGACCGACCTGGTCTGGTGGAGGTGATCACCAACTGGCCGGAAGGCACAGACTGTTCCAAACCTCCAGAGGAGAAAGTAACTCGTGCTGAGGAAGCTCCTCCCTATAGTGATCTCTCTGATCAGGAAAAGAACTATGCTTTGTTCACAGATGGTTCCTGTCGTCTTGTTGGGAACAAACGAATATGGAAGTCAGCAGTTTGGAGTCCAACCAGGAGAGTTACCGAAACGAAAGATGGAGAAGGAGAATCCAGTCAGTTCGCTGAGGTAAAAGCTGTTCAACTTGCTCTTGATGTGGCTGAACGTGAGAATTGGCCTATCCTTTACCTCTACACCGACTCGTGGATGGTAGCCAATGCTCTATGGGGTTGGCTGAAGGACTGGAAGAAGAATGGTTGGCAGAGGAAAGGAAAGCCTATTTGGTGTGCTGATCTATGGCAGGACATTGATGCACAGCTGGAGAAAATTCCAGTGAAGGTGCGGCATGTAGATGCACACATGCCTAAGAGCAGAGCTACTGAGGAACATCAACATAACCAGAAGGCAGATCAAGCTGCTAAGATTGCTCAAGTTGATACCAACTCTGAACTTGACATTGACCTTGATTGGAAACACCGAGGTGAGCTGTTCTTAGCTCGGTGGGCCCATGACTCATCTGGACATCAAGGCAGAGATGGAACATACTGATGGGCTCGTGATAGGTCAATTGACTTGTCCATGGACGCTATCACCCAAGTCATCTATGACTGTGACATTTGTGCTGCTATTAAGCAGGCTAAGCGAATCAAGCCCTTATGGTATGGTGAGAGATGGTCAAAGTACAAGTATGGTGAAGCCTGGCAGATTGACTACATCACTTTACCTTGATCTCGTTCTGGCAAGCAGTATGTGCTAACGATGGTAGAAGCCAGCACTGGATGGTTGGAAACCTATCTAGTTCCACATGCTACTGCACGTAACACCATTGTTGGTTTGGAGAGACAGATCATGTGGAGACATGGAACTCCAGAGAGAATTGAGTCAGACAATGGCACTCATTTCAAGAACAATCCTTTGAAAAACTGGGCCAAAGAGCATGGTATTGAATGTATCTATCACATACCCTACTATGCACCAGCTTCAGGGAAGATTGAACGCTACAATGGTTTGCTGAAAACCACCCTAAAAGCCATGGGGGGTGGAACTCTAAAAAACTGGGACAAACATTTAGCAGAAGCTACTTGGTTGGTAAATAGTAGAGGTTCAGTAAACAGAGCAGGACCTGCACAATCAGATTTGGTCCAAACAGTAGACGGTGATAAAGTTCCTGTTGTACGTGAGAAGAATCTGTTAGGGAAAACTGTTTGGGTATTTTCTCCTTCGGGCGAAGGGAAACCTGTCCGAGGGGTGGTTTCTGCTGAAGGTCCTGGTCATACATACTGGGTAATGCAGGAGAATGGTGAAATCCAGTGTATTCCACAGAGAAATTTAACCTTAGCTGAGAGAGTTTAAATTCAAGCTGTTAGGAGTTTTCTGTTCTAGGTAACATCGGCGCCCAACACTGAGAGAATCTACGATAGAATCTACAGTACGTGAGCACGAACCCAACATCACCTGGGAGTCCCTGTTCTGAGCTTTTGAATCACCTGCATCTGATTGAAGTGTGAACTGAACTTGTATATATTGTTTTAGTGTAAATATTGGTTTAGATTAGATTGGATAATTCTCAGCGATACTCTGAGCGAAGTAGACAGGGGTGGATTGTGCTAGTTTGAAGCAAGCTGGGATGTTTTGGTAACAGAACTAGATAATGGGCAGTGAAATGAAAACAATTGATGTCAACTTCTCTCACAGTCTCGCTGAGAACTCTGGGAAGAAGAAAGACTTTTTCTCCATTTTGTTTCTCTCTCTTGCTTTTGCCTTAGACCTGGTCACATCTCATTAACCCTGCTCCTACTAACCCTACTCCCTAACCTCTTGGCTGCACCTCTCTTCTTCCTGAGGACTGGGGTAAGGTTGAGAGGGCCGGGGGAGGTTTTGGGGTGGTTTGAGAGCCCCTCCTGGGGACTCAGGTTTCTGGGAGGGGAGTTGTGCTTTTGTATTGTTTATCCTTTGTATATTTCTGTATATAATTGTATATAACTGTATATATTGTAAATAGCTGCTTGTAAATTCTGCTAGCTGTAAATAAATTGCTTCATCTATATTCCCAGGGTCCGTCTGAGTTAGCTGGGGCAAATTCAAAAGTGTGGGAGGGGTGGGGTAACCCCCAAACCATCACAAATATATAGTAATCTAATGTCCTCAGATAATGGCCCATTGGCCAGGGGGTGGCATTGTGGTGAATAGTCCCAAAGGACATAAAATGGGCTTAAGCATGTCCTGTCTTATTTATCTGCCTGTCTGCATTGCAGCCAGAGGCAGGAAAACAGGACAAAGAAACCCAGGCAACCTAGTCTGGTTTAGTCTGGTTGCCTGAGAGGGGTTTCATGAGGACCACACCCCTGTCATGTGCAAGGCGTATGCGCCCCCCATTTTGGAAGACAACAGCCTGTGGATTCTTCCTTTTTTTGGGTCTACTTGGGTGATTGCCAGAGGTGATTGGGTGATTGTGTGGCCAATGAGATCATTAGCCTCGGCCATTACCCTATAAATGGGGTTGAACAGGTGAAAAAGGTGCATGCGTGCTCGTTCATACCTCGCTCACCTGCCACTCGCCCGCCCGTTGCCTCAGCCATCTCGAGCTGCCTCAGCCTCGTCAGCCAGCAGCTGATTCCACTTTGCAGCCCACGTGGAATTTGCCACAGGACTTTTGTTGAATATTTTCCTGCCTATGTTTTGGGCCATGGACATTAGGACTAGTGAGTATTCTTCATTCTTTGTTCAAGTTGCTGAAGGATTTTAATCAATCTCACAAGGGGCAAATTCAGCTGCCAGATTCTCTATCAAAGACATTTTCTGAAATCTTTTAAAATTCCATTGTATATAGACATTCTGTAAAATAGTTCTGCTAACCGCATCTAAGAACTTGTGTGGAGAGTTGTAAATAAGTTTGGGGGGATTATTTTGTGTATATTAATAAATTATTTAATAACTTTTAAATAGGCCTCATTGCATTTTACCCCAAACTCAGATTTCAACTAGTCCCCTTTACAAAAGATGGGGAGACAGCTTGATGCAAGCAAAGTTCCAATTTATTTTAGCAACATACAGGGATATATATACTATCTTGGCTTAAAGCTTTACTTTTTGATTGGTCATTTTATCACGTGAAAAATCGTCTTTTCTTCTAATCTATAACCTGTCTGCCACGTCTGGTTCTTGTGGAGCAACAGTCTCAGCATATTCATCAGATAACAAGGTCCTGTTTCCTTGCTTCTTCTAATCTGCAAGTTCTCATTCTTTTCTCCTGCACAATGTTCAGGATCATGCTGACTCCGTTTGTGCCCAAGGCTTATGTTGCAACTGGTCCATGATTGACCATTGTTCTACACTAACAACCTGTGATCCTACAGAAAACTACTGTTCTGATTTTGAAATCTGCTAGTTTGTTGTGAAAATCGGTGTCCTTCTGATGGATATCTACTGATTCCCACTATAGATGTATTGTTTTGGAGCTGAATTCTCCTGTTATGTGGTGTATGTCTTGGTTGTGCTGCATGTCTAATGATTTGTGAGAGAATACTCCTGTTCTGATTTTGAACTCTGCTAGTTCGTTGTGAAAAGTGATGTGTTTCTGCTGGAAATCTCCCGATTCAGAGAAGAAATGTGTGCCTTCGGACAAGAACTCTTCTGTTTTGTGGTTTACCTCTTGGTTGTGCTGCATATCTAGTGATTTATGGGAGAAAGCTACTGTTCTGATTCTGAACTCTGCTGTTTTCTTCTGAATATCACTGATTTTCTGCTGGAAACCTACAGATTCATTCCATAAATGTGTGCCTTTGGACATGAATTCTTCTGTTTTGTGGTGTACGTGTTGGTTGTGTTCCATTTGTAATGATTGATGGGAGAAAACTACTGTTCTGATTTTGAACTCTGCTAGTTTCTTCTGAATATCCCTGATTTTCTGCTGGAAATGTGCCGATTCAGAGAAGAAATGTCTGCATTCGGATATGAACTCTTCAGTTTTGTTGTGTACGTCGTCTTTGTGCTGCATATCTAATTGTTTACAGGAGAAAATGACTGTTCTGATCTCGAGCTCTGCCAGTTTGTTGTGAAAATCAATGTGTTTCTGCTGGATATGTAGTGGTTCCCACTAAAAATGTATTGTTTTGGAGCTGAATTCTCCTGTTTTGTGGTGTACGTCTTGGTTGTGCTGCATTTGTGGGAGAAAACTACTGTTCCTATTATGAATTCTTCTAGTTTCTTCTCAATATCGCTGATTTTCTGCTGGAAATCCACTGATTCAGAGCGGAAACGATGTGATGGTTTGGGTGTTCCCTGCCCCCCCACACTTTAGAAATCACCCAGACTAGACTCAGTCAGCTCTGGAAATATGAATTAAGCTATTTATTTACAGGTAGCACAATATACAAGCAGGTATTTACAATATATACAGTTATATACAGAAATATACAAGGTAAAAGTAATACAGAAGCACAACTCCCCTCCCAGAAACCTGAGTCCCCAGGAGGGGCTCTCCACCACTCCTGCACCTTCCCCCTACCCCTGTCAACCTTATCTCAGTCCCAAGGAAGGACAGAGGTTTGGCCAAGAGGTTATGAAGCAAAGGTGGGTTACTCCAAATGAAGGGTGAAGTCAGAGGGTAGGTGTCGTGGGGGTTTCGTTTGGGTTTTGGGGGAATGAAATATGAGGCCGAATTTTAAAAGGGTTTAAATAATTTAATATTATATAGACAAGAAATCCCCCCTCCCCAAACTTATTTACAACTACCCCACACAAGTTCTTTGTATGCGGTTTCGAGATTATATTACAGAATGACTATGTACAACAAATTGGGAATTTAGCAAAAGTTTGAAGGATTTAGGAAGAGAGTCTGTGGCATGAAAGTGCCACTGGTAAGCTATTGAGAGTTTATTCTGGTTTAGATCGAGTTTCTCAGTTACTCACTGGTCGGAGTCAGTTTTGAGGGTCCCAAATATCATGGGTTTGGATAATTCAAGGGTTATTGGGGTGCACTGTCCGGAGCTTCCATGGGCACGGTCAAGCAGGGAGTGGTGGCTGGAGCGGCGGCTGGCTGGGAGCGCCTTAGTCAGTTCCCTGGGCTGGTGCCGTGGGCTGTAGTCATGCAGTGGTGGTGGTCCCCAAAAGCAGCTAGAAGTGGCAGATGAGCGGGTGGCAAGGAGCGAGAGGCAAGATGCGAGGTAGGCAGGTAGCTAGGGATGCTGTATTGTCCCCTTTTATGGGTTTTGACCCCACAATTGATGGTCCTTGGGCCACAATTCTGTCCAATGAGGGCTTGGCAACAGGCCAAAACACACCAAATAAGGTGAAGTCCAAGGGTCCGGTACTCCCAAATAAGGAGAGGCCTCAGGTGGGTTCCTCCACCCCAGACGCGTGAGCTTATGTAACGTGTTTACTTCAACCTTGAGGAGGCAACCCAGACTGGAAGGCACCAAGGCCATTTTGTCCCATTGTCCCCCTTAACTTGTTTACCCCAAGTATAGGCAGGGCAACACCCTTCAGGGGGACAGCATGTCCGGGCATGAATAGGTTCGTAAACATATACATTTGAGGCCTGTGCAATCCTCCACCACAGTAAGTTGTTGATCAGCCAGCAGCCCAAGCAAGAGTGAGAGAGAAAAAAAATGACGAGAGTGTTTGTGGGAGAATTCTCCCGCAGCAGGATGAAAGCTGGTAAACATGAGAACTCGTGCTGGGAGATGTCCTTGAGCATTGCTGGCTCAGGAAGCTAGGCTGTGGACAAGTGAGCAACACACACACCTGTAGGGGGCTGGGCCTACTGGCCCCCTGGGGCGGACACAGCTACAGGGGGCTGAGCTTGCCAGCCCCCTGGGGTGGAAACCACAGGTTGTTTGGCACAGGGTAACCTATCTGCACCTTGCACGTGGCTCTGGGCCAATCTGTACTGTCCACTTGTGCCAGCCCCAAACTGATTGTATACACCTCCTCTGAGCACTATATAAGAAGCTTCGCTACCCTAATAAAGCCGTACAGCAACAACCCACCCCCCCTTGCTTTCGGAGTGTCAGCGGTTCCCTCTGGGGAACACGCTGCCAAGCCAGACAAGCAGTTATGGATAAAGAGGTGGCGTTATCTCTTCTCTTTAAACTTTCTGGAAAAACAAGGAGTATCTATACTGAAGAAAAAGTTGGTCTCTTTAGTGACATACGGATTCTTGAGAGGACACTTTCAAACCCCGGACTCCTTTTTCGATGAGTCCGAATGGTGCCAATGTGGTGACACTATTTGGGACCAGGTTACTGATAGCAACAAAATAGCCAAAAAACTACAATTGCGGCGGCGCGATGTCACGAATTGTTTAAAGAAATATAAAATGGAGCACATCATTGCCGCTATGGCTGCAATGCGGCTTGGTGACGGACTAAATGTTCAGGGGGAGAGACCGATAGAAGTGCTGGCTACGACCACGAGCTCCTTCTTTTCTGACCTGAAAATTTCCCTGGGCATGGTGGTGCCTCTGATGGGCACTCCCAACACTCCTGTCACCCCAGCGCAGCCTGTGGCGCCCCAGCAACCGGTGCCACCACCCCAGAGCGCCCCCAATGCTCCTGTTGCCCCAGCGCAGCCTGCAGCACCCCTGCAACCAGCACCACTTCCCCAGGGTCCTCCCAGTGCCCCTGTCATCCTGCTGCAGCTCACGGCGCCTCTGTGACCGGCTCCGCTTCCCCAGGGTGCTTCCAACGCCCCTGTTGTCCCAGTGCAACCGACGGCGCCCCCACAACCGGTGCCACTACCCCAAGGTGCCCCCAACGTCCCTTTCTTTCTGGTGCAGCCAATGGTACCCCTGCTGCCAGTGCCGCTGCCCTTCAGTGTTCAGTTTTCCCCACTACTGCCTTCCACCACTGCTCTGCCACTTCCGCTGCAGGTTCCTGGTGCTGCTGTTCCATCCACCCTGCCAGCCGTAGTAGTCCTGCTTTTGACTCCAGATGCGATGGGCGGACCGTCCTTTCAGACCCGACAACCGCCGCCTATCATCAATATGGACACTAGTGACTCCTCACATTCCGACACTGATGATGTCGATTACAACATTGCCTAAGACTGGCAAAAACATAAAATAATGCCTTCTGGTCCTACCTACCGGTCAGCAGCACTGCAAGGTGAAGGGGTATCGGGAAAGACTCTTCAGCTTACACCTGCCCATCCACAGCATCAGTGGCATGCTGTTATTCGTGATGCTTTACTAGAAGGAGATTGGGAAACAGCTGCTGCCTTGGGGAGCGCAGCGGTATTCCCAGTCGTGGCAGCACGAACCGCAGATGGACAGCCGGGAGCTACACACAAAGCTCTTGATTGGAAGCTTCTTACGCAACTAAAAGGAGCAGCATCTACCCACGGTTTGCACTCACAACCAACTAAACAATTACTGAATTATATCTTTTCTGCCCACATGTTATGTCCGGCAGATTGTGAGACTGTTGCAAGATTGATCTTAACACCATCCTAGTATATGCTGTGGGAAAGGGCATGGCGTGATGAGTGCAGGAAGGTGGTGGAACAACCGCAACAACAGGGCAACCCTTTGCTTAATATTCACCTGGACACATTGCTGGGAAAGGGGGCCTACAGTTCGCTGGATGCTCAGATACGGCATCCCTTTGAATGGCACCATGCATCCATGGCGACTGCCTGAGCAGCTTTTAATTTGGTACCCACAGAACCAAAAACGCCTAACTATACTACTATCAGGCAAGGCTTAAATGAGGACTATAGTCACTTCATTGATAGGCTGGCAGCAGCAGTGGAAGCGGCTACTGAATTAGATTCTGCGACCAGAGAGGCCTTTTTTCGAACCCTAGCCTTTGAAAATGCGAATAATAAGACCAAACAACTATTGTCTATCTTGCCTAGGGAGGCCTCAGTGGATGATATGTTGGAGCGAGTTGCCCACATGCCTACAAACCAACAGCAGGCATTTGTTGCAGAAAAAATGGATCAAGTTCTGGATAAACACACACAGCTTGTAATGGCAGCACTGCAGTCATTCACCCCAGTGAATCATGGCTGTCGGACCAACAACCAACAGGGCAATTGCTTCCGGTGTGGCCTATCCGGACATACGTGTTACCACTGCCCCCAAGCCGTGGTCTGGTGTGACAACTGCCAGGTTGACACTCATGCCACTGCGAGTTGTAGGCGCTCGGGAAACTACCAGCTCAGCGCGACAGGCAGCCGTGCGACGACACAAATCGCTGCTCCACCGGTACCATCTGTCCAGCAACCTCCGGGGGCCTTGGACTGGACCTGGCAACAGCAGTAAATGTGACCCTGATTGATAACCACCTGGTCCGCATTGCTACCTTGATGAAAGGCCCATTAGTGATAAATGGCTAACCCACTGGTGCATTGCTCCTAGGAAGGTCCTCTCCCAGTCTGAATGGACTGTTGATCATTCCTGGGGTGATCGATGTGGACTACACTGGAATCATACAAATTGTGGTGTACACTAACAATCCACCCATCTTAGTGCCAGAGGGAAGTCACATTGCCCAACTGGTACCAACGATTAACTTGTTGCAGGACTTGGCCCATGCCCATGCTTTGCCTAAAAGGGGAGAGCAGGGTTTTGGATCAACAGGCGTCTTTGCAATGCTAACCCTGGCTATGAATCAACGGCCAGTTGCCATAGCTACCATTACTACTGGTCATGACACAATAACCATGGACGTTCTCCTTCATACAGGTGCCGACATAACCATCTTTTCCACAGTTACATGGCCCCCACACTGGCTGGCGGGCCCAGCAATAGATGGTATTGAAGGTGTTGGAGGAGTGTCTCAGACTCTGAAAAGTTGCAGCGGATCAGCATAACTGTTGATGGAAGGACAGGCCATTGTTGGGAAACACGTTCGGTGGAGCGCTATGAGAAGATGACTCTTTGTTCACCAATATGGTTAGATGGTCAAATCCCCTTTATTTCCATGATACAGTGACTTATATGCGTTCTAGCAAGAGGCGTGCTCAGCTTAAGATTGGTTACAGTCAGAGGGTCCAGAGTTACATGTAAGGTGTGCATAGGTTAACTTATCACAACATTCTAAGGGTCAGCCTCCCAGACCACCCACTCCAGCCCCCTTGGTCATCTAGTCTCTGCCCACTGCAGCTGTGTGTGGGGTGCTCAGTTGTTTACATCTTGATTTCCTAGCCTCGCTGGGAACCAAGGACGTTCTCAGCTCAAGTTACCCATGTTTATGACTTTATGTCCTCGACTGGTGAGAAATTCTTCCACAGGCCATGTCTTTGCAACCATCTTGCCTCTCCCACAAAGTATAAATGCACTCACTGGCAGAGATGCATGACACAGATGGGAGTCATGATAACCACCCCACAAGTAATTTTTCAGCAGCGGTGTGCGACTTTGAAGCAGGCTAGAATGTTTTGGTGAGAAAAAGTAGATTATAGGCTGTGAAAGGAAAGCAATGGTGATGTCTGCTTCCCTCAGAGTCTTGCTGAAGAAGAAAGCAAAACATTAGATAACACTCACGCCATTTTGTCTTCACTTTCGGGCTGGGCTTTGACTGAGCTGCATCTCCCTAACCTCACCTGACACTCACCTTTGCTTCTTAAGCTCTTGGCTGAACCTCTTTTCTTCCTTAGGACTGGGGTAAGGTTGAGAGGGGCAGGGGGAAGGTGCAGGGGTGGTTGAGAGCCCCTCCTGGGGACTCAGGTTTCTGGGAGGGGAGTTGTGCTTCTGTATTACTTTTACCTTGTATATTTCTGTATATAACAGTATATATTGTAGATATCTGCTTGTATATTGTGCTAGCTGTAAATAAATAGCTTCATTAATATTCCCAGAGCCGGCTGAGACTAGTCTGGGTACCTTCTAAAGTGGGGGGGCCAGGGTAACACCCAAAACACCACATATTTTATTTGGCTTCTCCCAACGTGGGGCAAATTCATTTGAGTGACTGTTAATTAACTCTGGGAATCAGAATGAAGCTAATAAAGCAGTTATTTTACTTGGTGGGGGCTCTTATGTGGTATGTTTTCTGTTTTCTTGCATTCAATTGGATCAAAGCCCAAATTGTTTATTACTTTCTTAATGTAGCTTATAAGAAGGCTAAAGGTAAACTCACAACCATTTTCTGGTCCTGGGGTGATCTCATTCTTGGGTATGCTGGTTTTAATGTCACTGAAAATCTTACCAGTATCATTACAGGAGTATTTACCAATAATATTACATCCAATCAAAATACTGCCTTAACTACAGCCCTCATGAGAGTAATTCGCCCCAGAACTGAGATGCCAGACATTTGTTCAGGATTATGTTCATGTAAGACTATGATGTTACTCTTAGATGTCAATTTATGTCTTGTAATTTTGATTTTCATATTAATTCTGGCATTATGTGTGAAAAATTCAAGTGCCATGCCTGTGAAAACTAGGAAAGTCTCTGTCTCGAAAGTGAAAGGGACAGTGTCTCAACAACTACCTTCTCCCCAGCCAAATTCAGGGACAGTTTTGCAACCAAATCAAAACAAAGGAACACAATCTCCTTCCCAGCCAGGGACAGTCCCTATACCTACCTCTTCAGATTATGGGAACGCTGCCAAAACTCCAAGTGTAATGACAACAGAGCAGGATTGGCAGGCGTGCCAGGAGTACAGGCTCAAAGTCGGAATGCCACTGGTAATACTAGTAACACTAAAGACACAGCATTTGACAAAATGTGATTCAAAGGAGGATGTAAGAGAGGGGACCTCTGGTGAGCAAGAGGAGGAAGAGGAGGCATTTAGTCTTTTGGACCTGGCAAGCATGCTCAGATCCCAATACTTGAATGAGAAGAGCGCTGTGAGGTTGGCTGCCAAGAAGGAGGATGGTTCCAATGAGTTTAAGAGTGCTATTAGGAAGGTTCTGTTTCTAGGCCAGGGACAAGCAGATCAACAACAGGTCAGGGAAGTTAGAAAGGAATACTCGAGGGAATCAGATGAACCAATTCTAAGCTGGCTAGTGAGAGGCCGTTGCACTGGTGCTAATGCTCTGCAGGTAGGAGACAAGTCTGCCAAGTAGCTAGGACCACTCACTAAGGAGAGTGGAGTGGACAAATACCTGGCAAGTCCTCTTGGTAAGGTTAGCTTGTGGACACGTCTTCTGTTGGCTGTGGCTATGAGATATCCTTCCTGAGATAAGCTACCATGGGCTGCCAAGAAGTGGAACACTACTCAACAGGGAATTAAGCTTCTGAAGGAGTTTGTTGTGAAGGAAGTGCTTTATGGAGATCATGGCACACATGAGCCTAATGACATTGCTCTTGGAACGGGTCTCATGAAGAAGCTGATTAAGCTTGCTCCTTCATCCTATGCTAACATCTTGGCTAGCAAGTTTCTATCAAGGAGTGATAATGGAAAGTCTTTCACTGTTGGTGAATTCACTGACCAGCTCAGGCAGGTAGAGGACAGCTAGTCACATTGTGCCATAATCTGTGCCATAAAAACTCTGGGCACAGAGATGAATGATACCATTAAGGATGGCATCAGAGATAGCATAAAAGAACTGAAGGAGGGTCTTAAAAACATTGCCAATCTGGTACAGGATACCATGCCTGCAACATCTGAATGGGTGCATGTTTCTGCCATCAGGAACAGACGCCCACCTCCTGCAAGGCAATTCCAGCCCAGGAGGAGACAAATTCCACCTAGACGTCAGCAATCACGTGCGTCACTGTGGATAATTCTGCGTGACACATACGGGGAGAACATGAACAAATGGGATGGTAAACCTACTTCAGCTCATTCAAAGAGAGTCAGGGAACTGCAGAGTGGCAGAAACAGAGGCAGCAATGCCAGAAAAGTGGCTGTCACTTCAGCTCCTGAGAGCAACTGCAATTATTCCAACAATTGCAATTTCTCTCATAACAATACCAATTATTGTGTACACCCTACATGCCATGGTCAGCATTAGGGGTGCCCTGCCTCCAGTCAGGAGGAGGAAAGAGATAGAGGAGAGAACCAAATTGGAATGTATTCATTAGGTGGCCTGGCAGTTCAAAAGTTCGGAAATACAGGGCTTTAGTTGACACAGGAGCTCAGTGTACTTTATTGCCATCTAATTGCAAAGGGACAGAGTCCATATCTATTTTTGGAATCTCTGGTGGATCTCAAGAGTTAACTAAGTTGCAGGCTGAGATCAGTTTAACTGAAAAAGAGTGGAAGAAACATACTGTTGTAACTGGTCCTGATGCGCCTTGCATTCTGGGAATTGACTTTTTGACACAAGGTTGTTTCAAAGATGCTAAAGGTCACAAATGGGCTTTTGGAATAGCATCTGTAGAGCCTGAGAATGGTAAATTGAAATTGTATTTTAGACCTGAACTTTCTGATGAATCTGCAGTTGTGGGATATCATGACATAGAGGATCTGGAAGTGCTAATTGCCACTCAATCTGTGCACCACAGTGTGATGGTTTGGGGGTTACCCCGCCCCCCCACACTTTTGAATTTGCCCCAGCTAACTCAGATGGACCCTGGGAATATAGATGAAGCAATTTATTTACAGCTAGCAGAATTTACAAGCAGCTATTTACAATATATACAGTTATATACAGAAATATACAAAGGATAAACAATACAAAAGCACAACTCCCCTCCCAGAAACCTGAGTCCCCAGGAGGGGCTCTCAAACCACCCCAACACCTCCTCCCGGCCCTCTCAACCTTACCCCAGTTCTCAGGAAGAAGAGAGGTGCAGCCAAGAGGTTAGGGAGCAAGGTTAGTAGGAGCAAGGTTAATGAGATGTGACCAGGTCTAAGGCAAAAGCAAGAGTGAGAGACAAAATGGAGAAAAAGTCTTTCTTCTTCCCAGAGCTCTCAGCGAGACTGTGAGAGAAGTTGACATCAATTGTTTTCATTTCACTGCCCGTTATCTAGTTCTTTTACCAAAACATTCTAGCTTGCTTCAAACTAGCACACACAGGCAGTACAGAACTAACCGTGACTCTTTGTTGCCCATTCATCAGCTGATTCGTCAACTGGAGAGTCAGGCTGTCATCGAGAAAGATCATTCACCTTTCAACAGTCCCATCTGGCCTTGTCTGCAAGCCTAAGGGAGACTGGCGACTGAAGTTGATTTTCATTCCCTCAACGAGGTGACTCCACCCATGAGAGCAGCTGTGCCGGACATGGTGGAACTCCAGTGCGAGCTGGAATCGAAGGAGGCTAAATGGTATGGAACCATAGACATTGCTAATGCTTTCTTCTCCATTCCCATAGCAAAGGAGTGCAGGCCTCAGTTTGCATTCACCTGGAGAGGAATCCAGTACTAGTTCAACCGTTTGCCTCAGGGGTGGAAACACAGCTCAAAGATCTGTTACTCAGTTATCCACAATGCCCTGGAGAAAGGTAAAGCTCCAGAGCACATCCAATTCATCAACGACATCATTGTGTGGGGCCAAACTGCTGAGGAAGTCTTCGAGAAAGGTAACAAAATCATTGACATTCTGTTGCAAGCAGGTTTTGCCATTAAGAGAGACAAGGTCAAAGGACCTGCCAGAGAAATTCAGTTTCTGGGAGTGCGGTGGCAGGATGGTCGCCGTCACATTCCACAGGATGTGATCAACAAAGTCTCCACCACGGCAGTAACCACCAGTAAGAAGGACACTCTCTATTTCTTGGGTGCTGTGGGATTTTGGAGACTACACATTCCTGGTTTCAGTCAAATTGTCAAACCTCTGCATGATGTGACTTGTAAGAGAAACAATTTTGAGTGGGGACTTGAACAACAAGCAGCCTTTGATCAGATCAAGCGAGAAGTAGTCCATGCAGTGGACTTGGGAACTGTGCGATATGGTCCGGACATTTGGAACATTTTGTACACAGCTGCCAGTGACAATGGTCCAACTTGGAGCCTTTGGCAGAGAGCTCCAAATGTGACACGTGGTCATCCACTTGGTTTCTGGGGTTGTAGCTACAGAGGTTCAGAGGCAAATTACACCCCAACAGAGAAAGAGCTACTAGCAGCCTATGAAGGAGGGAAAGCAGCTTCTGAAGTGATTGGAACTGAGTCAGAATTGCTGTTAGCCCTAGACTGCCAGTTCTAAACTGGATGTTCAAAGTCAAATGTTCATCACCGCATCATGCCACAGATGCAACCTGGTCTAAATGGATGGCTTTGATAACCCCACGAGTACGAATGGGTAATCTTGATCGACCTGGTCTGGTGGAGGTGTTCACCCACTGCCGGAAGGCACAGACTGTACCAATTCTGCAGAGGAGAAAGTAACCCGTGCTGAGGAAGCTCCTCCCTATGGTGATCTCTCTGATCAGGAAAAGAACTATGCTTTGTTCACAGATGGTTCCTGTCGTCTTGTTGGGAACAAGCGAAGATGGAAGTCAGCAGTCTGGAGTCCTACCAGGAGAGTTACCAAATCGAGAGATGGAGTAGGAGAATCCAGTCAGTTCACTGAGGTAAAAGCTGTTCAACTTGCTCTTGATGTGGCTGAAAATTGGCCTGTCCTTTACCTCTGCACCGACTCATGGATGGTAGCCAATGCTTTATGGGGTTGGCTAAAGGACTGGAAGAAGCATGGTTGGCAGAGGAAAGGAAAGCCTATTTGGTGTGCTGATCTATGGCAGGACATTGATGCACGGCTGGAGACAATTCCAGTGAAGGTGAGGCACGTAGATGCACACATGCCTAAGAGCAGAGCCGCTGAGGAACATCAACACAACCAGCAGGCAGACCAAGCTGCTAAGATTTCTCAAGGTGATGCCAACTCTGATCTTGAACTTGATTGGAAACACCGAGGTGAACTGTTCTTGGCTCAGTGGGCCCATGACTCATCTGGACATCAAGGCAGAGATGCAACATACCGATGGGCACGTCATAGGTCAATTGTCTCGTCCATGGACGCTATCACCCAAGTCATCCATGACTGTGACATTTGTGCTGCTATTAAGCAGGCTATGGAATCAAGCCCTTATGGTATGGTGAGAGATGGTCAAAATACAAGTATGCTGAAGCCTGGCAGATTGACTACATCATTTTGCCTCGATCTCCTTCTGGGAAGCAGTATGTGCTGACGATGGTAGAGGCCAGCACCGGATGGATGGAAACCTATTCAGTTCCACATGCTACTGCACCTAACACCATTCTTGGCTTGGAGAGACAGATCATGTGGAGACATGGAACTCCAGAGAGAATTGAGTCAGACAATGGCACTCATTTCAAGAACAATCTTGTGAAAAACTGGGCCAAAGAGCATGGTATTGAGTGGATCTATCACATACCCTACTATGCACCAGCTTCAGGGAAGATTGAGCGCTACAACGGTTTGCTGAAAACCACCCTAAAAGCCATGGGGGTGGAACTCTGAAAAATTGGGCAAACATTTAGCACAAGCTACCTGGTTGGTAAATACTAGAGGTTCTGTAAACAGAGCAGGACCTGCACAGTCAGACTTGGTCCAATCAGTAGATGGTGATAAAGTTCCTGTTGTAGGTGAAAAGAATCTGTTAGGGTAAACTGTTTGGGTATTTTCACATTCAGGCGAAGGGAAGCCTGTCCAAGGGGTGGTTTCTGCTGAAGGTCCTGGTCATACCTACTGGGTAATGCAGGAGAATTGTGAAATCCAGTGTATTCCACAGAGAAATCTAACCTTAGCTGAGAGAGTGTAAATTCAGAGTGTATAATACAAGCTGTTAGGAGTTTTCTGTTCTAGGTACCATCGGCGTCCAACACTGAAAGAATCTGCGAGAGAATCTACAGTACATGAGCACGAACCTAACGTCACCTGGGAGTCCCTGTTTTCGTCTCATCTGTGAGGAGACAAACTGTTCTGAGCTTTTGAATCACCCACATCTGTGATAGCTGGAATGAAGTGTGAACTGAACTTGTAATATTCCTTAGTGTAAATATTGTTGTGGTTTACATCAGATTATTCTCAGCAATACTCTGAGCAAAGTAGACAGGGGTGGATTGTGCTAGTTTGAAGCAAGCTAGAATGTTTTCATGAGAAAAACTAGATGATAGGCTGTGAAAGGAAAACAATGGTGATGTCTCCTTCCTTCAGAGTCTTGCTGAAGAGGAATGTAAACATTAGATAACATTCTCGCCATTTTCTCTTCACTTTCGGGCTGGGCTTTGTTTGAGCTACATCTCTTTTACATCACCTGCCACTCACCCTTGCTTCTTAACCTCTTGGCTGAACCTCTTTCCTTCCTTAGGACTGGGTGTTATGGAGGGAGGCAAAGCCCCTAGAAGGTCCCCATGTCATGAAAGTTACAGTGTCTCACATTGTAAGCCAAAAGCATCGTAAAACCAAAACAATCTTCTAGTCCCATGAGAAGTTTCCTCCCTAGGGGAGATAAAAGGTAAACATTGGCCTTGTTTTCCAACTTTCAGCCTTGGTTCTCATGCACACTGACCACCTGCTGATGGGCCGAACTTTGGGTGGTCCTACAGGTTGTTTTGGTAAGAACTGTCCAATTATTCAGGTTAATTATAACTTTGTACCAATCTGTAATAATATCGTAAAAATTGTCAGAACTGGTGAGCACACCTCTTTGGAACACTACAAAAATGGTGTGTCTGCCTGGATCGGTGTGCGCTGCTGCTACTGTACCCTGCGGACCACCAACCTACCAGCTACCAAGCCAGCTGCCTGCCTGCGGCCCGTTCCGACCGATCGGCCTGCTCCAGCACGCTCGCCTGCTTCGGCCTCAGCCTGGCGTAAGACTGCTGACGCCCGACTCTCAGAGGCCGAGGGCCTGCTTTGGCCCAATCCTGGCCGGGGAAAAGGGACAACGCCCTAGTGGTGCGCCGAAACCCTGCTAAGCTGCTGACTGTGAGTAGACTGATGAACTTTTAAAATCGAAACTGAACAACTCCAAGGACTCAAAGAACTCTTTAAAGAATCATAGACTGTCTTTTATTTACCATTTTCTGAAATGTTACTCTAACCTCATCAAAATAATTCGGTAACTCGGTTCTCGGGAAGGGGATCTTCACATTTAGCAATAAATCACTTGGTCTCTGCAAGCCAGCCTCGCGTGTTTTCCCCATGAATTTCTAGTGAAACTGCGTTCCACGACACTGGGGTAAGGTTGAGAGGGGCAGGGGGAAGGTGCAGGGGTGGTTGAGAACCCCTCCTGGGGACTCAGGTTTCTGGGAGGGGAGTTTTGCTTCTGTATTACCTTTTACCTTGTATATTTCTGTATATAACTGTATATACTGTAAATAGCTGCTTGTATACTGTGCTAGCTGTAAATAAATAGCTTCATTTATATTCCCAGAACCGGCTGAGTCTAGTGAGGTACCTCTAAAAGTGTGGGGGGGGCAGGTAACAGCCAAACCATCACATGGCCCTGCATATATTTCTCAATTCTTGCAAAGCTTTTTTTCAGAATGGGGAATTTGGCATGTTCTTGGGATCCCACACTACCCTACAGGGCAATCTACCATTGAGCGATCACACCAGACGTTGAAATCTCTCTTGCTGAAACAAAAAGGGGAAGGCAGGATTTCAGTGACACCTGAAGAAAGATTACAAAAGGCACTCTATGTTTACAGCTTTTTGAATTGTACAAGGACGGATGGTACTCTGCCAATGGGGCGACATTTTGGAAATAGTAGCCTTTTTGAGCTTCAGGAGAAGCCACCAGTTTTAATTCATGACCTAGAATCAGGTAAAGTCAAAGGTCCTTATCCTTTAATAACATGGGGAAAAGGATATGCTTGTGTCTCTACATAGTCAGGTCCTAGGTGGATACCAGCAAAATATGTTTGTCCTTACAAGGGATCGATTCAAGAAGATCAGACGAACAAGGACAAAGCAACGGCCTTCACTCCAGGATGAAAGTTGCAGTTACTGTGATCTTGGGAATATGGGAAGTTGTATTAGGTGTTAGTTTCTTTATGTTTTCAAAAACTAATGTTTGGATTACTTTAGTTAATGTCACTGAATTAGAATTGCTTTGTTTAGTTATGGTCACTCTTTAGAATTTATTTTCTATAAACCTTTTTGTGGGATGGGGACTAATTGGATTGATTTGTAGTATGTAAAATGCTTTGTTATGTATTGCTTATAATATTCTTGCTACTTATATTGCTACTATGTATTTTACAGCGTATTTAATGAATGATTGGTTGTGCTACTGTTAGGTTCTCCTTTTTACAACAAAAAGGGGGAGATGCAGGAATAGGGGAATGGCTTGTTAGCAAGGAACAGTTGCCCGAGACGAAACAAATACAGCATAGACCTTGGGCATGCAATGTGTGGGTCAGACAGACTTCAGAAGAGAAAGATAAATAGGATCTTGCAGTCAGGACTGCTCAGATAGTTGCACAGCAACATATATCAAAGAGCAGAGAAAAGTAACGAAGAAAGTAGAAACAGCGTCTTTCACCTGAGCAGAGTGTTAGCCAAACATGTAGTAGTTACTAACTTTCTTACTGTAATTTTAACCAATCAGTGATTAACATGCCAGCCTTTCTGAGACAATATATACCTGCCTATTTTTCTAATAATGTGGAATTTTGGCTTGCATCAAGTCGTTGCCCCGTCCCTTCATTGCGGCACAAACGCAGTTTATTGACTCCCTCATTCAGTCATTGAATGCTCACGTGTATTGATTCAGAATGATCAGATAGATTCATACAGCATAATCCTTCAAAATCTTCACAACCATGTCACTGAACTAAAAGCAAAAAATCAATCACAGGCTGATTTTGCAATGTGGCATATCTAACACTATCTACATCTAGTAGCAGACCTGAAAGTGCCAGGCTGGTAGCATTTGTTTGTTTTGCTAACCAGCATCCTAATTTATTTAATGTCGCTAAAGCTTGGGCTGATGCTACTTGTGGTGCAAAGAAGGAAGCAACAATCCTTTCTCCTTCATTCCAGAATTCTACATTATCTTTACAATCTTGTTGAAAAGCATGATCTGATCTTTTATGGGGAACATACTTTTTTCTCCTTTTTCTGTTTTATTAAAAATAAAGGCAGTGCTTCTTATCTTTCTGCAAGGCGCCTTTTACAAAAAGATAACAAGTACAACACTTTAAACATTGCCAACAAAATAGTTGTTTCCCATCTTTACCTATGAGTAGGAATTGTTGGAAACTCATGAAAATACCTAGATTAAGCATGGTCAAAACCTATGACCTATGCAAACACACATACAAACACAAGCATTATCTCAGCATTCAAGTTCTTGCCACAGTATCTGTCTTCTGAGCTGGTATCCATCAGAAGCCTGAAAACATGCCTGAACAATTGCATAAACCAGAAAAAGAATCCCTAGGGTGAATCTCTCTGTATGATGTGACCAGAGAATTTTCCAATTTTTCCTTCTCTCTCTTTTCTCAAAAGAATCATTGGCATTAAAATTTCTGATAATAAGGGGTTGTTATCCATAAGAAAGCAGTTTAAAAATTGAAAATCTGTAAGCTTTTCTTTTTGCAGTCCCTCTTTCAGGGTGGCTGCCCTCATACCCCCTCTTTTTTGTTTTTTTTTTTTATTATTTTTATATAATCCTTATCCTATAATGCTATATTAATATACAGAAAATACTTAAGAAAAATATTTTTAATATTCTATTACAAACTCTTAACCTTAACTATATTATCAACTTAAAAGTCTAAAGCAGTAAATCATTGCTATGGAAAAAAGCAAAGAAAATCTAAGAAGATGATACAATAACTAGCAAAACATTCAAACTATAAACAGATAGAGGAGTTTCCCTTTTGGCTTAGTGCTGCTTGGGAGCTTATGCTATTTGCCCAGCAGAGGGGCTGAAACTCTTTCTCCTCTATGGCAGAGATAACTTCTATTACGGAGGAATTAAAGCTTTACTTATATGAGTTGCTGTTAATTATTAATCGATAATCACCCTCTGGGGTTGTGTCACAGCAGGCTGACTACCTGGCACGTATCCATGCAGTGAGTAGTGGGGAAAAGGTTTGGGAGAGATTAGCTGAATGGTTGCACCTTAAAAGGGGCCATTCAGGCAAAGCTGATCTCTACTAGTGTAGGTGCAGGTCTCTACTAGTTGTGATGGTTTGGGCTTTGTCATGGAATGCAGTTTCACGAGAAATTCATGGGGAAAACGCGCGAGGTTGGCTTGCAGAGACCAAGTGATTTATTGCTAAATGTGAAGATCCCCTTTCCGAGAACCGAGTTACCCACGTGAATTATTTTTGATTAGGCTAGAGTAACATTTCAGAAAATGGTAAATAAAAGAGAGTCTATGGTTCTTTGAAAAGTTCTTTGAGTCTTTGACATTGTTCAGTTTCCATTTAAGAGTTCATCAGTCTACTCACAGTCAGCAGCTTAGCAGGGTTTCGGCGCACCACTAGGGTGATGTCCCTTTTCCCCCGGCCAGGATCGGGTCCATGCAGGCCCTTGGTCTCTGAGAGTCGGGCGTCAGCAGTCTTACGCCGGGCTGAGACCGAAGCAGGCAGGCAGACCGAAGCAGGCAAGCACGCTGGAGCAGGCTGATAAGGTGGAACGGGCCGCAGGCAGGTTGGTAGCATATGAACCAAACCAGCCGATCGGAACCATCCGAGTGATCCGAACCATCCGAGTGATCCGAACATCGATCCAGGCAGACACATCATTTTTATAATGTTCAAAAGAGGTGTGCTCACCAGTTCTGACAATTTTTACGATATTATTACAGATTGGTACAAAGTTATAATTAACCTGTATAATTGGACAGTTCTTACCAAAACAACCTGTAGGACCACCCAAAGTTCGGCCCATCAGCAGGTGGTCAGTGTGCATGAGAACCAAGGCCGAAAGTTGGAAAACAAGGCCAATGTTTACCTTTTATCTCCCCTAGGGAGGAAACTTCTCATGGGACTAGAAGATTGTTTTGGTTTTATGATGCTTCTGGCTTAAAATGTGAGACATTGTAACCTACATGACATGGGGACCTTTCAGGGGCTTTGCCATCGCCATAACACTCTGGTGATCAGCAACAGGAGGAAGAGGAGGTAGTTAGTCTGCGAGACCTCGCAAATGTGCTGGAGACATCAATACTCAAATGAGAAGAGTGCTGTGAGGTTGGCTGCCAAGAGAGAGGCTGATTCCAATGAGTTTAAGAGTGCTATGAGGAAGGTTCTGTTAGGCCTGGTACCACCAGATCAACAGGAGGAAGAGGAGGAGGATGACATCCAGGGCTCCAAGGATCCTCTCAGAGAAGTCAGGGAAGTTAGAAAGGAATACTCAAGGGAATCAGGTGAGCCAATCCTAAGCTGGCTAGTGAGATGCCGTGGCATTGGTGCTAATGCCCTGCAGGTAGGAGACAAGTCTGCCAAGCAGCTAGGACCACTCACCAAGGAGAGTGGAGTGGACAAATAGCTAGCAAGTCCTCTTGGTAGGGTTAGGTTGTGGACACGCCTTCTGTTGGCTGTGGCTATGAGATATCCTTCCGGAGATGATTTGCCATGGGCTGCCAAGAAGTGGAACACCATTGAGCAGGGAATTAAGCTTCTGAAGGAGTTTGCTGTGAAGGAAGTGCTTTATGGAGATCATGGCACTCATGAGCCTGACGATATTCCTTTGGGAACAGGTCTCATGAAGAAGCTTATTTAGCTTGCTCCTTCATCCTACGCTAACATCTTGGCCAGCAAGTTTCTATCTAGGAGTGATAATGGAAGGTCTTTCACTGTTGGTGAATTCACTGACCAGCTCAGGCAGGTAGAGGACAGCTTGTCACATTCTGGTATAATCTGTGTCATAAAGACTATGACTACAGAGCTTAAAGATGGTATTAGAGATGGCATTAAGGAGAGCATGAAAGAACTGAAGGAGGATCTTAAAAACATTACCAATCTGGTAAAGGATACCATTCCTGCATCATCTGAATGGGTGCATGTTTCTGCAGTCAGGAACAGACGCACATCTCCTGCAAGGCAATTCCAGCCTAGGAGGAGACAAATTCCACCCAGACAGCAGCAATCACGTGCGTCACTGTGGATAATTCTGCGTGACACATACGGGGAGAACATGAACAAATGGGATGGTAAACCTACTTCAGCTCATTCAAAGAGAGTCAGGGATTTGCAGAGTGGCAGAAACAGAGGCAGCAATGCCAGAAAAGTAGCTGTCACTTCTTCAGCTCCTGAGAGCAACTGCAATTGTTCCAACAGTTGCAATTCCTCTCACAACCATACCAATCATTGTGTACACCCTACATGCCATTTTCAGCATTAGGAGTGCCCTGCCTCCAGCCAGGAGGAGGAAAGGGATAGTGGAGAGAACCGAATCTATTAGAATGTTTTCATTAGGTGGCCAGGCAGTTCAAAAGTTCGGAAATACAGGGCTTTAGTTGACACACGTGCTCAGTGTACTTTATTGCCATCAAAATGCAAAGGGACAGAGTCCATATCTATTTTTGGTATCACTGGTGGAGCTCAAGAGTTAACTAAGATACAGGCTGAGATCAGTTTAACTGGTAAAGAGTGGAAGACACATACTATTGTAACTGGTCCTGATGCGCCTTGCATTTTGGGAATTGACTTTTTGAGACAAGGATGTTTCCAAAATCCTAAGGGTCACAAATGGGCTTTTGGTATAGCATCTATAGAGATTGACGATGGTAAATTGAAATTCTCCATTAGACCTGAATTTTCTGATGAATCTTCAATTGTGGGACAGCATGACATAGAGGACCTGGAAGTGCCAATTGCAACTCAAAGTGTTCATCATAGGCAGTACAGAACTAACCGTGACTCTTTGTTGCCCATTCATCAGCTGATTCGTAAACTGGAGAGTCAGGCTGTCATCAAGAAAGCTCATTCACCTTTCAACAGTCGCATCTGGCCAGTGCGTAAACTCAACGGTGACTGGAGACTGACAGTTGATTTTCGTGCCCTCAACGAGGTGACTCTACCCATGAATGCAGCTGTGCCGGACATGGTGAAACTCCAGTACGAGCTGGAATCGAAGGAGGTTAAATGGTATGCAACCATAGACATTGCTAATGCTTTCTTCTCTATTCCCATAGCAAAGGAGTGCAGGCCTCAGTATGCATTCACCTGGAGAGGAATCCAGTACCAGTTCAATCGTTTGCCTCAGGGGTGGAAACACATCTCAACCATCTGCCATTCAGCCATCCACAATGCACTGGAGAAAGGTAAAGCTCCAGAGCACATCCAGTACATCGACGACATCATTGTGTGGGGCCAAACTGCTGAGGAAGTCTTCGAGAAAGGCAACAAAATGATTGACATTCTGTTGCAAGCAGGTTTTGCCATTAAGAGAGACAAAGTCAAAGGACCTGCCAAAGAAATTCAGTTTCTAGGAGTGAGGTGGCAAGATGGTCGCCATCACATTCCTCAGGATGTGATCAACAAAGTCTCCACCATGGCAGTTCCCACCAGTAAGAAGGACACACTTTCTTTTCTTGGTGTGGTGGGATTTTGGAGACTACACATTCCTGGTTTCAGTCAGATTGTCAAACCTCTGCATGATGTAACTCATAAGAGAAACAATTTCGAGTGGGGACCTGAACAACAAGCAGCCTTTGATCAGATTAAGCGAGAAATAGTCCATGCAGTGGGCTTGGAACCTGTGCGATCTGGTCCGGACATTAAAAACGTTCTGTACACGGTTGCCAGTGAAAATGGTCCAACTTGGAGTCTTTGGCAGAGAGCTCCAAATGAGATACGTGGTCGTCCTCTTGGTTTCTGGGGACGTTATTACAGAGGTTCTGAGACAAATTACACCGCAACAGAGAAAGAGATATTAGCAGCCTATGAAGGAGTGAAAGCAGCTTCTGAAGTGATTTGAGCTGAGTCACAATTGCTTTTAGCTCCTAGACTGCTAGTTCTAAACTGGATGTTCAAAGGCAAAGGTTCAACACCGTGCCACAGATGCAACCTGGTCTAAATGGATGGCTTTGATAACCCAACGAGCACGAATGGGTAATCTTGACCGACCTGGTCTGGTGGAGGTGATCACCAACTGGCCGGAAGGCAAAAACTGTACCAAACATCCTGAGGAGAAATTAACTTGTGCTGAGGAAGCTCCTCCCTATGGTGATCTCTCTGATCAGGAAAAGAACTATGCTTTGTTCACAGATGGTTCCTGTCGTCTTGTTGGGAACAGGTGGAGATGGAAGTCAGCAATCTGGAGTCCTACCAGGAGAGTTACTGAAGCGAGAGATGGAGAAGGAGAATCCAGTCAGTTCGCTGAGGTAAAAGCTGTTCAACTTGTTCTTGATGTGGCTGAACGTGAGAATTGGCCTATTCTTTACCTCTACACCGAATCAGGGGTGGTAGCCAATGCTCTATGGGGTTGGCTAAAGGACTGGAAGAAGAATGGTTGGCAGAGGAAAGGAAAGCCTATTTGGTGTGCTGATCTATGGCAGGACATTGATGCACGGCTGGAGAAAATTCCAGTGAAGGTGCGGCACGTAGATGCACACATGCCTAAGAGCAGAGCCACTGAGGAACATCAACATAACCAGAAGGCAGACCAAGCTGCTAAGATTGCTCAAGTTGATACCAACTCTGATCTTGACATTGACCTTGATTGGAAACACCGAGGTGAACTGTTTTTAGCTCGGTGGGCCCATGATTCATCTGGACATCAAGGCAGAGATGGAACATGCCGGTGGCCACGCGATAGGTCAATTGACTTGTCCATGGACGCTATCACTCAAGTCATCTATGACTGTGACATTTGTGCTGCTATTAAGCAGGCTAAGCGAATCAAGCCCTTATGGTATGGTGAGAGATGGTCAAAGTACAAGTATGGTGAAGCCTGGCAGATTGACTACATCACTTTACCTTGATCTCGTTCTGGCAAGCAGTATGTGCTAACAATGGTAGAGGCCAGTACTGGATGGCTGGAAACCTCTCCAGTTCCACATGCAACTGCATGTAACACCATTCTTGGCTTGGAGAGTCAGATCTTGCGGAGACATGGAACTCCAGAGAGAATCGAGTCAGACAATGGCACTCATTTCAAGAACAATCTTGTGAAAAATTGGGCCAAAGAGCACGGTATTGAATGGATCTACCACATACCCTACTATGCAACAGCTTCAGGGAAGATTGAGCACTACAATGGTTTGCTGAAAACCACCCAAAAAGCCATGGGGGGTGGAATTCTGAAAAACTGGGACAAACATTTAGCACAAGCTACCTGGTTGGTAAATAGCAGAGGTTCAGTAAACAGAGCAGGACCTCCACAATCAGACTTGGTCCAAACAGTAGATGGTGATAAAGTTCCTGTTGTACGTGAAAAGAATCTGCTAGGGAATACTGTTTGGGTATTTTCTCCTTCGGGCAAAGGGAAACCTGTCCGAGGGGTGGTTTCTGCTGAAGGTCCTGGTCATACATACTGGGTAATGCAGGAGAATGGTGAAATCCAGTGTATTCCACAGAGAAATCTAACCTTAGCTGAGAGAGTTTAAATTCAGAGTGTCTAATACGAGTTGTTAGGAGTTTTCTGTTCTAGGTAACATCGGCGTCCAACACTGAGAGAAATCTACAGTGTGTGAGCACGAACCTAACGTCACCTGGGAGTCCCTGTTCTGAGCTTTTGAATCACCTACATCTGATTGAAGAGTGAACTGAACTTGTATATATTGTTTTATTGTAAATATTGGTTTAGATTAGATCAGATAATTCTCAGCGATACTCT
This sequence comes from Pogoniulus pusillus, assembly GCF_015220805.1. Taxonomy (NCBI): domain Eukaryota; kingdom Metazoa; phylum Chordata; class Aves; order Piciformes; family Lybiidae; genus Pogoniulus; species Pogoniulus pusillus. The sequence continues at coordinate 459,749 of NW_026974536.1, read as the reverse complement.
GAGCGAAGTAGACTAGGGGTGGATTGTGCTAGCTTGAAGCAAGCTAGAATGTTTTGGTGAAAAGAACTAGATAATGGGCAGTGAAATGAAAAACAATTGTGTCTCCTTCGCTCACAGTCACGCTGAGAATACTGGGAAGAAGTAGTAAACATTTGATAGCATTTTCCATTTTGTCTTTCACTTTGCTTCTGGGCTTTGACGAAGCTGCATCTCATTAACCTTGCTGCCACTAACCTTGCTCCCTAACCTCTTGGCTGCACCTCTCTTCTTTTCTGAGAACTGGGGTAAGGTTGAGAGGGCAAGGGGAGGTGTTGGTGTGGTTTGAATAGTCCCTCCTGGGGACTCAGGTTTCTGGGAGGGGAGTTGTGCTTCTGTATTGTTTATCCTTGGTGTATTTCTGTATATAACTGTATATATTGTAAATAGCTGCTTGTATATTGTGCTGCTTTTAAATAAATAGCTTCATTTATATTCCTGGAGTCCCTTCTGAGTTAGCTGGGGCAAATACAAAGTGGGGGGGGGTGGGCGGGTAAGAGCCCAAACCATCACATAGGCCGAATTTAAAAGTGTTTAAATAATTTAATATTATATACATAAGGAATCCTCCCTTCCCCAAACTTATTTACTGCTACCCCACACAAGTTCTTTGTATGCGGTTCCGAAATTATATTACAGAAGGTCTATATACAGTTAAATTGGGAACTTAGCAGAGGTGTGAAAGGATTTAGGAAGAGTGTCTGTGGCATGAAAGTGCCACTGGTAAAATTTGAAAGTTTATGCTGGCTTAGATTGAGTTTGTGCAGTTACTCACTGGCTGGAGTCAGTTTCGATGGTCCCAAATATCGTGGGTTTGAATAGATTATCTCAGGGGTTATTGGGGTGCGCTGTCTGGGGCTTCCACGGGCACAGTCAAGCTGGGAATGGCGGATGGAGTGGCTGCTGGCCTGGCGTGCCTTGGTCAGTTTCCCTGGGCTGGTGCCGTGGGCTGGAGTCATGCAGCGGCGGTGGTCCCCAAAAGCGGCTGGAAGCGGCTAGGAGCAGCAGGTGGAGGAGGGTAGCAGGATAGGAGCGAGGTGCGAGATGCGAGAAGTGAGAGAGAGATGGCAGGGACACTGAATTGTCCCTTTTTATGAGTTTTGATTCTGAGATTGATGGTCCTTGGCCACAATTCTGTCTAATAGGGGCTTGGCAACAGGCCAAAACATACCAAATAAGGTGAAGTGCAGGGGTCCAGTACCCTCAAATATGGAGAGGGGTCAGGCGGATCCCCACCCTAGGCACGTGAGCTTACACAACGTGTTTACTTCAACCTTCAAGCAGGCAAGGCCAGACTGGAAGGCACCAGTTCTGTTGTCCCCCTTTGTCCCCCTTAACTTGTTTACCCCAAGTATAGGCAGGGTGTCGTGGAACGCAGTTTCGCGGCAGAGTTTATGGGGGAAATACGCGAGGCGTTGACTGTTTTATCAGTGATTTATTGCAAAGAATGCGAGTTCCCTCTTCCCGAAACTACACCACCACTGTGAATTCTTTTGATTGAGATCAAAGCAACATTTCCGAAAATGGCAAATTAAAGAGTCTATGATGTTTAAAGAGAGTTCTTTTGAGTCTCTGAGGTTTGAGTTAACAGTTCGTCAGCTACTCACAGTCTGTAGCTTGGTAGGGAGTCCCTTTCTCCTGGTGAGGGTCCAGGTATATGCAGGCTTTCCTGCCTCTGCGGCTCGGGGTATCCGCCCGAGGCGAGGCTAGATCGGCAAGCAGCTTGTTGTCCGAGGAAGGAGCGAGGGTGAGGTCCAGAAAGGCAAGGGCACAAGGGCCAAAAGCCTCGATCCTGGCCTGTCCACCATTTTTATAATGTTCCAAAATAGGACTAGCCCACAACTCGGACCACTTTTACGTTGTTCACATACATTGGTAAAAAACAATAAGCAACTTATACAATTGGATAACATTACCTAAAACAATATAAAGACCCCTCCTCAGGCCAGCCCACCTGCAGGTGTTGGGCAGGCCTGAGAAAGTCGTTTCTACTAACCAAAACAATACCTTGTTGTCTGGAAAGCAAGGCCAAGTGAAAGAGAAACATGGCCAGTGTTTACCTTTCACTTACCCTAGGGAGAAATCTTCCCATGGGACTGAAAGATTGTTTTGGGTTTTTTTCGATGCTTCTGGCTTGGATGTGAGGCATTAGAAATCCGCATGACATGGAGACTTTAGAGGGGCTTTTGCTACTCTCCATGACACAGGGTAACACCCTTTGGGGGGACAACATGTCCGGGCATGTATAGATTTGTAAACATAGTCATTTGAGGCCTGTGCAACCCTCCACCACATGGAGGCAGGGAATTAATGTGGCCGAGTCAGGAATTTCATACAAAAATAGAGTTCCTTTATTTTCCCAAAAGCCCGTCCCCAAAACTACATACAGAAATTAATTTAGTTTTAATAACCAGATTCAGTTGCTTTGAGAAGATCTATAGGATGCCATCGATAATCTGACTATTTTGGAAGTCAGAAGTTGGAAAAGGCTTTAGCTATTAAATTATAGCGTTTTTCTTACTAATAAAGCTGAGCCAAAATAACTCACGATCAGGTTGACTTCGTCCTGCAGCCTGTCCCTCTCGCTCTCTTTCAGAAGCCATAGAAGAGTCGTTAAGAGGTATTCAGGTCTGCACAAAAGGTGTTAATGGGTGAAGCAATCCTTTTGGAGCAGAGAGCCAGGCGAGGCGGGGGGAGAAGTCACAGGCAGGCGCGAACGCTCAGGCAGGAACAAATCCAAGGTGGGAACCCCAAAGGCAGGAAGTCTCCCAATATTTATACCCTCTCTAGACAAAGAGCAGAGTTACCACTTCCTTAGGCGCGAAGGGCACAGCCAATCCCCAGCCCGATTCCAGCACGGGCGCCCCTCATGCCAGAAGGACCTCTTGCTCACCCCCTTCACGCCTGCACAGCAAGGCAGGGGATGGGGGAGGGAAAACAGGCGGCTTTTCCTCTCCCATTCAAGTCACAGAGGGAGAGGAATTTAAGGGTATACAGGACTCCAGGACAAGTGTATATGTATTGTTTCAGAGCTGAACTCTTCTGTTTTGTAATGTACATCTTGGTTGTGCTGTATATCTAAAGATTTATGGGTGAAAACTGCTGTTCTGATTTTGAACTCTGCTAGTTTGTTGTTAAAATCATTGTCTTTCTGCTGGATATCTGTGGACTCATAGTGTAAATCACAGAATCATACAATCATAGAATCAACCAGGTTGGAAGAGACCTCCAAGATCATCCAGTCCAACCTATCACCCAGCCCTATCCTGTCAAATAGACCATGGCACTGAGTGCCTCATTGTGTCTTTTCTTGAAGACCTCCAGGGACAGTGCCTCCACCACCTCCCTGGGCAGCCCATTCCAATGCCAATCACTCTCTCTGGGAAGAACTTCCTCCTAACATCCAGCCTATACCTACCCCGGCACAACTTGAGACTGTGTCCCCTTGTTCTATTGCTGTTTGCCTGAGAGAAGAGGCCACCCCCCACCTGGCTACAATGTCCCTTCAGGTAGTTGTAGACAGCAATGAGGTCACCCCTGAGCCTCCTCTTCTCTAGGCTAAACAAACCTGTTGGAGAAATTCTTGCTAGCAGAGGACACAAAATGATAAGCAACCTATGCTGGGAGCGTCCTTGAATCCATCTTGGGAGTTAAGACACCAGGCGCTAGGTAGTTCCCCCCACATGCAGCTGCAGGGGGTGGAATGACAGCTGCAGGTGGGCAGAGTTAGCCAGCCCCAGAGGCTGACCCTCAGATTGTTACGGTATATTACCCTATCCATGCCTTACATGTAACCCTGTACCCTCTATATGTAACCAATCTTGGTGGAGCACGCCTCTTGCTAGAATGCATATAAGTCACCGTATCACGGAAATAAAGCGGACTATGACCATCTAACCATATTGGTGAACAAAGAGTCATTTTACCCAGGTGCTCCATGGGTGTTAATATATGGCACCTGAACAGTGAATCAGGGATGCGGGTCGGACCGTGGCAGGCTGGCAGCAGGAAGGACCACGCTCAGAGGGCCGGGGTTGGCAAACGGGCTGACCACCCTGCGGACATTTTCATATCGAAAAGCAATGTCAGCCGGTGACATTTTTATTAGCTTACTTTCTTATTCAAATAAAGAAAAACAAATAAATAATCATAGAATCGACTAAATATTCTAATCTAAATATTTCCTAGATACAAGTATGAACAACATGCCATAATATGTATAATGAAACTAGCTTTCTAGGAGCTAAGATCTGAGACATTGATGAGAGGATGCCACAACTCATTAAAAGCATCAACTGCTACCCACTGTTACTCTTTCATGTGAACATGAATGATACTGTGAACCAGAACCTGGGCAGAACTAAGGAAGACTATAAAGCCGTGGGGCTGCAAGTGAAAAACACTGGTGCGAAATTTATCTTCTCCTCCATTTTACTAGTTAGAGGAAAGGGGGCAGTCAGAGATAGACGAAAAATTAATATCAACTCCTGTCTATGTGGCTGGTGCCACCATGTGGGCTTTGTTTTTTACAACGGGACATTCTCTGATGGCTATAATCTGGTATGGAGGGATGGAATACATCTGTCTCAAAGAGGCAAGGGAATTGTTGTGGAGGGCCCATAGGCTCAAAATAGGCTTATACATGCCTTGTCTTGCCTGGATATGTTTTCCTGCCCATACCAGAGGTAAACACATAAAAGAGACACAATAGACCTGGTGCCATAAAGTCTGGCCTGCCCAGGGCCCATGTTGTGTAACATAGTTGTGTAAGAACATAGAATCATAGAATCAACCAGGTTGGAAGAGACCTCGAAGATCAACCAGTCCAACCTATCACCCAGCCCTATCCAGTCAACTAGACCATGGCACTAAGTGCCTCATCCAGTCTTTTCTTGAACACCTCCAGGGATGGTGCCCCCACCACCTCCCTGGGCAGCCCATTCCAATGCCAATCACTCTCTCTGTGAAGAACTTCCTCCTAACATCCAGCCTATACTTCCCCCGGCACAACTTGAGACTGTGTCCCCTTGTTCTACTGGAGATTGCCTGGAAGGAGAGGCCACCCCCCACCTGGCTACAACCTCCACTCAGGTAGTTGTAGACAGCAATGAGGTCACCCCTGAGCCTCCTCTTCTCCTGGCTAAACAGCCCCAGCTCCCTCAGCCTCTCCTCATATGGTTTGTGTTCCAGGCCCCTCACCAGCTTTGTTGCCCTTCTCTGGACACGTTCCAGCACCTCAACATCTGTCTTGAACTGAAGAGCCCACAACTGGACACAGTACTCAAGGTGTGGCTTGACCAGTGCTGAGTACAGGGGAAGAATAACCTCCATCATCCCACTGGCCCCACTGTCCCTGATGCAGGCCAGGATGCCATTGTCTCTCTTGGCCACCTGGGCACACTGCTGGCTCATCTTCAGCCTACTAGGTACCAGTACTCCCAGGTCTCTTTCTTCCTGGCTGCTCTCCAGCCACTCAGTCCCCAGCCTGTAGCATTGCTAGGGATTGTTGTGGCCAAAGTGTAGGACCCTGCACTTGGCCTTGTTAAATCTCATCCCATTGGCCTCTGCCCACCCATCCAGCCTGTCCAGGTCCCTCTGCAGGGCTCTCCTATCTTCCAACAGATCAACAGCTGCTCCTAGCTTGGTGTCATCTGCAAATTACTGATGCAGGACTCAATCCCCTTGTCCAGATCATCAATAAAGATGTTGAACAGGACTGGGCCCAGCACTGATCCCTGGGGAACACCACTAGTGACTGGCTGCCAACTGGATGTGGCACCATTCACCACCACTCTCTGGGCTCTGCCATCCAGCCAGTTCTTGACCTAGCACAGAGTGAATCTGTCCAAGCCGTGAGCTGCCAGCTTGGCTAGGAGCTTCTTGTGGTAGATGGTGTCAAAAGCTTTGCTGCAGTCCAGGCAGACTACATCCACAGCCTTCCCCACATTCACCAGGCAGGTAACCTGATCATAAAAGGAGATCAGGTTGGTGAGACAGGACCTGCCCTTCCTAAACCCATGCTGGCTGGGCCTGATCCCTTGGCCATCCTGTAGGTGCTTTGTGATGGCACCCAAGATGACCTGTTCCATGACCTTGCCTGGCACTGAGGTCAGGCTCACAGGTCTGTAGTTTTCTGGCTCCTCCTTACGACCCTTCTTGTGGATGGGTATCACATTGGCAGCTTCCAGTCTTCAGGGACCTCTCCAGTGAGCCAGGACTGCTGATAAATGGTGGAGAGTGGCTTGGCCAGCTCAGCTGCCAGCTCTCTCAGCGCCCTAGGATGGATCCCATCTGGTCCCATGGACTTGTGAGGATCCAAGTGGCTCAGCAGGTCCCTTACTTCTTCCTCATGGATTACAGGGGGACTATACTGGTCCCTGACTCCATCCACCACTTCAGGAGTCCAGCTGTCCTGGAGACAACCTGTCCCACTATTGGAGATTGAGGCAAAAAATGTGTTAAGCACCTCTGCCTTTCCCTCATCCTTTGTCACTCTATTCCCCTCTTTATCTAACAAGGACTGGAGGTTGTCCTTGGCCCTTCTCTGCCATTCATGTATTTAAAGAAACATTTTTTATTTTCCTTGACAGCCGTGGCAGCCTAAGCTCCAAGTGGGCTTTTGCCTCTCTCATTTTTTTCCTACACGATCTAGCAACATCCTTGAACTTTTCCTGGGACCCCTCCCTTCTTTTCCAAAGGCTATATACTGGTTAATATTTGAAGTCCACCTCCTCCAAGCTCAACACTAGTGCATCCCTATGAGTAAGAAAGTAAGCAGGAGAGGCAAGAGACCTGCATGGATGAGCAAATGGAAGACGGAAGTTCATTGTATGTGTCAAAAGGGACTGTCCACTTGGGAGGAATATAGGAACATTGCCTGAGTATGTAGGGATGCAATTAGGAAAGCTAAGGCAAAGGATGTAAAAAATAACCAGAAAGCATTCTTCAAGTACATCAGCAGGAAAAGGAACACCAGACAAAATGTGGGCATGCTGCTCAATGAGATGGATGATCGGATGACAGAGGATATAGAGAAGGCAAAGTTACTCAATGCCTTCTTTGCTTCATTCTTTACTGCTAAAGCTGTCTGTCAGTCCCTGGGAGTAAGAGAGAATGTCTGGAGGAAGGAAGATCACCTAGAGAAAATGGACACGCACAAATCCATGGACCCCAAAGGGATGCACTCACGAGTGCTGAAGGAGCTGTCTAAGTTTATTGCTAAGCTATCCTCCATAATTTTTTAAAGGTCACGAAGAAGTGGGGAGGTGCCTGTGAGTGGAAGGAAAGCCAGTATTACTCAATCTTCAAAATGGGCAAGAAGGACCCAGGAATCCACATCAGTCTCACCTCCATCCCTGGAAAGGTGATGGAACAACTCATTCTGCAGGTCATCTCTAAGTATGTGGAGGAAAAGGAGATTATCATGAATAGTTAGCATCAGTTCACAAAAGGCAAATCATGCGTGATCAATTTGATAGTCTTCTACAATGGTCTGACTAGATGGGTAGATAAGAGGAGAGCAGTGAGTGTTGTCTACCTGGATTTCAATAAGGCTTTTGACACAGTCTCCCATAACATCCTCATAGGTAAGTTTAGGAAGTGTGTGTTAGACAAGTGGATAATGAGGTGGACTGAAAACTGGCAGAATGACAGAACTCGAAGGGTTGTGATCAACAGTGCATGCCTAGTTGGAGGCCTGTGGCTAGTGGTGTTCTCCAGAGTTCAGTACTGGGCCTACTCTTGTTCAACGTGTTCATTGATGACCTGGATGGAGGGATAGAGTGTACTGTTAGCAAATTTACTGATGATACAAAACTGGGCAGACACACCAAAAGTCTATGCTGACATTCAGCAAGACCTGGACAGGCTGGAGAGCTGAGTGGTGGTGAACCTCATGAAGTTCAACAAGGGCAAGTGTAGAGTCCTGCACCTGGGGAGAAATAACCCCATGCATCAGTACAAGTTAGGAGTTGATCTGCTAGAAAGCAGCTCTGCGAAGAAGGACCTGGGAATGCTGATGGACAAGAAGTTCACCATGAGCTAGCAACATGCTCTTGTGATCAAGAAAGCCAATGGTATTCTGGGGAGCATTAAGAAGAGCATGGCCAGCAGGTCAAGGGAGGTTCTCCTCTTCCTCTACTCTGCCATTGTGAGGCTGCATCTGGAGTGCTGTGTCTATCTCTGGGCTCCCCAGTACAAGAGGTACAAGGAACTACTGAAGAGAGTCCAACAGAGAGCCACAAAGATGATGAGAGGACTGAAACAGCTCTTTTATGAGAAAAGGCTGAGAGACCTGGGACTATTGAGCCTGGAAAAGAGAAGAGTGAGAGGAGATCTTACAAATGCATATAAATATCTAAAGGGTGGAGGTCATGAGGATGAAGCTAGGCTCTTTTCAGTGGTGGACAGTGATAGGACAAGGAGGGCAATGGATGCAAACTAGAACACAGGAGGTTTCACTTGAAATCAAGGAAAAACTTAATTACTTCAAGGGTGATGGAGCACTGGAACAGACTGCCCAGAAAGGTTGTGGAGTCTCCTTCTCTGGAGACTTTCAAAGTCTACCTGGATGTGTTCCTGTGCAAGTTGATCCAGGCATACCTGCTTTAGCAGGGTGGTTTGACTAGATAATCTCCAGAGGTCCCTTCCGAAACCTACTATACATGTGATTCTGTGATATGAGGTACCATTCTACATTAAGCTCACTTAATGGTTTCTACAGACCTCAGCCAACATGCAATTCATTGGACAGCTGCTTTGATATTTACCATAGCATATGAAATACATCAAGTTTTCCTTATTATTCCAAGAAAACTATTCTGTGACATGTTGCAAGGTACAGACAGGTGTAACTTCTGAGAACAGAAGTATCAGTAAAACATCTGGCTTGTCCGAAGTAAAATCATTTTATGAAAGAAATACCAGTGTTCTTTGTAAATGTTATGAACGTTCTTAAATAAAATCAAATGCATAGCTTAACTTCTGACACAACAGGTATATTTCACAGCTATGGACTACCAAATCAAGTTAATGAAGAAGAACATTGTTATATTTTCCATATGCTCTCCTGTTGGCAAGTGAGTTTTTGTGAATTAGGCTCCATTCCTACAATTCTTAATCAGTAAACATTAAATACTAGAGAGTTAAACAACTAAATTATACCAATGTAAAATAACAAATAAAAAATACTTTATTTTCATGCAAGATTAGAGTCTAAGACTATAGACAATGACAAATTTATGGACAAGACAAATAATTGTAATACCTGCATTAGCATTTTATTTCATATCAGGAATAAGCTCTTGAATCAAAACTCTCACTTACCATGCTCTGGTTCATTATATGGAAGAGTGTTGGAGACCAAACAATGTTATTTGGAATTAACTACTCAAAAATATATTCTCCAGAAATAACTAATGAAGTTTAGTCCATGGGATTAGACCAGAACTTGTCTGAAGTAAAATTCACAAAGCATAGGTAATGTAGATAATGGATTCTCAACACCAACTATCTCCTTTAGACATCTGCTACTATTGCATGGTAATATTTGTTAATGCAGACAAAGTCATAATCTGTTGTATGCTTGCTCTCTATTAGAAAATGATAAGACCATTAAACACTAGAAAACTAAAAGTTACTTATAAAATTATATTTACCAACAAAAAAATCTCACCTGTGCTTGTTCTGGAGTTTCCCCTGCAAAGTAAAAGATGTAATGCTCTTCACTGAAGTGTTGAACTACTATCTGAAAACAGTTTGGCCTTAAAAACAAACAAAACAAAAATGTAGCATCATTACACTTGGAAACAGGAAAACCCCCTAATGCTTCAAAAGTCCATTTTGGTTTGAATGAATTTCAAGAAAACTGCATTGCAGTTAAACTAGTTTGTTTTGGAATATTTAAGAAACTTGGAGCAGTTTCTATGGAATATGCATGTACATTGACTTAAAATTGAGGAAAAAAATACCTGATAGCATAAAAGACTTGTTAATGACGAATATTTATCACAAATATTTTAAATAAAGTGCAGGTTCTGAATGTGCTCCACAGCTCTCACAACCAATAAAATGTGTATTGGATCACATACTAATCATTGAATACATGTAACAAACTTCTAAAGTTTTAAATGTAATTATAACATTTTTCATATCTATGCTCATTTCTCAAGAAGTATCAAAAATATTTTGTACTGTTACATTAAAAGCTGAAGTGCACATTTGATTCACAACCTTACACATTGCGTTCAAGGGAATTTAACACCCCCAAACACAAGGTTACATGAAGGATCTTATTTCACTTGTAAATGATGTTCAATTTCTTTTAGTCTTTCAGTCTTCCCTTCCCCCATCCATTCTTAGGGAAATACTGAAATAATAACTGTAAAATGTTTGTTTATATGAGCTGACAGCTCTAGTGTTGGTCTAATCTGACTCTTAGCGATTCTTAAACTGGAAAAAAAATCTAAATTATTGTCCTGTTTTTAACTCAGCCAGCATCTGAGCCCTGGCAGTCCACTCAAAACAGAGGGATTTCTTTTCCCCCCCTGCTTCCCCCCCAGAAAAGGACCCAGGAGGCAGAGATTCCTTCATACGCTGCAAGTATCTCTTTTTCTGTCAAAGTGGAATTGGCTTCAGATCCTTTGTAACTTTGACTCCAGAATCCTAGGGGTTGACTTTGCCAGAAATATAGGTAGGTTCCACCTCCTCCTAGTTTGACAGCATCAGAGTACACTGTGTGCTTGTATCTACTAAAGCTTCATATTCTCATGGTTCTGACATACCATGCCATCTGATCATCCCTCTCCTCTAACTGGTTAGAGGCAGGACCTCTCTAGTCTTGATCAAAATCACTTGCATATTGTAAGAGTGCATTGAAGGTCCCTTCAAAAGGATCAGAAGCAGTATCAATTTGTCTGTACTTTTTTGCAGATTTCCCACTGGAAACTGGGGTAGTGTTCTGGGAAGGTTTTCCTTGGAATTCACAGGCTCGTGCAGCTAAGACTGAAGTGGAATTTATGTCCCACTTTCACATATCCTCATGGTCGCACAAGTAAAACTGGAGGATACGCCATGGTGCGTGCTTCCCAGATTCTCTCTCTTGGACAGGGAGATTCCTGCTCCTAATAGCTGAAACATTAGACTGCACAGGCGAGAACTAGTACATCTTCTCTTGCATTTTCCCAATCTTCCCAGACATTTCCTTCACAGCTGAAACAGAAGCCAGTACATGAGAAGAGAGACTTCCCTCATTTTTCCAGAGTAAGCTAACCATTTAATCCAGTATTTCTTTTGGGACACCTTTATCCATGGTGATCCACCTTCCCAAATTATCCATATCTTCATTGAAGGAGTACCTATCATTCACATCTATTAGAAGTCATCTCAGACCTTGAGGGTTTACCTTCTAATTCCAAACCACTGGCCCCATCATTCCATCCTTAGAGCAGCCAGGTGATAATGGGCTCTTCTGGGTAGCAAAGTCCTTTCCTATGTCCTACAGCTTGCCCAGGAATAAAGATTGAGTACCTCTGGCTCTTCCTCTTGTTCCCATGATGGTCCTGATTCATCCTCATCCTTTACAGGATGAGCTGTTTTCCTTTTGTATGTCTTTTTCTGTACAGGGGCGACTGATACTGGCACAGGCTGGGTCTCTGGTGTGGTTGCCATACCTGTTGGTCTGTCTGTAGGCCCAGAGATCTCCTCTTCCCCTTGTTCCCCTTGACTGTGCTGAACATCAGTGAGAAGGGCTTGATGGGCATGGGCCAGGACCCAACACATTGCAATGATTTCTGTCTCTTGGGAATTTCCAGGCTGATAGTGTACTTTTCCCAAACGTTTTACCAGTTTGTCAGGATTCAGCACTTATTTGGGGGTGACCAGTATCCTAGGCAATTGTCCATACTCTCCCACACACCCTACCACTCATAATTATCCACCTCCGGGGCAGATCTCCAAGAGGCATTCTTGGGAAAGATTTGTATTACTATGGTTAAGATCAGGTGCACATTTAGGAGACATGACAACAGAAGCAGGCTGGTGTTGGTGTCCCAAGGGTATTCAAAACTCTCAAAAGGTGAAAAATTGTTCTCTGTTCCATTCATCAATTGCATGAGATTACTGATAAATGATGACACCACACACAAAGACCAGCTTAACTTAATAACTAGAATAGAATAGAATAGAATCAACCAGGTTGGAAGAGACCTCCAAGATCATCCAGTCCAACCTATCCCCCAGCCCTATCCAGTCAACTAGACCATGGCACTAAGTGCCTCATCCAGTCTTTTCTTGAAGACCTCCAGGGATGGTGCCTCCATCACCTCCCTGGGCAGCCCATTCCAATGCCAATCACTCTCTCTGTGAAGAACTTCCTCCTAACATCCAGCCTATACTTCCCCCGGCACAACTTGAGACTGTGTCCTCTCATTCTATTGGTGGTGGCCTGCCAGGAGAGGCCACCCCCCACCTGGCTACAACCTCCACTCAGGTAGTTGTAGACAGCAATGAGGTCATCCCTGAGCCTCCTCTTCTCCTGGCTAAACAACCCCAGCTCCCTCAGCCTCTCCTCATATGGTTTGTGTTCCAGGCCTTTAGGCCTTTCACCAGCTTTGTTGCCCTTCTCTGGACACATTCCAGCACCTCAACATCTGTCTTGAACTGAAGAGCCCACAACTGGACACAGTACTCAAGGTGTGGCCTGAGCAGTGTTGAGTACAGGGGAAGAATAACCTCCCTCGTCCTGCTGGCCACACTGTTCCTGATGCAGGCCAGGATGCCATTGGCTCTCTTGGCCGCCTGGGCACACTGCTGGCTCATCTTCAGCTTACTCTCTATCAGTACCCCCGGGTCCCTTTCTTCCTGGCTGCTTTCCAGCCGTTCAGTCCCCAGCCTGTAGCGCTGCTTGGGGTTGTTGTGGCCAAAGTGCAGAACCCTGCACTTGGCCTTGTTAAGTCTCATCCCATTGGCCTCTGCCCACCCATCCAGTCTGTCTAGGGCCCTCTGCAGGGTTCTCCTACCTTCCAACAGATCAACACCTGCTCCCAGCTAGTGGAATAATCAAACCATAACATGCATGCTCTACAAAAGACACCATAGGGGGTACAAATGCGTAAAATGCATAAGGTCTATGTAGTGTAACCAGAAAAGCAAATGCAGTGAATGCCTTAACATGAAGGGAAATGTACTAAAACAGATACAGGGTGAACAAATTCTCTCTAGCAAAATTTAATTCTCCCATTATCTCTATTTGAAACTTAACCCCCACTGTGGGATGCCAAATATGCCTACCCTGGTTTTAACACAGAAGCTGATCCCTGACAGTCTTTTCAGGAGGCAGAGATTTAGAAGTTGAGATAAGGAAGATTTACTATTACAGGGAGATAGCACAAAAGAAAACAAAAATACTGGTGTATGTAGCAGCAGGAAAATAGACAAAATGCAAACTGCCCACACCCGCATACCAATGCACAAAAGGGTTTCACCCCCACCTGGATGTCAAGAAAAAGCCCTCCAGAAAAACAAAAGAAGAAACTTTTCAAACTATAGCATACACTCCAAGTCCCATAACCCCTTTCAGTCCCTTTCCTTTGCAGTGAGCATGAAGTCAGCATGGTTTTCAATAACTGTTTTGTCCTCATGGCTTTCACTGCACCACTGCAGGAGAGGATAGCCCCTCCTATCCCATATCCCTTCTATTTGGGCCAGCCAGCTAAAACCAATACAGTTATCTAACTAATTAAGCTTTCTGATACCTGTCAACAAGTGAATGCAAATATTTTGGTATTAACCAAATTGATCTTATCAATTCTTGGTTCAATAGGATTAAATTCCCTCAATATAGTTGCTTTGTATCTTTCTAATCCCTGTAATATGAAATGTGGAACAATTAATACATGATATTGAAAAATGACAATGCAAAATGCCTAATCGTTATCACATCATAATACATGAGGAAAATGTCAAGACTAAATTATAAAATTACTTATTATAAGTTGTTTACAAACAGTTGCTAACAATCAAGTTGTCATGGCTTAACAAGTTAATATTAATCAGTTTAATTTGCAAGCTACACCAACTATGGAATAAAATGCAATACAATCAATGTTTTCATTTCAAAATCAGCAAAAACTAAATAAACCACACATGGACAGTTACCATGACTCAGGAATCAAAAGGCAAGTTTATTGTGCCAGGCCAACATCTTCATTAGTGACATATTGTTCATATCTTGTATATGCCTCAAACTAGCCTTTTACCATTCTGTTGCATGTACAAGAATTCAAAGCCAGTGGCCCTACCTGCCAAATAAACTGTCGTGTACTCCATAGACTGAACACACACTGAGGTCTATTAAGCCTTTAGGTTTTGTGGCTCGTTTTTCACTTTCAAAATAAATAAGCTGGACATCATTTCCCTCCAATATAAAGTACAAGTTTTTCCATCTCTTTCCTTTACCTGTAAGGAAAGCAAGTAAGATGTTACAATATTGTTTTAAAGAAAATGTAAATTTTGTAAATAAAGGGAAAAAAACCAGTGCAGTAAGGTTTTTGTCAAAATACAAACAGAAGAACAGCATATATGCAATCATGCTTAAGCAATAACATAACGTCAGCATAAATACTCATTTTTTTTAAATGTGTAGATAAAAGAAGATCCTCTTCACAGATTCAAGTACAATTTTAGATGGTTCTCTAAACATTTTCAGTAATCTCAACAGGACTAAGCATGTGCATATGTGCTGGTATGTCTCACTACAATATTATAACAAGAGAAACTAGATTATTGGTTGTAAAAGAAAAATAATGATAAAGTCTATATCATTGACTGGTTTGCTAAAAGGGATGAAAAGCCAAAGTACAAACAATTTGTCCCTCTTTGCTTCTGAGCACATTATGTGCTAACTGTGGTAAAGACAAGCACTGGATGGTTAAAAACCTATCCAGTACCACATGCCTCTGCATGTTTCACCATTCTTAGACTGGAAAGACAAATCATGTGGAGACATGGAACTCCACAGAAATCTACTCAGACAATGGAACTCATTTCAAAAACAATCTTGTAAAAAACTGGGCCAAAGAGCATGGTATTGAGTGGATCTACCACATACCCTACTATGCACCAGCTTCAGGGAAGATTGAACGCTACAACGGTTTGCTGAAAACCACCCTAAAGGCCATGGGGGATGGAACTCTGAAAAACTGGGACAAACATTTAGCACAAGCTACCTGGTTGGTAAAGAGTAGAGGTTCAGTAAACAGAGCAGGACCTGCACAATCAGACAAACAGTAGACGGTGATAAAGTTCCTGTTGTATATGATAAGAATCTGTTAGGGAAAACTGTTTGGGTATTTTCTCCTTCGGGCGAAGGGAAACCTGTCCGAGGGGTGGTGTCTGCTGAAGGTCCTGGTCACACCTACTGGGTAATGCAGGAGAATGGTGAAATCCAGTGTATTCCACAGAGAAATCTAACCTTAGCTGAGAGAGTTTAAATTCAGAGTGCATAATACAAGCTGTTAGGAGTTTCTGTTTCAGGTACAATGTGGCATCCAAAGGAGGAATCCACCAGGAATCTACAATACATGAGTACAAACCTGAGTCACCTGGGAGCCCGTGTTTTCATCTCATTCATGAAGAGACAAATTGTTTCCTGTTTTCTGAGCTTTTGAATCACCTACATCTGAGATAGCCGGAATGAAGAATAAACTGAAAATATGGACTATATTTTTCATCATTGTAAATGTTGGTTTACATTAGACAGATAATTTTATGCAAAACAATGAATGACATAGAGGGGTTTGAGGCTCATTGGAATACTAAAATAAGAGAAACTAGATTATTGGTGGTAAAAGAAAAATACTAATAAAGTCTATAACATTCACTGGTTTGCTAAAAGGGATAAAAGGCCAAAGTACAAATTATTTGTCCCTCTGCTTCTAGTTACTTGTTCCCTTCAGATCTCTTTGCTTTTCTCTCTAATGTCTTCCACTAACTTTGCGTAAGAGATAACACATAAGCTTTGCTGGTTGTTTTCTGTCTGGGAGAGAGAGGGTGGCATTGGCCCCTTCTGGGCTACTTTTCTTTGTCCAGGAGGGGAGTTTGGATTTTTGTATTAGTTCTCAATTGTATATAATTGTATATATATGTAAATATATTGTGTGTATATACTTGTAAGTTTTGCTTTGCTGTAAATGTAGATTTAAAGCAATCATAGAAGTCATAGAAACAACCAGGTAGGAAGAGACCTCCAAGATCAACCAGTCCAACCTATCCCCCAGCCCTATCCAGTCAACTAGACCATGGCACTAAGTGCCTCATCCAGTCTTTTCTTGAAGACCTCCAGGGATGGTGCCTCCACCACCTCCCTGGGCAGCCCATTCCAATGCCAATCACTCTCTCTGTGAAGAACTTCCTCCTAACATCCAGCCTATACTTCCCCCGGCACAACTTGTGACTGTGTCCCCTCATTCTATTGGTGGTGGCCTGCCAGAAGAGGCCACCCCCCACCTGGCTACAATCTCCACTCAGGTAGTTGTAGACAGCAATGAGGTCACCCCTGAGCCTCCTCTTCTCCTGGCTAAACAACCCCAGCTCCCTCAGCCTCTCCTCATATGGTTTGTGTTCCAGGCCTTTAGGCCTTTCACCAGCTTTGTTGCCCTTCTCTGGACACGTTCCAGCACCTCAACATCTGTCTTGAACTGAAGAGCCCACAACTGGACACAGTACTCAAGGTGTGGCTTGACCAGTGCTGAGTACAGGGGAAGAATAACCTCCCTCGTCCTGCTGGCCACACTGTTCCTGATGCAGGCCAGGATGCCATTGGCTCTCTTGGCCACCTGGGCACACTGCTGGCTCATCTTCAGCTTACTATCTATCAGTACTCCCGGGTCCCTTTCCTCCTGGCTGCTTTCCAGCCACTCAGTTCCCAGCCTGCAGTGCTGCTAGGGATTGTTGTGGCCAAAGTGTAGGACCCTGCACTTGGCCTTGTTAAATCTCATCCCACTGGCTTCTGCCCACCCATCCAGCCTGTCCAGGTCCCTCTGCAGGGCTCTCCTACCTTCCAAGAAATCAACACCTGCAAATTTACTGACGCTGGACTCAATCCCCTCATCCAGATCATCAGTAAAGATGTTGAACAGGACAGGGCCCAGCACTGATCCTTGGGGAACACCACTAGTGACTGGCTGCCAAGTGGATGTGGCACCATTCACCACCACTCTCTGGGACCAGACTTCCAGGCAGTTCTTGACCCCGCACAGAGCGAACCTCTCCAAACCATGAGCTGCCAGCTTGGCCAGGATCTTCTTGTGGCAGGCAGTGTCAAAGGCTTTGCTGAAGTCCAGGTCGACTACATCCACAGCCTTCCCCATGTTCACCAGCTGGGTAACCTGATCATAAAAGGAGATCAGGTTGGTGAAACAGGACCTGCCCTTCCTAAACCCATGCTGGCTGGGTCTGATCCCTTGGCCATCCTGTAGGTGCTTTGTGATGGCACTCAAGATGACCTGTTCCATCACGTTGCCTGTCACTGAGGTCAGGCTGTTTAGATGGTCATTCTCCACTTTGTTTCCGTGTTAAAGTGACTGTTGATAAATGATGGAGACTGGCTTGGCCAGCTCAGCTGCCAGCACCCTAGGATGGATCCCATCTGGTCCCATGGGCTTGTGAGGATCCAAGTATCTCAGCAGGTCCCTTACTTCTTCCTCATGGATTACAGGGGGACTATACTGGTCCCTGATTCTATCTGCCACGTCAGGAGTCCAGTTGTCCCGGAGACAACCTGTCCCACTATTGAAGGTTGAGGCAAAGAAGGTGTTAAGCACCTCTGCCTTTTCCTCATCCTTTGTCACTATGTTCCCCGCTCTATCTAATAAGGACTGGAGGTTGTCCTTGGCCCTTCTCTGCCATTCATATATTTATAGAATCATTTTTTATTCTCCTTAACAGCTGTGACAGCCTAAGTTCTAAATGGGCTTTTGCCTCTCTCATTTTTTTCCTACAAGGCCTAGCAACATCCTTGAACTTTTCCTGGGATACCTCCCCTTTTTTTCCAAAGGCGATATACTCTGTTTTTTATCTTTAGTTCCTTCAGCAGCTCCCTGCCCATCCAGTCTGGCTGCCTCCCTCGTCGTCTCGTCTTCTGGCTCAATGGCACAGCCTGCTCCTGTGCCTTCAGGAGTTCTTTCTTGAAAAAGGTCCAACCTTCCTGGACCCCTTTGTTTTTAAGGGATGTTTCCCAAGGATATAACTGTATGTACTGTAAGTATCTGCTTGTATATTCTGATAAGCTGTAAATAATAAGCTTCATTCAATTTCCGGTGCCGTCTGATTCTAATCTGGGTGATTTCCAAAGTGTGTGGGGGGGCAGGTGTGGTGGAGGGTTGCAAAGCTCTCTTGCAAAGCCCTTGTTTGGACAGAATTGTGGCCCAAGGAGCATTAAATCGCAGGGTCAAAACCTTGCTCCCCCCATCTGCCTGCATGACTACAGTCGCTGTCCCAACCGCCGTTCTTAGCTGTGGGAAGATTTCTCCCCCAGAGGGGCATAAGCTGTAAACATAAGTCCTTTTTGGGAAAAGGACCTTGAGTCGGAGACACTGTGAGCACCCTACGCACACCTGCTGGGGGTTGACTCTGCCAGCCCCTGGGGTGGAACCACATGTTGTTTTCAGAAAATAACCTATCTGTGCTTTACACATAACTTTGAGCCAATCAGTATTGTCCACTTGTGCCAGCCCCAGTCTGGCTGGATACACCTCCTCTGAACACTATATAAGAGACTGCATTGCTTTAATAAAGTTGCTCTCGCATTGGACTGATCACACAGCATGGCACAGCTTCGCACTCGCACAGCATTCGCACCCGCACTGCATCGCACGGCACTGATAGAACTGATCGCACTCGTCAGCGCTCCGATTCGCGCCTCGCCAGCCTCCGGACCGCCAACGCCCAGCTTGGCTCATACCCGCGGAGGCTCAGACAGCACGCCCCAATCTACGATATTTGGGACCTTTGAAACTGACTCCAGCCAGTGAATAACTGAGAAACTCGATCTAAGCCAGAATAATCTCTCAATAAGCCTACCAATGGCACTTTCAAGCCACAGACTCTCTTTCTAAATCTTTTCAAACCTTTGCTAAATTCCTAATTTGTTGTACATAGACATTCTGTAATATAATTTGCAACTGCATACAAAGAACTTATGTGGAGTAGTTATAAATAAGTTTGGGGAGAGGGGATTCCTAGTATATATAATATTAAATCTTTTTAAACTCTTTAAAAATCGGCCTCGTATTTCATTCCCCCAAAACCCAGACAAACTCCTCCACGACAGCAGGTAACACCCAAACCATCACAGTGTGATTCTTTCACTCTCCAACAATGGAGTGAGCCTTGTTAGAGCAGACTGCGTTGAACCAGGACACTTGGGTAGTGGAAACAAGAATGGGCTACACAGAAGGATTCCAATGAAGTTGGCTGAGAAGCCAGGGATCAGGTTCAAAAGGCTAAATCACAGTCAGAAGTTGGCTAGAGACATAAAGAGGAACAAGAAAAAAATCTTCAGGTATATTGGTTAGGGAAGATGTGGGGACTCTAAAGAAGGAAAATGGAGACCTGGCCACAAGGGATATGGAGAAGGCTGAGGTACTTAATGAGACTACATTGCCTCAGTGCTCACCAGCAAGGGCTCTAGCTGCACCACGCAAGCTCCAGAAGGCAAAGGTAGGGAGTGGGAAAAGGAAGATCCACTCACTATAAGAAAAAAATCAGGTTCAAGACCATCTAAAGAACCTGAAGTTGTATGAGTCCATGGGGCTGTTGTGGAGGGCCTGTAGGTCTGAAAGCAACCTTATTTATGCCTGCTCTGCCTGCACCAGGGGTAAACGAGCACAAAGGTGCACAACAGACCGGGGCCATAAAGTCAGTTGCCCAGGACACCTGACTGTATAAGTCCCCACACGCCCAGCTCGTGCCTCCCTGGTGCTGGGCCCACGTGATTCCCATATTTGGAGTCCAGGCCTGTGGGTTTTGCCTAGTATGGTAAGGTTTGGCTGACTGCCAACCTGATTGGTCATTCTAGTAGCCAATGAGATCATTAATTCTCAGCCCACATTTAATAAATAGGGGTACACAGGCTCACATGCAGCCTTCCCCACATTACTTGCATCTCCGCCACATTGCTTGCTTGCCTGCCTGCATACTTCCTTGCAGCTTTATGCGTGCCTTTGTATGATTACCTGGTGTGTGCCATTGCTGCGGGTTGCCAGGAGCAGACCCACTTGTCTGCATTTGGTCGACCTGAGGAGCCAGCATCAGACCCGTGCTCAGACTGCACAAAATCCTGCCTCTGCACCTGGAGAGCCTGCCTGTGTACCCCTGGAGAGAGACGCCAGCAGAAGCCAGCATCAAGGTCAGAGGCTGCCATTTCCCCTGAAACCGGAGGATTCCAGCCTCAAAGTCTACAGGCAGAGACCCTGAAGAATTGGACACTTGCAATAGGCTGTGACATAGCTCTGGAGGGTGATTTCTTATTAATCTGAATTGTGAGTAAATACTTGAATGCCTCTGTAATTTCTATTACCTCTGCCATAAAGCAGAGAGCAGCTTTCAGCTCAGCTTTGCTGAGCAAATAGTACAAGACCCCAGGCGGCACTAAGCTGTGTGGAAAACTCTCTCTCTGTTAATAGTTTCAATGTTTGCTAGTTATTAATAAGTTTCTGTAGATAGATATTCCCATAATGTCTTCATAACCATGTAAAGAATCTGTTAATATTAAAGTTCAGTGGTTGGGGGTGGTGAGAGTTGAAAATATTGGAAGTTAATAAATATATATATTTTTATAATTATTCTCTCGCATTAATTAATTTCTCCCCTCCACCTAATTGGCGTAGGTCTCAGAATACCCCTCCGTGACAGGGGCCCAATGAGATTCACCCATGGGTCCTGAGAGAACTGATGGATGAAACTGCCAAACCACTTTCAATCATATTTAAAAGGTCATAGCAATCTGGTGAAGACCCTGCTGAGTGGAAAAGGGGAAACATAACCCTCTGTGGTGGAGGGGCTGCAGCCTGAAAATAGAGCCTCCCTATGCCTCTACATGCCTGGACATGTTTTTCTGCCAGGACCCATGGCAGTAAACAGGTTGTGTAACACACGCACACAGAGTCCGTGTATCCCTGGGGTCCGCCCAGGTGATCCCCATATTTGAGAGGGTCCAGGCAAACAGCTCCTGCCTATTAAGGTAAGGTTTGGCTTACTGCCAACCTGATTGGTCACTTTGGATTTTTGCATAAAAATTCCTGCCTCGGCCACATTAATTCCCTGCCTCCATAACAGTATGGCGCAGTGAAAGCAGAGTAGTTCAATTGTAGAATTTCTACATGAAAAGGGATGCCTAATCACAGGACTTGATTTAATTTGGGCTCAGCACAATTATAAAAATCCGGAGAAAATCCTGGAGACATTAGCTGAGAGCCCAGACCCTGTGATTACCGAGTCTCCAACAGAGTGCTACACTGTTGTTTTGGGGTCAGTGGTGACCCAGGCTCTGGCTGAATTCGAAAATTATGAGAAAAGAATTCAGGCCTTGGAAAAGGATTTATTAGAGGAAAAGGCAAGGAGCCAAAATATCTGGGAAAACATGTGGGCGCAGACCGCGGCATTGACTACTGAGATGAAAGAGAGGCTTGTAACGTCTTCAGATGCCAGATCGTCAATGCCCCTCTCTGCATATGAACTAAGTGATTCACGGGAACCGGGGAGAAAAGCAGAGAATGTCCCAAGGGATGGTTTGGAGGAAAGGAATTCTCCGAAGTCAGGCAGGAGAGACTCTGCTAGTGACTCAGGGAATTCTGCTGTATCTGTCTCTGTGCAGCGAAAAAATGCAAAGCCACACAGAAAGCCCAGGTCCTGACCGGACCCTCCCGTAGCTAGCGGGGAAGAGAGCTCTGGTGAAGAGGGCGCCATGGGGCAAAGACGCGTGCTGCCTGTCATAAAGACTGAGACCTCGAAGGGCAGAAAAGGTGGTACAGGGACCACCATTATCAAAAGGCAGTACACAGACACACAGCTCAGTGACCTGCAGGGCAAATATGCGAGAGAGCCTGGTGACTCCATAGCTGAGTACGTCTACAGAGTCTCTCGAGACGGTGGGGACAAAGTCCTTTTAGACTCCGAGGAAGCAGCCAGAGACTGGGGGGATGATGTGTTCCTGATGCGTGAACCCGAGGGGACGCACAGCCTCACCGCCCGGATAGCTTACTGGGCAAGCAGTGTCCGTCCAGCCTACCAGGGAGAGCTGACAGAACTGAGGGTCACCAGCTCCTCTGAGCTCATCACCACTCTCCGCAGACTCGCCTGTGTCCAGGCTATATATGATAAGGGAAAATATGATTGTCCCTTTTATGCTCCTCTGGACCCGGAGAGACTGCACCCTATTATGAAGGGTTTGCCAGTAAGCCTGCAAATCCGAGCAATGAGGAATATAGAAAAGATTCAAAGGGTGATTGCAAAAAATGCAGAGGATGATGCCCAAGAGCATGTAATGACTTGGGCTGAACTGTTAACTGACTTAGATGCCCACGGGCTCCAGTTTGGGTTTGGGTCTCCTGAAGACAAAAGGTCTGGGGAGAGACAGTCTCATGCTTCTCCCCCAGAAAAATCCGTGACTCTGCGCAGACAGGTCCGGTCAGTGCAGGACTGCCCCCCCAGGGGGACGGGTCCTGCAGGCTTCTCTCTGAGGGGTAGGGGAGGAGATCGACACAGTGACTGGAGATCCAGAGAGCTGAATGCTCCAAGAAATAGATGGTACCGACAAGCCCTATCTCTAGGGATATCTGAAACCATCTTAAAGCAGCTGGCAGATTGGCAGCTGAAAGATTTATTGCGGTGCCTTCAGAAATTAGCTGGGAAGTCTAGAGGCAGCCGCAAGAAGCCCAGGGCCAGCGGTGGCACGCCCAGAAGTGGCAGCCCTCCTGCGATTGTTTCTGCTGCTTCTCCGGGCAGGAAGGTTAACTCTTCCTTACCTTCTGTCATGGAGGGTAGCAAGGTCCTTTGGCAGGCCCCTGTCGTGCATGCTACAGTGTCTCACATTGAAGGCCAAAGCAATCGCAAAACCAAAACAATGTTTCCAGCAGCCGCAGGGCCCCTGAGAATGGTCCTCCCTAGGAAGGATAAAAGGTAAACATTGGCCTTGTTTTGAATTGAGGGGACCTTGGTTCCCATGCCCGCTGGACATCTGTTGGGGGCTGACCCCGGGTGGTCCTGAAGGTTGTTTTGCCTTAGCAATTGTCCAATTGTATAGACTGATTATAATTTTGTACCAATCTGTAGAAATAATGTAAAATCCCCTAAACTACATTTCGTAACATAATGGCGCAGCCTACAGCTGACGCAGGGTCTGCAACGGCAGAAGCTTCAGAAGCAGTAGTAGTGTGCGATTTGTTTTCCAAGCTGGCATCTGTTTTTGAGCCTGCCCATATACGGAGAGCCATGGACACGCTCACTGGTGATAGCTTAGAACAAGTTGCCGATACATCAGCAGATATAATTATTACGCTGTACACAGCTTTTAAGGATGTGGACGGTGTGGATATTGAGAGTTTCATTTTGTTAGCGGCATCCCTAGTTCATGCTCAAGGTGAATTTGATGGTTTTAAACTTAAATTAAGAGAGGCAGAGGAGGGTTTGAAAAAACAAGCTAATTATTTTGTTAAAGAGCAAAAGTACTGGGAGCAGGCAAGCGAGAGGACGAGACAACAGATTGAGGAGCTGAAAGCTGAGAATAGGAGATTGGGTAGTGAAGTCATTCGACAAGGCGCAAGCTTAGAAACTACACAGCGGGAGATGAAACTGCTTCAGTACGAGAGAGATGCGGCCGTGAGAGAAGTTGCCGCAGCAAACATAAACATCCCTGCAGTAACTGAAGATCGAATATGAGTTTTAGAGGAAAGGCTAGAAAGGATGTTTCTCCAGGCGTTGCAGCCGAGAGCCGAGCCGCAGACCCCACAGCCACGTGCGGAGCTGCCGCAGCCCACAGTCCGCCGAAGGGAAATGGCAGCTTACCACGGCTTGCTGGCTTTCACTCCGATTCAAGCGGCTCAGTCGTTACAGCTGCTGCCGACTGTCGGAACGCCACTGCAGACCGCAGTCCAGCGGAGAGAGTCAGCAGTTTACCAGGGCTTGCTGGCTGTTCCTTCTCTGGTCCAAATACCGCAACCGGTACCAATGCAGTCGCCGCCGCCGCTGTCCCGAGTGGAGATGCCGGCTTCCGTATGACTTAAGAATATTTCAGGACACGCCGCAGTCTGTTTCATCCCGATCATCTCAGCCGCCGAGCCAGCAGTCTGTGGCATCTCAGCCGCCGAGCCAGCCAAGCCAGCTGCGCCAGTCATTGCAGTCTACACCCGTCCCTTTGCCGCGTACCCCAGTCAGGCAGACACCACCGCCACCGCCCCTGACGCCGTAGGTGATTATACACCGATCCGCTACAACTCACACTGAAATGGACCGTCGGGACCAGCAGCCAGCGCCATCTTCCCAGCCAGCGCCATCTTCCCAGCCACCACGCCCCGAATCGCCGCCATCACGGAGCAGGGGAAGCCACGCGTCTGTGCTGCCACGCCCCAAGTATCCACCTAGAGACAACGCATCTGCGTCGTCACACCGGAAGGAGGAGGAATGCGCGCCTGCACAGCACCACCCTAAGATGTCACCTGGAAACACACCGATTAGCAGCGACACGGAAATGGAGGAGATACACGGAGGCATGAAATCATTCTCCATGAATCCTGTTTACACATCAGAAACCGTTCAAGGAAAATGGGGAAAACGCACCACAACTACAAAAAGTAACGAGACTATAACTCATTATGTGTATAGAGTGATTGATAATGGTGCTGATTCGGTAATTGTGTCCCGTGAGGAGGTGCAGGGAAGTGCTTGGGGACCCGAAGTGTTTCTTGGGAGTGGTCCCAAGGGAGATCTTGCATTAAGTTCTAGAATCTTTTATTGGGCTGGTTCTTATCATCCTTCAGATAGAGATGAGCTAACAAAATTTCGTATCACAAATTGTGATGAATTGAATGAAATAGTTACAAAGCTAGCATGTATACAGACTATGGATCAAAGAGGGATTCATCCAAATCCTATGGATGCCCCAATAGAACCACACAGGCTAAGACCTTTAGTAAAGGGTTTACCAGGAATTTTAAGAGGTATATGTGAGGCAAGAAGAGAACGTATTGAGGAGGAATTGCAAGAGAGTATACAAACAGGAGATAGCGCATCCCACCACACTACGTGGGGGGAACTGCTAGAGGAATTAACCACAAAAGGGCGAAATTTAGGTTATGCTGATACTACACCTTTACCACCATCCTTCTATAAAAAGAAGACATTTGAAAACAAGAGCAGACCTGCAGTTGCCTCACGTGGAAAGAAGCAAGAAGTGAGGCATGCCAAGGCATCTGGTAGTCCTGAAAGCCCTAAAGGAAGCCTTAAAGGGAGCCCAAGAACAAGTCCACGGTCGAGCCCCAGGGGAAGCCCTGAGACCAACCGTCGCTCTAGTTCGGGAATACTCTGGGGGCAAAGTCCCTATTATGGGCAAGCTATCTACCTAAAAGAACATAAATATGGGGTAAAGGCTCATGACCTACTGAAAGGGAACCCTAGTCGGGTAGAGCCCATGAAGGCTAAGTTTGATAATCTGAGTAAAGCAGTTGATAACATGAGTCGAATTATGCAAAAGCTTTTAGACAAGACATATAAAAACTGTGATGGAGATGAAGCAAAAGGGGACAATAACAAGAGTTCCAGAGCCGCCTCTCCTAACAGGTCAGGTCAGTCTGATCAGCAAGGGGCTAAGAGCAAGTCAAAAAACTAGACGTGGCGATGAATGTCTCAGGCCTCACTCATCACTTTATTTTTGCCTGCCAGTGGTCTGAAAAACCTGAACCCTACATTATGATTCCAACAGGACCGGACAGAGCTGCTGTGAAGTACCTGATAGATACAGGTGCACAAATTACAGTGCTAAATGAGCAACTGGCAAAGCGTTTGAGAATTCCGCCATCCAGAAGGAAGGTAAAAATAACGGGTGTCACGGGACAGCCCGACATATGCTACTTAGCTAAAACAAGACTGTGGTTACCTGGGGAGAAAAGAAGCACCCCGGTAGAGGTAGCATTGGGTACCTGTCAGCAAAATATTCTTGGATTTGATGTTTTAGCAGGTAGAAGGTGGCATCTTCCAGATGGAACATTATGGAGCTTTGGAAGTTATGAAGTGGGGAGTAATGGGGGAAAATCAGCCCATGCTTGTGTTCGCTTATTGCAAACTGCTCCTCCTTTGCCAAAGTCAAAAATCACCTGTGTTGCACAATACCCATTACCAGCAGCAGCTAGGCAAGGCATTACTGAAGTGATAGCTGACCTGGAGAAAAGAAAGATTATCACCAGAACTCATTCTCCTTACAATTCACCTGTCTGGCCAGTTCAAAAGCCAGATGGCAGATGGAGATTAACTATCGACTTTAGGAAGCTCAATAGTAACACTCTTCCCCTCACTGCAGCAGTTCCAAGTCTCTCATCCACAGTGACAGCAATTCAAGTGGCCTCTCACGCCTGGATGGCAACTATGGATGTGAAGGACATGTTCTTCATGGTGCTGCTGAGAGAAGAGGACAAACCACAGTTTGCGTTCACTTGGCAAGGTATTCAATACACATTCAACAGTCCCCCACAAGGGTACAAACACAGTGCAACTATTGCACATAACACACTTGCAGCTTTGGTTGACACTGTTCAACTTCCTAAAGATGTTAAGGTGTATCATTACATTGATGACATCTTGGTGGGAGGGAATGACAAAGAGCAAGTTGCTGCAGTAGCTGAGGATATTCGAAAGTTGTTAACTGACCAAGGGCTAACTATTCCAAAGGAGAAATGCCAAGGCCCAAGCCAGGAGGTTAAGTTCCTGGGATCATGGTGGGTGGCAGGTGCAGTATCTGTTCCAGAGGATACCTTACAAGAAATTGAGAAGGGCCAAATGCCCCAGAACAAAAGGGAGCTACAACAATTGTTGGGCACCTTGGGCTACTGGAGAAAACACATCCCAGGTTTCTTTGTGATTGCTCGTCCTCTGTATGATTTGCTTAAGAAGCACAAAGTTTGGGACTGGACTCCACGACATTCAGAGAGCCTGAGAGTTCTTAAAGATGAGCAGAATGCATATCAGAAATTGGGGCCCTTGCACCCACAAGATGCCCTAAGGGCTGAATGGGGTTTTTCTGAGCATGCCTCGTACTGTGGAATATTCCAGAGGGGACCCAGTGGTCCTAGTAGAGCTCTTTTATTTTCCTCAACAGCATTCAAAGAGACCGAGACACGGTACTCAGAATGGGAAAAGGGACTCCTTTCCCTAACTCAGGCTGTTAAAGAGGCATAGAAGCTTCGCACTACACAAGACATTGTAGTGCAAGGCCCATTTCTGCTATTGAAATCGATGCTTAAAGGATCTCCTCCACTAGAAGGAATTGCCCAAAAAGCCACTGTAAGAAAATGGTACGCCTACCTAGAGGGAATCTCACAGCTTTTGCCGCTGAGAGAGGGACCTACAAAGGTATCCAAATTACAGCAGCCCATCAACCCTGATAGAGCACTGCTTGGTCAGCCATATAAACCTTCTCCTATTCAGGTGGCCCCAGAAATGACCGCAGACTCGGATAAGTCAGGAGTGTGGTTCACAGATGCATCCTGTCGGAGAGTGGGGTGCAAGTGGCGTTACAAAGCCGCAGCTTTGGAGATTGTTACAGGCCAAACCATCACTGAAGAGGATGATGGC
Organism: Pogoniulus pusillus; assembly: GCF_015220805.1. Classification (NCBI taxonomy): domain Eukaryota; kingdom Metazoa; phylum Chordata; class Aves; order Piciformes; family Lybiidae; genus Pogoniulus; species Pogoniulus pusillus. The sequence goes on along the minus strand of NW_026974536.1, from coordinate 431,876 downwards.
AGTGCACAGGTAGGGGAACTGCGTGCTCTCATGCTGGCAGCAGAGCATGGAGCAACAACCATTTACACTGATTCCTACTCTACATTCAAAGGCGCCACTGAGTGGATTTGCCAGTGGGAAGCGAATCAGTGGAAGGTTTCAAATGTGGAAGTTTGGAGGGCTGATGACTGGAAAAGGCTATTAGAGATAGGCCGATCCAGATTCCTTAAAGTTCGTTGGGTTAAAGGGCATTCCAAGCAGCAAACTCCAGCTGCAGCCTGGAATGATCAGGCAGATTACCTGGCGAAAATAAACATGCTCAATAATGAGAAAGATGATTGGTGGAGATTAGCTGAATGGCTACATATTAAAAGAGGCCATACAGGAAAGGCAGACCTCTACTAAGAATGTAGATCCAGAGGATGGCCAATTTCTGTGACTACCTGTGAGGAAATCATTTCAGCTTGTCCACAGTGCAAAATTAGGCTTAAAGCCAGTCACCCCAACCTAGCACCAGCTCAACACATCAGAGGAGAGAAATTATGGAGCACATGGCAAGTTGACTACGTGGGCCTATTTAAACCCTCACATGGGAAGAGATACATACTGGTGGGGGTGGAAGTGGTCTCAGGATTGGTCATGGCTACAGCCACTAGTGCTGCCACAGGCGCTCAAACTACTGAGGCTTTAAGGCAGTGGTTCAGTGTTCTGCCAATGCCAGAATACATCCAGAGTGATAATGGATCTCACTTTACAGCATCATCTGTACAAGACTGGGCTAAGGGTGAGGGAGTTACATGGGTATTCCATACTCCCTACTATCCTCAACCTAATGGTATTGTAGAAAGGACAAATGCTCTAATTAAGAAGCATGCCATTATATCAAAAGATAACTGGGATAAACGTTTACCACATGCAGTCTTCATTGTGAATAACCGATGGGGTAATTACGGTAGTCCAAAAATCAAAGCATTTTGTCCTAACAAGCCAGTGGAAAATGTCAATCGTCCATCAGATAAATCTCAACACCCTCAACAGTCGTTACACGTGTTACAGGTGGGACAACCAGTAATGGTGAATTTACCCTCGATTGGAGTTGTGCCTATGACCTTATAGAAACCAAATGGGTTGTATGCATGGGAAGCAACTGATGTAAGTGGGAAAACTCATTGCATCAGTGTACGATGGATTCTCCCAGACTTCTGAAATTGCTTTCGCATATAACAGGTTTTCTTACTTTGTAAATATTCAGTGAAGCTGTTGTGTTATTCAGGGGGTGGGTATATGGGTTAAGGTTTAAGATATTATATGTATAATGGTTAAGTATAATCTGTATATTTCGTCTTGTTTTTCGATTTTTGGCCCAATGTGAGCCAGGGGGTGGAGTATGTCATGGAGGGTAGCAAGGTCCTTTGGCAGGCCCCTGTTGTGCATGCTACAGTGTCTCACATTGAAGGCCAAAGCAATTGCAAAACCAAAACAATGTTTCCAGCAGCCGCAGGGCCCCTGAGAATGGTCCTCCCTAGGAAGGATAAAAGGTAAACATTGGCCTTGTTTTGAATTGAGGGGACCTTGGTTCCCATGCCCGCTGGACATCTGTTGGGGGCTGACCCCGGGTGGTCCTGAAGGTTGTTTTGCCTTAGCAATTGTCCAATTGTATAGATTGATTATAATTTTGTACCAATCTGTAGAAATAATGTAAAATCCCCTAAACTACATTTCGTAACACCTTCCCGACAGGAGACAAAAACTAAATGAGGCGGTGGCTGCATCAGGCCTCTGTCATCACTTTGTAAATATCTGCCAATGGTCGGACAACGACGAGCCCTTTATCTTAATCCCGACTGGACACAGTAGAACGGCTGTAAAATTCCTAATTCACACAGGTGCTCAAATTAGTGTTTTAAACTTAGAATTGGCAAAGAGCCTGGGGATATAGGCAGGACTGTTACTGAGGAGGGTGAAGGCAGTGCACAAGTGGGTGAACTGCAGGCCCTCATGTTAGCTGTAGAAAATGGTGCCAAAGCCATCTACACAGACTCCTATGCCACATTTAAGGGAGCTATGGAGTGGATTTGCCAATGGGAGGCAAATCAATGGGAGAATGGCAGCACCAAGGTCTGGAGAGCTGGAGATTGGCAGAGACTGCTGGAGATAGGCTGATCAAGACCCATCAAGGTGGGATGGGTCGAAGGGCACTCTAAGAAGGAAACCCCTGCTGCAAAATGGAATCAGCAGGCTGACTACCTGGCACGTATCCATGTAGTAAGCAGTGGGGAAAAGGATTGGGAGAGATTAGCTGAATGGTTGCACCTTAAAAGGGGACATTCAGGCAAAGCTGATCTCTACTATGAGTGCAGGTCTCGGGGGTGGGCAGTCTCCCTCTCAACATGTGAGACCATTGTTTCAGCCTGTCCACAATGCCAGATAAGGCTGAAGGGCAACCACCCAAACTGTGATAGTTTGAAGCAAGCTAGAATGTTTTGGTGAAAAGAACTAGATAATGGGCTGTGAAAAGGAAAACAATTGTGATGTCAACTTCTCTCATAGTTCCGCTGAGAAGTCTGGGAACAAGAAAGTAAACAATAGATAACATTCTCCATTTTTGTTCTCTCTCTGCTTTGAACTTCAGACCAAGCCACATCTCCTTAACCTCACTGCCACTAACCTTCCTTCTTAACCTCTTGGCTGTCATGGAGAGTAGCAAAAGCTCTCTAAGCTTTTGCTATATTGTGTAGTTTCTAATGCCTCACATTAAAAGCCAGAAGCATCGAAAAACCAAAACAATCTTTCAGTCCCATGGGAAGATTTCTCCCTAGGGTAAGTGAAAGGTAAATACTGGCCATGTTTCCCTTTCACTTGGCCTTGCTTTCCAGACAACAGGGTATTGTTTTGGTTAGTAGAAACGACTATCTTAGGCCTGCCCAGCACCTGCAGGTGGGCTGGCCTGAGGAGTGGTCTTTATATTGTTTAGGTAATGTTGTCCAATTGTATAAGTTGCTTACTGTTTTTTGCCAATGTATGTGAACAACGTAAAAGTGGTCCGAACTAGTGGGCAAGTCCTATTTGAACATTATAAAAATGGTGGACAGGCCAGGATCGGCGGCCCTTCTGGGTTTTTCCAGCCTTTCTGGACCTCACCCTCGTCTTGTCCTTCCTCGGACTTCTAACGACAACAAACTGCTTGCCGATCTAGCCTCGCCTCGGGCGGACACGCCGAGCCGCAGAGGCTGGGAGCCTGCACATACCTGGACCCTCACCGGGAGAAAGGGACTCCCTACCAAGCTACAGACTGTGAGTAGCTGACGAACTGTTAACTCAAACCCCAGAGACTCAAAAGAACTCTCTTTAAACATCATAGACTCTTTAATTTGCCATTCTCTGAAATGTTATTTCGACCTCGATCAAAAGAATTCACAGTGGTGGTGTAGTTTCGGGAAGAGGGAATTCGCGTTTTTGCAATAAATCACTGATAAAATAGTCAACGCCTCGCGTATTTCCCCCATAAACTCTGCCGCGAAACTGCGTTCCACGACAACCTTTATTCCTTTCTCGGGATTTGGGGTAAGGTTGAGAGGGCAAGAGGAGGTGTTGGGGTGGTTTGAGAACCCCTCCTGGGGACTCAGGTTTCTGGGAGGGGAGTTGTGCTTCTGTATTGTTTATCCTTTGTATATTTCTGTATATAACTGTATATACTGTAAATAGCTGCTTGTATATTGTGCTGCTGTAAAATAAATAGCTTCATTTATATTCCCGGAGGCTTTCTGAGTTAGCTGGGGCAATTACAAAAGTGTGGGGGGGGCGGGTAATAGCCCAAACCATCACACAAACCTTGCACCAGCCCAACATATCCACCAGGACAAAAGTCTCTGGAACACCTGGCAGGTGGATTATGTGGGGCCCCTCAAGCCATCACGTGGTAAAACGTACATACTGGTTGGCGTAGAAGTGGTCTCTGGTCTAACCATGGCCACTGCCACCAGTGCAGCCTCGGGAGCTCAAATCATTGAGACGCTCAAACACTGGTTCGGCATCTTGCCAATGCCTGAGTGCATCCAGAGCGACAATGGATTGCACTTCACTGCAACCTCAGTGCAAGACTGGGCACGTAGTGAAGGTGTGAAATGGGTGTTTCATACCCCATATTACCCCCAGGCAAATGGCATTGTAGAGAGGGCAAATGGCCTGATAAAAAGACATGCAAATGTGTCTAAAGGTGGCTGGGACTCGCGTTTGGCCCAAGCAGTCTTAACAGTCAATAATCATTGGGGAAGCTATGGAAGCCCCAAGATTAAGGCCTTCTGCCCAGCTGAGCCAGTAGTGGACAGTGACCTTGTGCCAGGGGGAATTAAAGATAAATCCCTGTCCCAGATGCAAGTGGGCCGACCTGTGCTCATCAGACTACCCTCTATAGGGGTGGTGCCAATGACACTGGGTAAACCCAGAGGCTTATATGCCTGGGAAACCCTAGATGCAAATGGGAAAGGTCACCGGATCAGTGCACGGTGGATTGTCCCCAATTATTAATTGTCAAGCCCGGCCTTTACAGGCCAAGGCAGGTTTTGTTTCCCTACAGGTTAAGGTCAAAGCCAAGGGCCAGTTCCTGACCAGCACCTGGGAAAGGGAGAACCAGCTACACCAGAGATGGAGGCATATCACTGGGGTGGCCAGTGGATGATGGCATCAGGACCCACAGACTGTGACCTCCAGCCATGGACTCAGAGCATCTAAGGCTCTGCCATGAACTTTGTTGCTCTACCAGGAACAGAGCAATTATTCAAACTGACTGTGTAGCTTTATTTAATACTGTTTGGGCTATTGTTAAGCCTTGTTAAGTATTGTTAAATATTGTTGGGGCAATTAATGTGTTGTTATATATTGTTAATGTTGGAAAAGGCTAAGCTATATATATATTAATAGGTTACTAAATTGCAAGGGGGTCACCTACCACTCTCAATTTTCTAGACAAAGATGCTCATTACCACCGGGGTGGGATTGTCCTGGAGTCCTGTATACCCCTAAATTCCTCTCCCTCCGTGGCTTGAAATGGGAGAGGGAAAGCTGCCTGGTTCCCTCCCCCCTCACCTGCCCTGCAGGCGTGAAGGGGGAGAGCAAAGGGTCCTGCCCGCACGAGGGGTTCCCCGTGCAGTACCCGCGCTGGAATCGGGCTGGGATTGGCTGTGCGCTTTCGTGCCTAAGGAAGTGGTAACTTTGCTCTTTGTCTAGAGAGGGTATAAATATTGGGGGCTTCCTGCCTTTGGGGGTTCCCGCCTTGGAGTTCGTTCCTGCCTGAGAGTTCTCCCCCCCCCTCTCACCTGGCCTGGATACAGAAAGAGCTTCAAGGACTGCTTCACCCATTGACACCCTTTGTAAGCCTAATGACCCTTAACGATCCACCTGCAGCTGCTGAAAGGGAACGAGAGGGACAAGCCGCGCGATGGCGTCAGCCTGATCGTGAGTTATTTTGGCTCAGCTTTATTAGTTAGAAAACTGCTATTAATTAATAGCTAAAGCCTTTTCCAACTTCTGGCTTCCAAAATAGTCAGATTATCGATGACATCCCTGTAGATATTCTCGAGGCTACTGAATCTGGTAATTAAAACTAAATTAATTTCTGTATATATAGTTTTGGGGGCGGGTTTTTGGGAAAATAAAACAACTCTATTTTTGTATAAAAATTCCTGACTCGGCCACATTAATTCCCTGCCTCCATAACAAACGTACTTAATTTCATTAGTCATAAAATTATATTTGGTAAAAGGTGCTTTGGTTTTGTGCCGTTTTCTGATTTTTTTGGCAAGAACTGAAAATCAACATCATTATATTACATGTCATTTTATGTATTATGTTTTTCTATTTATGTACTTCTTAAGGAAAAAGAACCTTTCATATGCTGTACAGGCTTTCTACCATCTTTTGCTCACTTCAATTTTGCCTCCATTTGTACCAGTACTACACAAAATATTCATCCATATCTGCATTTTTTAGAAAAAAAACAAACAAACTTACTTTTTTTCAGAAGATATCCTTTTTTGACAATATTTTTATAAAAAGCTTCCTTTGTTTTGTGACGTATCGTATTGTAGATGTTTTTTCCATCCACTGTATCATTGACCACTTGTTCTTGATGCTGGTAAACAAGGAAGAAAACAACATTTTTAAAATCTCAGAAATCACCATGAAACAATGGCACTATGAATCTACAAGTGAAATTTTATTGAATGTTACCAATTATTTATTATTGTTCTCTCATGTGTCTTAATAAGCTAATATAATTTAATACAATACTTTGCCAGAAATGTGACTGTTTCTTGTAGAATGAATAGGTCAGAATTATGAGTTTAAGTACTGACCAATTTTCACAAAGTAACATCTTTATTATTTTAATACTAAATAGAAAGCAGCATCTTTCACAGTGATCTATGCAAAATTTACGCAAGTCCTTAAAGGTTATTTGGCTTCTAACTGTCATCTACCAAAGCTTTTGGGACTAAATTAAAGACAAACCAACAAGAATTATGCATATCACAACTGAAGCTGAATGATTAATACACAGAGTTGCACAATCTCTCACTAATCTTATTAACACTCATTGTGGGATTAATGTAACAGTGGTCAGTCAGTGGACCAGCTGCAACACAAGCCCTTGGCCAAACTATCTGAGTCAGAGTGGACCTGAACATTGTGCAAGAGGAAAGAATGAGAATTTGCATATCAGAAGAAGCAAGGAGACAGGTCCTTTGCTACCTGATGAATAGGCCAAGGCTGTCCTTCTTATCTGATGAATATGCTAACTGTTGCTCCACGGGAAGCAGATGTGGCAGACAAGAATTTAGATTGGAAGAAGAGACGGTTTTGCATGTGATAAAATGACTATTCAATATGTAAAAATGTTAAGCCTTCTGATACCTACTGACAAAGTATATAAGTCCCGTATGTTGCCTAAAAAAGTCAGAACTTAGCTTGCATCAAGCTGTCTCCCCGTCCCTTCGTCGCAGCAACTCATGCCCTGAGTGTTATTTTAATAAAAATTGTAGGAGAAAGTAAAAATAAGAAATAGAAAAAGGATAAATTTACATGGAAAAGTAAGATCAGAAGTAAATACCAAGCTGAAATGGCAAAAAACCAAGCAAGTTTGACCTTATTGAGTCAGCTGATCAGCAAAAGTTCTTTAGCCGTAAGAAAACATGAGAAGACTATCAAGCAGTGAGAACAGTATTGAGATGAAGTGATATATATACTATCTCCACATTAAGTGCTCTACTTTTCTCCCTCCCTATACATGCATCTTTAAGATTTATGCTTTTGGCCAACACATCAAAGGCAAGATTTCCATATTAGGACTTACAGGACTTGAAAATGGAAGCAATACTGAAATTTAAATGATGTACAAAACAGATTCAGTGAAATGTGCTTTAAAGTAAATTTCAAATTAGAAACAGGAAGACTGAAACAAATAATAAGCAAGATTTCTAAAATTCTTTTTCTTCAGAAATAGACCATGGCAATATGTGGGAGAACACACAACCAAATGTAATTACACCACTAACAACTTAAAAAAAGACAACAAAAACACCAAAGGAAAGTCACAGTTATATCTGAATAACGTAAAATAATTTGATAAAGTCTCACTTGGAAAATTAGTCAACTCAAAGACAGTTATTGATACAAGAACAATAAGTGGATATACAAAGTTTCTAAATGAAGATGATTGCTATGATTAAAAAAGAATTATGGAGAACAAGGAAAGTTAATAGGTGAAGCTTTTCAAGGATCAGTCTCAGAATTCAAGTTTCAACTGTATTAAAGAGCGGGAATTAATGGCAGCAGTCAGCTGGGAAGGATTGATGACAAGCCAATCATCAATAAAGGAATGACTATAAGAATAATAAGGCATAAGTCTAGTAATACAACATAGGGAGGCACTTCAACAAAACCTACACCTTGGACTTTAGGAGGGCAAACTTCAATTTGCTCAAGGAACTTATTTCCAATGTCCCCTGGGCAGCAGTCCTCGAGAACAAAGGGGTCCAGGATGGTTGGACCTACTTTAAACAGGAGCTCTTGAAGGCACAGGAACTGGCAGTTCCCACGTGCCGAAAGATGAGCCGCAGGGGGAGGCGACCAGCCTGGATGAGCAAAGAGGTCCTGAAGGAAGTGGGGGAGAAAAAGAGGGTGTATCGCCTCTGGAAGGAGGGGAAGGCTTCTCCTGATGTGTTTAAGGAGGTAGCCAGACTATGTAGGAGAAAAATTAGAGAGGCTAAGGCTCAGCTAGAACTTAGGCTGGCCACTTCCGTGAAAGATAACAAAAAACACTTTTATAAATTTATCAATGCTAAAAGGAAGGGCAAGAAGAGCCTCCACTCCTTACTGGACCAGGAGGGGAACACTATAACTGATGATGAAGCAAAGGCAGAGGTCCTGAATGCCTTCTTCGCCTCAGTTTTCAACAGTAAGGAGGGAGGAGTTCAGGGCAAGTGGCCTCTTGAACTGGGGGATGGGGTCAGGGAGCGGTGTGTTACCCTGGAAATTCATGAAGAATTAGTTCAGGACCTGCTGTGTCATCTGGACACCCACAAGTCCATGGGACCAGATGGGATCCATCCCAGGGTGCTGAGAGAGCTGGCAGCTGAGCTGGCCAAGCCACTCTCCATCATTTTCCAGCAGTCCTGGCTCACCAGTGAGGTCCCAGGAGACTGGAAAATGGCCAACGTGGTCCCCATCCACAAAAAGGGTCGGATGGAGGAACCTGGGAACTACAGACCCGTCAGCCTGACCTCAGTGCCAGGGAAACTGATGGAGCAGGTTCTCTTGGGGCCAATAACTGCGCACCTGAGGGATGGCAAAGATCTCAGGTCCAGCCAGCATGGGTTTAGGAAGGGCAGATCCTGCCTTTCTAACCTGATCTCCTTCTATGATCAGGTGACCCGCTTGGTGGATGTGGGGAGGCCTGTGGATGTGGTCTATCTGGACTTCAGCAAGGCCTTTGACACTGTCCCCCACAGCAAACTGCTGGCTAAGCTGTCAGCCCATGGCTTGGATGGTAACACTCTGTGCTGGGTTAGGAACTGGCTGGAGGGCCGGACCCAGAGAGTGGTGGTGAATGGTGCCACATCCAGCTGGCGGCCAGTCACTAGTGGTGTCCCTCAGGGATCTGTGCTGGGCCCCATCCTCTTTAACATCTTCATAGATGATCTGGATGAGGGCATGGAGTCAGTCATCAGCAAGTTTGCAGATGACACTAAGCTGGGGGCAGATGTGACTGAGTTGGAGGGCAGAAGGGCTCTGCAGCGGGACCTTGACCGCCTGCACAGATGGGCAGAGGCCAATGGGATGGCATTCAATAGCTCGAAGTGCAGGGTGCTGCACTTTGGCCACAACAACCCCATGCAGAGATACAGGCTGGGGTCGGAGTGGCTGGAGATCAGCCAGACAGAGAGGGATCTGGGGGTACTGATTGATACCCACCTGAACATGAGCCAGCAGTGTGCCCAGGTGGCCAAGAGAGCCAGTGGCATCCTGGCCTGCATCAGGAATGGTGTGGTCAGCAGGAGCAGGGAGGTCATTCTGCCCCTGTACTCTGCACTGGTCAGACCACACCTCGAGTACTGTGTTCAGTTCTGGGCCCCCCAGTTTAGGAAGGACACTGAGATGCTCGAGCGTGTCCAGAGAAGGGCGACGAGGCTGGTGAGAGGCCTCGAGCACAAGCCCTGTGAGGAGAGGCTGAGGGAGCTGGGGTTGTTTAGCCTGGAGAAGAGGAGGCTCAGGGGTGACCTTATTGCTGTCTACAACTACCTGAAGGGTGGTTGTGGCCAGGGGGAGGTTGCTCTCTTCTCTCAGGTGGCCAGCTCCAGAACAAGAGGACACAGCCTCAGGCTGCGCCAGGGGAAATTTCGGCTCGAGGTGAGGAGAAAGTTCTTCACTGAGAGAGTCATTGGGCACTGGAATGGGCTGCCTGGGGGGGTGGTGGAGTCGTCGTCCCTGGGGCAGTTCAAGGCAAGGTTGGATGTGGCACTTGGTGCCATGGTCTAGCCTTGGGCACTGTGGTAAAGGGTTGGACTTGATGATCTGTGAGGTCTCTTCCAACCTTGGTGATACTGTGATACTGTGATACTGTAAAACTTGCACTTGTTGATACTTACCAATAGAAAACAATATAACACAATGTGACTATGATAACAATGCAGATAATATTCTAGAATATGTCTGGTTAAGTGCTCTGACAGACAAAAATAATTATTAATGACATGGTGTTCAGAGATGTTCTGGTTAATTACATTCAAGAAACACAAACTCACAATGGAATCAATAGTAGAAAGACAAATAAAAGTTTGTTAGGAAGAGACAGAGTGGCCAGGAAGAAAGGGACCTCGGGGTTCTGGCAGATAGTAGGCTGAACATGAGCCAGCAGTGTGCCCAGGTGGCCAAGAGAGCCAATGGCATCCCGGCCTGTATGAGGAACAGTGTGGCCAGTAGGACAAGGGAGGTTATTCTTCCCCTGTACTCAGCACTGGTCAGGCCACACCGTGAGTACTGTGTCCAGTTCTGGGCTCCTCAATTCAAGAGGGATGTTGAGATACTAGAACATGTTCAGAGAAGGGCAGCGAAGCTGGTGAGAGGCCTGGAACACAAGCCCTATGAGGAGAGGCTGAGGGAGCTGGGGTTGTTTAGCCTGGAGTAGAGAAGACTCAGCAGTTGTGCCAGGGGAGGTATAGGCTGGATGTTAGGAGGAAGTTCTTCACACAGGTGGTGGAGTCACCATCCCTGGAGGTGTTCAAGAAAAGACTGGATGAGGCACTTAGTGCCATGGTCTAGTTGATTGGATAGGGCTGGGTGATAAGTTGGACTGGATGATCTTGGAGGTCAGCATGGCAGAAAAGACAAGCACCCCAAACTCAGAAACCAGAAGCAACTGGAGCAGGAAGCCTCTCATGTTACAGTCTGAACTGTATCAAGCCCCATGATACTTTGTTCTAGCCAGCACGTTCATTTTGAAGCTGGCGTGACACATCAGCGGATTCAACTTAACCCCTGACAGTCTGCTATAGGGAAGATCCTTCAGCCCCTGATCATCTTTGTGGCCTTCCTCTAGACCTATTTATGCACATTCATTTCTTTCTTATTTTAGGGCCCCCAAAGCTGGACACCACTCCAGATGGGGGTCTCATGAGAGTGAAGTAGAGGGGGAGAATTGTCTCCCTTGTCCTGCTGCCCACACTTCTTTTGATGCAGCCTAGGATACTATTTGCTTTCTGGACTGTGAGTACGTATTACCTCTGTCTCTCCTTACAGGCAGTCTGTATTAGTGCCACAGCTTGTATTTGAAGTTGATATTTGAGAATATGCAGCTGGAGGGGAAAAAATGTCACTGTGCCACACGTAATACTGCTGTAGCACTGGGAAACAAGCTTACTGTGGCAAGACATAGACTTGACACCCTCTTTCTGGGGTTCAGCTGAGAGAGAATAGCCAGCTGAATTAGCTAATGAGTATTCAATACCATGCAGATGTCATGCCAGCTTCAAAATGAAAGTGCTGTCTGGAATAAACTATCATAGGGATTGAAGTTCAGATTGTAAATTGGGAGGCTTCCAGTTCTGGTTGCTGCTTTCAATTTCTGGGTAGGGACGGTGTTGTGGGTTGGATTTGCACACCAACAAATTGGAAATTTACCCCCTAGAGGAAATTTACCACACTTACTCAGAATTTTGGAAGTGAAATTAAATTATGTTTACAAAAGTGGACTAAAAGTAAAAGTATGAAAAGCAATAAACGTGTATAAGGTATATTTATACATGTATAAGGTATATCTTCCTGGAGAAGAGGAGGCTCAGGGGTGACCTCATTGTTGCCTACAACTACCTGAGGGGAGGTTGTAGCCAGGTGGGGGGTGGCCTCTCCTGCCAGGCAACCACCGGTAGAACAAGGGGACACAGTCTCAAGTTGTGCCAGGGGAAGTATAGGCTGGATGTTAGGAGGAAGTTCTTCACAGAGGGAGTGATTTGCTATTGGAATGGGTTGCCCAGGGAGGTGGTGGAATCACCATCCCTGGGGATGTTAAAGAAAAGACTGGCTGAGGCACTTGGTGCCATGGTCTAGTTGACTGGATAGGGCTGGGTGTTAGGTTGGACTGGATGATCTTGGAGGCCTTTTCCAACCTGGCTGATTCTATGATTTAGTATGTTGCCTGTAATGAGTTGACTAAAGGAGACTACAAGAAACCCCCTTGTATTAATAAAATAGATCTAACAATGGAGTAACTATTTAAGTTGGAACTTCAAGTCAAATTTCTAGTCATTGTGCTGGTTTGAAGAAGGGTAGAATGTTTTGGTGAGAAGAACTAGATCATAGGCTGTGAAAGGAAAACAATGGTGATGTCTACTTCCCTCAGAGTCTTGCTGAAGAAGAAAGGAAAACATTAGATAACACTCTCGTCATTTTGTCTCACTCTGCCTTGGGCTTCTGACTGAGCTGCATCTCCCTAACCTCACCTTCCATTTGGACTAACCCACCTTTCTGTCTATAACTGTATATACTGTAAATAGCTGCTTGTATATTGTGCTAGCTGTAAATAAATATCTTCATTTAAATTCCCAGAGCTGGCTGAGTCTAGTCTGGGTGATTTCTAAAGTGTGGGAGGGTGGGGAACACCCAAACCATCACAGTCATCAAAACAGGAAATAAGTACTCAGAGATGAAGTTTTTACCTTCATTGGAACTGGATCTTTAAGGTAATATCCTTCAACAATCTGTTCTTTTTTATAATGTTCAATGATCTCAGCAACACTGTTCAAATAAAAAAATAAGATTTATAAAGTTAAACCAGTTAGTTTTTAATCTGTATGAGAATTTGGTTTTCCATGCAATCACACTACATTTCTTCACAAATTTATAATAAAAATCACAACCTTGTTTGCAGCAAGGACAATGCATTAATACATTGAAGTCAAGAAAATTCACAGAACTGTATTCATAATGTATTATTGCTAAACTCCACAGAACATTTTCAATCAATTGTTGCCTGTATTGAGTCTGGCTTTATATTAGCAGCCAGAACGTGTTGATAAACCAGTTTTGGCTACTATTGAGCAGTGTTCCCACAGCATCAAGGGTGTCTCTGCAACTCCATTCCTTGAAAGTCTGTAGGCTGGGGGTGTGCAAGAGGTTGGGAAGGGACATAGACAGGACAGCTGACCCAAACTGATCAAAGATAGTGGGTTGAAATTACCCCCAAAATAAATCACTAGACTAGCTCAGATGGTTTAGAAACAAAATGAAGCTATATTTACAAAAGCAAGGTAAAATCTAGAAGTATAAAGTACAATGTATATGTACAAAATATATTTACAAGTATTTACAAGTATTTACAATTCAGAAACAACACAAGGACATCCCTTGAATTGTTCCCCACCCCTCTGGACAAACCCAGAAGGGGCTACTAGCAGCCTCCTTCTCCCCCTCCTTTCCTTCCCAGTACCTCACAGATGCAATATGCCAGAAGGTCAGGAAAGAGGTAAGGGAGTAACACAAAGCAAAATTGCAGAAAGAAGTAGTGAAAAGGAAAAAGGATAGTTTGTACGGCAAACTATATACTAATACAGCAAACAAATGGAATGATACAGACTTTTTATTTTTCTTTTGTATCCAATCCCCTATTTTATTTGCCTTTTACTATTTTTCTACTCAATGTCTCTGAATTTTTCCTATTCATGCATATAAATTAGAACTAGGCTAGAGTCTTAGTTTTAAATTATCACACATATATTCCATATCATATGACATTGTGCTCAGCAATAAAAGCTGGGGGGGGGGCATTTGTCTTTCAGAGCAACTGCTATGCTTACTGAGGCCCCTACTTTCCAGGCAGTGGATGGACATCCTGTGCTGATGCAAAGTAGAAAATGCATCTTTTTAATATTTTTTATTTTCTTTATTAGACTGCTTTTATCTCGACACATAAGTTTTTCATTTTATTTTGTCCCATTGGGAAAGTGGAGTGAGAATCTTAGTGGGCACCTGGTGGACAGCCAAGGTCAACCCACCACAATACCAAATGTACTTCCTTTCCCATATTCAAGTAACACATGTGCATTTCCTAGTTTTCCAATCAGGCTGAAATTTACTATTTTGTTAGTAATAATTTTCAAAGTGTCAGACTAACTAGGAAAGGGGAATGAGAGATACTTGAAACTGCAAAGCAATTTCTTTCTAGGAACACATGTGATGGTTTGGGTGTTCCCCGCCCCCCCCCCCCCCCCCTACTTTTGAAATCACCCAGACTAGACTCAGCCGGCTCTGAAAATTGAATGAAGCTTATTATTTACAGCTTAGCACAATATACAAGCAAATATTTACAGTATATACAGTTATAGACAGAAATATACAAGGTAAAAGTAATACAGAAACACAGCTCCCCTCCCAGAAACCTGAGTCCTCAGGAGGGGCTGCCAACCACCCCTTCACCTTCCCCCTACCCCTCTCAACCTTATCCCAGTCCCAAGGAAGAACGGAGGTTCAGACAGGGGATTAGGAAGCAATGTGGATTAGTCAGAGAAACGGAGGGTGAGGTTAGAGAGAGAGATGCAGCTTGGAGCTCTCCAGCAGGAGAAGCTGAGTGCCTTATCTATGTTTTGATTCTTATCTCAGCAAGCCAATGAGTGAGGTAGACATCGGCCTTGTTTTCCTTCCACAGCCTATGATCTAGTTCTTCTCACCAAAACATTCTAGCTAGTCTCAAAGTAGCACAACACAGGAGTGGGAAATGAAAAAGTTTTGTAATGTAGATTATGCAGGTTATACTTCAAAATCACTGAGCTATCATGTTAAAATACCTACCTGGTCAGTAATGTTCCTACAGGGAAGCTTATTTTCTAATTACCAGAATCAGTTTTAAGTAGTATTTTGAAGGATCAGGAGAAGAGTAGTGACAGACATAAGCTAAAATTCAACATATCTTTGAGTTGTTCTTATTTTTGCAGTAATTGACAGTTACATGGCGATAAAGAGAAGTAACGTTAATATCAAGACAGATGAATCATTCATATACAAAATATCGACCTGAAAATAAAGAACCAAGTAGAGAATAAAAAATATACTTTATGTGTTTTTCTCACTTCATATAAACTGTGTGTACAAATGTAATCAATAAATGGGATAAATCTTTGGTCTATTACAAATGGATAACATTTTGTCCAAAGGAAGGATATAAAATACTATAAAATTATCATAAAAACATGTAAATGAAATAATAGAAAGACATCTTTGTTTGCTTTTTCTCTCTCTCATTCTTCTAAGCTATGAACAAGCATAAGTCTTTTAGGTCAATGAATCTTCCCACAAATGTTTTTATTTTTCAAGTTTGTAAAGTGACTTAAATTTCTTAGTACTGCTAAAAATCAAATAAATTTCAATTTTACATGTTTAACAGCTATTGCCAACACCTTGTGCGTGCAATCAATAATAAAGAAACTTCATATAATTTTTTCCTCATTCATCAATTTGAGAATACTTTGTCAATGTCTCCTCTCCTTCCTTGGTTAAAAAAATGTGTCATCCTTCATCATAAGAAGCAATTGCCTGATTTCTTTCAATGCTGTAAAATGAGCTAAACAATAAACCAAGTTGCATTTGAAAATTTATTTTGGAGTTCGAGTACCACAGACTAGAAATTTATTCCTTGATGAGTGAGTAAAGGTTGTTGTTTTCTTTAGCCCTCTTCTCCCATATAAACTCAACTCAGCCACTGTGTATTGTCTAACCACTAAAGCAGCCCAAATGACTGACCAAGCCAAATATTGCAAACAGAAAGACACCACATGTAGCAGTTTGCGGGAGAATGCGGGCAAGGCCCACACAGACCAGTACAATCAGAGTGATGCCACATGGACTCCACATGATTCAATGTGAATTCTACCAGACATTTATTGATCATTCTGGCTCTCATTATATAGTCTTGAGCACAGAGCACACACCTACACATTAGCATAATTAGGCAAGAACAACCCGGTCTTTTACATACACCATGCCCTGTTTTTCTCATTAACGAGATGTCCACTTATCTATCCCTCCCCCAGATAAGGTAGCCTGCAGCTGTGGGAACCAAGGTCAAAGTTTGCTTGTTATTATTCCTTCTCACATTGCATTCTGTCCCAGGTTGAGGCAATAGGGTTAAAAATATTTTCTGGGGACTAGAAGATTGTTATTCAATCCCATAATTGTGCTATCTCTTTATAGACTGACAACAAGGTCAGTTCGTTCTCCTTTCCTCCTCCTCCTGCCCTGAGTGTTTTGCAGGAGGCAATTTATCGGGAAACACGTAAGCAGTAGGCCTCTTGGATGGCAGAGGTGTGGGGGGGGGAGGGAGGATTGGAGCACTGGGGAGTGTAGATTTAGTTTTTTTGGGGATGGGGGAAACTTCAAGGGGGCTTGCCATGGTAATTGCTCTGTAATGTCTATCGCTGTATTCTCTCTCTAAATATAATTCTGTATTTTCTCTCCAATTTGATTTGAGAGTTTAATCTCTGTCGGGCTCTCTTTAAAAAAAACACGACACATTCCCACAGTTCCCCCTTTTTGTTTTAAAATAAAGGCAGCATTTCTCATCCATTGCAGGGCCCTTGCAAAAGATAACAAACACAACGCCATAAACATTGCTATACAACAAAGACAGCTGTTCCCATCTTTTGCCAATGAGTGGGTCTAAACCCTAGTAACAAAGGTTGACTGGTAGCTCTATTTTGCAGTTGCCTATTCATTACACAGAATTGCTGAAAGCTTGCAAAATACCTAATTCATTATATGTGATCAAGGCCTGTGCACAACTAACTCCTAGCATAGTGTCATTTCAATGCAGCTATCATCCCATGCATGCACACTTCCCGTTGTTTGTTTGTGCTTATAGGCCACAATCATAAGTGTGCTTGATGTCAATAAGGTTAACAACCATATCCCAGTATACATTTCAATTTCTTGTCACAGTATCTGCACAGCCATCTGAGCAAGACTTCTGCTCACTGCCAAAAGAAGACTGGACATAACAAGCTGGTATCCATTGAAGACCTGGAAGCAACAGACAAACACATTCATTCCTTAGGCTAAGAAATTTATTTGCCTTCTCTAGGGTGAATTTCTCTGCATGATGTAACTAGGGAATTTCGGAATTTTCCTTCTTTCTCTTTCCTCCCCCCCCCCTTTTTTTTTTTAATACATTGGTGTTAAATTAGCATAAGCAGGTGCTAAGTATAATATCTGAGCATACAACTGCACGACGGTACCATTCAATAGTTGCAGTGGCCTATCACAAGCCATCTTTTTCAAGTGTGACCTCATTTTATGTATATGCTATAGAAAGCCAGTGCCTAATCTGGCATGCTGCAAGTGAAATCTCAACGTTTATGTGAAAACTGAATCCGATAATCTTTGTTATATTAACTTTGCCAGTGTATCATAACAAGAACCATTACCTCTCCTTTTTTGACATGATCCCTGTCCTATAGTGCTACCTTTGATATAAAACCTAAAAAAAAAATTCTATAGTAACCCTATTATAAACTCTTAGCCTTAACTATACTAATACTAGAAATCATAGAATCACAGAATCAACCAGGTTGGAAGAGACCTCCAAGATCATCCAGTCCAACCTATCAACCAGCCCTATCCAGTCAACTAGACCATGGCACTAAGTGCCTCATCCAGTCTTTTATTGAACACCTCCAGGGATGGTGCCTCCACCAACTCCCTGGGCAGCCCATTCCAATGGGAAATCACTCTCTCTGTGAAGAACTTGAATCGGTTCTGAATACAGAAAAAATAAACCCCAAAGAAAAAAAAAAAGTTACATTCATGGAGCTCCTTTAAAATACCATGGTATCCAGAAAAAAAAACAACTTTTAAGTCAGTCAACCTAAAAGAAAAAATGTTAATCTATCAATTTACTCTGCTAGAATTACTCCTAACTTATTCCAATTATAATATTCTATTACAATTAACAACTACTTAACATCTTATCCAGTAATTTTTAAATTCTAAGATCTATTACAATCAAAAGCTAAAAACATTATCAGGATTTGCATTTGCACGATACTACCACTAAAATACAAAAATGTAACACTGCCACTTTAAGAGTAAAACACTCATTCATCGCTTTATTTATGCCTGCCCATGGTCTGATAACCCAGAACCTTTTATTATGATCCCCACAGGACCAGATAGGACTGCTGTGAAGTACCTAATAGACACGGGTGCACAAATCACTGTGCTCAATGTGCAGCTGGTGAAACGCCTGAGAATCCTACCATCAAGGAAAAAGGTAAAGAAAATGGGTGTCACAGGATGGCCTGACACCTGCCACCTAGCCAAAACAAGGCTGTGGCTACTGGGTGACAAATGGAGCACTATAGTGGAAGTTGTCTTAGGCTCTTATCCAGAGAATATCTTGGGATTTGATGTTCTGGCTAGTAAGAGATGGCATCTTCCTGATGGCACACTGTGGAGCTTTGACTCTTATGGGGTGAGGGCAAAGGGAATGAAATCAGCTCATATTTGCACTTTGCAAAATGCTCCCCCACTGCCAAAGTCACATATCACCTGTGTTGCAAAATATCCATTACCAGCGGCAGCCAGGCAAGGCATTACTGAGGTGATTGCTGACCTGGAGAAAAGAAAAATCATTACAAGGACTCATTCCCCATACAATTCACCTGTCTGGCCAGTCCGCAAACCAGATGGGTGGTGGAGGCTCACCATAGATTTTAGGAAACTTAATAGCAATACCCTTCCTCTCACTGCTGCAGTTCCAAGTTTAACCTCCACAGTGGCAGCAATCCAAGCGGCTTCCCATACCTGGATGGCTACTATGGACGTGAAGGACATGTTCTTCATGGTACTGCTGAGGGAGGAGGACAAGCCACAGTTCGCCTTCACCTGGCAAAGTGTCCAAATTACAGCAGCCTATAAACCCTGACAAGTCACTGCTAGGCCAGCCTTACAAGCCTTCTCTTATTCAGGTGGCTCCTGAAATGACCACAGACTCTGACAAAGCAGGAGTGTGGTTTACAGACGCATCCTCCCAGAGGGTAGGATCTAAATGGCATTACAAAGCCGCATCTCTGGAGATTGGCACAGGCCAAACTATCACCGAGGAGGGTGATGGTAGTGCACAGGTGGGACAACTACCTGCTCTCATGCTGTCAGCAGAGAATGGAGCAGAAACCATCTACACTGATTCCTACTCCACGTTTAAAGGTGCCACCGAGCGGATCTGCCAGTGGGAGGCGAATCAGTGGAAGGTTTCAAATGTAGAAGTTTGGAGGGCTACTGACTGGCAGAGGCTGTTGGAGATAAGCCAATCCAGACCCCTCAAAGTGGGCTGGGTAAAAGGGCACTCCAAAAAGCAAACCCCAGCAGCAACCTGGAACGAGCAGGTGGATTACCTGGCAAAGATAAATATGGTTAGTGATGAAAAGGATGATTGGTGGTGATTAGCTGAATGGTTGCATATTAAAAGAGGCCATTCAGGAAAGTCAGACCTCCATTACGAGTGTAGAGCTAGAGGATGGCCAATTTCTATAGCAGCCTGTGAAGCAATCATCTCAGCCTGTCCACAGTGTAAAATTAGGCTCAAAGCCAATCACCCCAGCCTAGCCCCAGCTCAGCACATTAGAGAAGATAAGACGCTATGGAACACATGGCAGATTGACTATGTGGGTCCACTCAGGCCCTCACATGGAAAGAGGTATATACTGGTGGGGGTGGAAGTAGTTTCAGGCTTGGTTATGGCTACAGCCACCAGTACTGCCACAGGTGCTCAAACCATCGAGGCTCTGAGACAGTGGTTCAGTATCTTGCCAATGCCTGAATGCATCCAAAGCGACAACGGGTCCCACTTCACAGCATCATCCGTGCAAGACTGGGCTAGGGGTGAGGGGGTTAGATAGGTATTCCATACTCCCTACTACTCCCAGGCTAATGGCATTGTGAAGAGGACAAATGCCCTGATCAAAAAACATGCTAATATCTCAAAGGGCAACTGGGATAAACGCCTTTCCCACGCAGTTTTCACCATGAACAACAGGTTGGGGGAGCTACAGCAGTCCAAAAATCAAAGCATTTTGTCCTGCTGAACCAGTGAGGAACACTAACCACACACCAGGTGAATCCAAACAAAACTCTCAGCATTCACTAACCAAGTTACAGGTGGGCCAACCAGTAATAGTGAATTTACCTTCGATCGGAGTTGTGCCCATGACCCTTTTGAAACCAAGAGGGTTATACGTGTGGGAAGCGACAGACATAAATGGGAAAACTCACCACATAAGCGCGCAGTGGATTATTCCAGATTTCTGAAATTGCTTTCACATATAACAGTGAATTTGTTTTCTGCAAATGTTTGAAATGTATAACAAAGTCATTTTGTTATCAGGGGGTGGGCACAAAAGCTGATCTACCTCAACCTTGTTCAAAGTATGGTGTTATATATATATTAGTTATGTACAATCTGTATAATCTAATGTTCAAATGGTTATATGTATAGTTGTTACATTTGTATGGCATGAAACAACCTGCCTAAGGTAATATGGGTGTACACTATTTGCACTCACATTACTTTATCCCTCGATTAATGGCCCATTGGCCAGGGGGTGGTGTGTGGTGGAGGGACACATAGGCCCAAATAGGCTAGTTTACAAGCCTATGCTTGCCCGGACATGTTTTCCCAACAAAACGTGTTTTTCTGTCTAAACCAGGGTAAAACAAATTAAGCGGACAAAGGAGCACAACAAGCCTGGCGCCTTAGAGTCTGGCCTGCCCTGGTTATATAAGGTTGATGTAAACAGGTTGCATAAGCTCACACGCTTAGTGTGTGGACCCACCTGTGCTCTCTCCATATTTGGGGGTACCAGACCTATGGACTCTACCTTATTTGGCATGTTTTGGCCTGCTGCCAGATGCTTATTGGACAGTATTGTGGCCAAAGGACCATCAATCTCGTCCCACATCTTATAAATAGGGCAATTAGTGCTCCTGCCACCCTCCTCTACCCACCTCTCCTAGCCTCTTCGTTGCCTGGGGCCACTACCACTGTTTATGACCCTATCCCACGATACTTTGCATCGGTCCAGTGGGCTATCAACCAAGGCGCTCCCGGCCGGCCGCCGCTCCCAGCCCATCGCCGCTCCAGCTCACCGTTCCCAGCCCGATCAGGCCCATGGAACC
The DNA here is from genome assembly GCF_015220805.1 of Pogoniulus pusillus. Lineage (NCBI taxonomy): Eukaryota > Metazoa > Chordata > Aves > Piciformes > Lybiidae > Pogoniulus > Pogoniulus pusillus. Next base: position 410,687 of record NW_026974536.1, on the reverse strand, counting down.
TTCTCAGACAGCGCGCCCCAATATCCGAACTGAACTATTTAGATCCACGAGGATCAACAACGTGGCTTTCGCTACACATATTTGGGACCACAGAGACTGTGACACCAATTAGTGAGTAACTGAACAATCTCGATTTGAGCAGCTAAGAAATCTCAGTGACTTTGCCAGTGGCACTTTATGCCACAAGACTCTCTACCCAAAACCTTTCCAAACCTCTACCAAATTCCTTAATCCTGCTGTAAATAGACATTCTGTAAAATAATTTCACAAACCGCATACAAAGAATTTGTGTGGGTTAACTGTATATAAGTTTGGGGGAAATTCTCTTTGTATATATTATTAAATTATTTAAAACCTTTCAAAAATTCGGCCTCATATCTTACCCCAAAACGCAGACAAAACCCCCTCACAAAACTAGGCAGGCAAGTTTGAGCCACAGATGCCTCAGGGGATGATAATTGAGTATTTAGCACTTCTATAGCATTCGGTTTATCAGCGGCTGCTAACACAAGTCTCCGGTTGTTAAACGGAAAGGTCTTTATGAGATTATATCTTGCTTCAAAGTGCTCGCTTCCTGTTTCTTTCCCCGTCCTGTCCTTAAAGGCAGGTTGTGCATTTGTCTTGATACTGTTAATTTTACACCAACTTGGCAAATTCCCAGCAAAGTAGAGCCTGGCTGTCCCCACAGTCTCTCCCGGAGAATGACAGCTTTTAGAGGAAGGTCCTGTCCCTGTTCAGGTGCCATATGTAGCAGTTTGTGGGAGAACACAGGCAAGGCCCACACAGACCAGTACGATCAGAGCGATGCCACATGGACTCCACACGATTCAATGTGAGTTATACCAGAGAGACATTTATCGATTGTTCTGGCTCTCATATAGTCTTGATCATAGAGCACACACCTACACATTAGCATAATTAGGCAAGAACAACCCAGTCTTTTACATACACCATGCCTTGTTTTTCTCATTAATGAGATGTCCACTTATGCATCCTTCCCCCAGATAAGGTAGCCTGCAGCTGTGGGAACCAAGGTGTTGCAGAGGGGGACTCTGACACCTACACCAATTGTGGCGGAGGGGAGAAATTAATTAATGTGAGAGGATATTTATAAAAAATATATATATTTATTAACTTTCAATATTCTGAACTCTCTCCACCCCCAACCACTGTATATTAATATTAATAGGATTCTTACATGGTTATGAAGACATTATGGGAATATGTATCAAACATTAACTATTATAACAACTAGCATACATTGAAACTATTAACAGAGAGAGTTTTCCCTGTGGCTTAATGCCGCTTGGGGTCATATACTATTTGCCCAGCAAGAGTGAGCTGAAAGCTGCTCTCTGCTTTATGGCAGAGGTAACAGAAATTACAGAGGCATTCAAGTATTTACTCACAATTCAGATTAATCAATAATCACCCTCCGGAGCTACGTCACAGCCTATTGCAAGTGTCCAATTCTTTAGGGTCTCTGCCTGTGGACTTTAAGGCTGGAATCCTCCGGCATCAGGGGAAATGGCAGTCTCTGACCTTGTGCTGCTGATTTCTGCTGGCTGCTCTCTCCATGGAATTTGTAAGCAGGATCTCAGGTGCAGTGGCAGGATTCTGTGCAGTCTGAGCACAGGTCTAATTCTGGCTTCTCAGGACAATCGAATGCAGACAAGTGGGTCTGCTCCTGGCAACTTGTGGCAATGGCGCACACCAGGTAATCATATAAAGGCAGGCATAAAGCTGCAAGGAAGTACACAGGCAGGCAAACAAGCAATGTGGCAGAGCCGCAAGTAATGTGGGGAAAGCTGCACGTGAGCCTGTGTACCCCTATTTATTAAATGTGGGCTGAGAATTAATGATCTCATTGGCTACTAGAATGACCAATCAGGTTGGCAGTCAGCCAAACCTTACCATACTAGGCAGAAGGCACTTGCCTGGACTATCCCAAATATGGGGATCACATGGGCTTACACCAGGGAAACACGAGCTGGGCGTGTGGGGACTTACACAATCAGGTGTCCTGGGCAACTGACTTTATGGCCCCGGTCTGTTGTGCCCCTTTGTGCTCGTTTACCTCTGGTGCAGGCAGAGAGACATGTCCAGGCAGAACAGGCATAAATGAGCCTATTTTCGGGCCTACAGGCCCTCCACAACACAAGGTTGAAGTTTGCTTGTTATTATTCCTTCTCACATTGTCTTCCCACAACCACACATAATCAAATACACTTGGGAATGAATTTGCAAGTAATCCAAGTTATCTAATGTGTAAAATGTAAAGCATGAAATCAGATTGACCACAAAAAGAATCTACGGAAGAGGGGAAAATAGTTTATAATTCCTTTTAACAATAAAACCTGACTTACACGTGTGCTAGTTTGAAGCAGGCTAGAATGTTTAGGTGAGAAAAACTAGACCATAGGCTGTGAAAAAGGAAAACAATGGTGATGTCTCCTTCCCTCAGAGTCTCGCTGGAGAAGAATGTAAACATTAGATAACACTCTCGCCATTTTTCTCTTTCACTTTCTGGCTGGGCTTTGACTGAGCTGCATCTCCCTAACTTCTCCTGCCACTCACCTTTGCTTCTTAACCTCTTGGCTGAACCTCTATTCTTCCTTAGGACTGGGGTAAGGTTGAGAGAGGCAGGGGGAAGGTGCAGGGGTGGTTGAGAGCCCCTCCTGGGGACTCAGGTTTCTGGGAGGGGAGTTGTGTTTCTGTATTACCTTTTACCTTGTATATTTCTGTCTATAACTGTATATACTGTAAATATCTGCTTGTATATTGTGCTAGCTGTAAATAAATAGCTTCATTTATATTCCCAGAGCCGGCTGAGTCTAGTCTGTGTAACTTCTAAAGTGGGGGGGGGGGGGGGCAGGGAACACCCAAACCATCACAGATGTCTAGGTGGAATTTGTCTCCTCCTGGGCTGGAATTGCCTTGCAGGAGGTGGGCATCTGTTCCTGATGGCAGAAACATGCACCCATTCAGATGATGCAGGGATGGTATCTCTTACCAGATTGGAAATGGATGTTTCAAGATCCTCCTTCAGTTCTTCATGTGATCTTTAATGCCTTCCTTGATGCTATGTTTAATGTCATCTTTCATCCCCTTTATCTCTGTAGTCATAGTCTTTGTAGCAGAGACTGTGGCAGAATGTGACAAGCTGTCCTCTATCTGCCTGAGCTGGTCAGTGAATTCACCAACAGTGATAGACCTTCCATTATCACTCCTTGACAGAAACCTGCTAGCCAAGATGTTAGCATAGGATGAAGGAGGAAGCTTAATAAGCTTCTTCATGAGATCTGTTCCAAGAGGAATGTCATCAGGCTCATGTGTGCCATGATCTCCATAGAGCACTTCCTTCACAGCAAACTCCTTCAGAAGCTTAATTCCCTGCTCAATGGTGTTCCACTTCTTGGCAGCCCATGGCAGATCATCTCGGGAAGGATATCTCATAGCCACAGCCAACAGAAGGCGTGTCCACAAGCTAACCTTTTCAAGAGAACTTGCTAGGTATTTGTCCACTCCACTCTCCTAGGTGAGTGGTCCTAGCTGCTTGGCAGACTTGTCTCCTACCTGCAGGGCATTGGCACCAATAGTACAGCATCTCACCAGGCAGCTTAGGATTGGCTCTCCTGATTCCCTTGAGTATTCCTTTCTAACTTCCCTGACCTCTTTGAGGGGATCATTGGAATTCTCGATGTCATCCTTCTCTTCCTCTTGTTGTTCTGCTTGTCCCTGGCCTAGAAACAGAACTTTCCTAAGAGCACTCTTAAACTCATCAGAACCATCCTCCTTCTTGGCAGCCAACCTCACAGCGCTCCTCTTGTCAGAGTACTGGGACCTAAGTATGTTCACCAATTCTCGAAGACAATATGCCTCCTCTTCCTCCTCTTGTGCGCTAGAAGTCCCCTCTCCGAAGTCCTCTTTTGAATCACTCTTTGTCAAATGTCATGTCTTAGCTTTCGCTTTGGCAGGCGCCAAGATGACCTGCGCTGTGACAAACTTCGACGAGTCCACTGGCGGGTTTGAGTTTTTGGGTATCTGGCCTGAGGACTGTGAGTTCAAATCTGCCTTAGAGCTAGGGTTTTTATCTGCTGCCTGGGTATCTTCCCCAGAATCTAGGGGAGGTGGTGTAGTGGTGGCCACCCCTTGCTTTGTCCCCGAGTTATCATTTTTTGGGTTGGATCGCCTATTTGTTTATGTTTTGTATGGGACACTGGCCCCTTCTTTTTGCTTCTTAAAGGCATCACATTCAAATTTTTCTTACATAATGCCAAAATGAATATGAAAATCAAAATTACAGGACCTAAAATCACACACGACAGAAATACCACAGTCTGACGTGAATAACATTCAGAATAAGAGTCAGCCACCTCAGTTTTAGGTAAGATAACTCTCATGAGGGGTGTAGATAAAGCAGAAGAAGTAGCACTTCCATTTTCTGTAATGTTACTGGTGAATGCCCCTGTAATATTACTGGTAAAAGACTCAGTGACATTAAATCCAATATAACCAAGGATAAAATCCCCCCAACTCCAAAAAATGGATGCAAGTTTAGCTGTGATCTTCTTCAAAATTAGATTAAACAGTAAGTAACCAACTTGGGCCTTGATCCAATTATAAACAAGAAAACATAAGATAGGCCACACAATAGCCCCCACTAAGTAAAATATCTTCATTAGCTTCATTCTGATTCCCAGAGTTAATTAACAATCACTCAAAATCAATTTGCCCCACGCTGGAGTTATAATTCTGTATATAACTGTATATACTGTAAATAGCTGCTTGTATATTGTGCTAGCTGTAAATAGATAGCTTCATTCATATTTCCAGAGCCGAATGAGTCTAGTCTGGGTGATTTCTAAAGTGGGGGGGGGGGGGGTGTCCTGGAGTCCTGTACCCCTAAATTCCTCTCCTGCCTGGACTTCGGGGGGAAAGGGGAAAAGCCACCTAGTTTTCCCCCCCCCTCGCCTGCCCTGCAGCCGTGAAGGGGGGGAGGACTGCCCTGTGAAGGGGGCGACTGCCCCGTGAGTTCCCACGCTGGAGCCAGGCTGGGATTGGCCGTGCGCTTTCGCGCCTAAGGTGTGGTAACTCTGCCCTTTGTCTAGCGAAGATTATAAATACTGGGGGTCTTCCCGCCTTTGGGGTTCCCGCTTTGGATTTTGCCCGTGCCTGGACGTATGTGTCTGCCTGAGCTCACACACTCTCCTCAGCTGGACTGCAGAGACCTTCAGGAATTTGCTTTCCTACTGACACCTTTGTGTGCCTAACGACCCTTAACGACCCTTAACGATTCCCCTGCAGCTACTGGAGGAGGAACACAGACCGCACGAGCCAGCCTGAGTGAGTTGGCTTAGCTTAATTTAGTAAGAAACCGCTATTAATTAATAGCTGAGGCCTTTTCCAACTTCTGACTTCCAATAAGGTCAGATTATTGATGGTATCCATGTAGATTAATTCTCATGCAACTGAATCTGCTTATCAAACTAAATTAATCTTTGTATATATAGTTGCGGGGGGGGGGGGGGGGTTGGGAAAATAAAAAATAACTATTTTTGATAAATTCCCGACTCGGCCACGTTTTAATTCCTGCCCTCCGCAACAGTATGGCGCAGTGTATGCAGGGTAGTTCAATCATAGAATTTCTACATAAAAAGGGATGCCTAATCACAGGACTTGATTTAATTTGGGCTCAGAAAAATTGTAAAAATCCAGAGAAAATCCTGGAGAAATTAGCTGAGTGCTCAGACCCTGTGATTCCTGAGTCTCCAATGGAGCATTTCTCTGTTGTTCTGGGGTCAGTCGTGACCCAGACTCTGGCCGAATTTGAAAATTATGAAAAAAGAATTCAGGCCTTGGAAAAGGATTTATTAGCAGAAAAAGCTAAGAGCCAAAATATCTGGGAAAACATGCTGGCGCAGACAAAGAGCCTGACCGCGGCACTGACTGCCCAGATGAAAGAAAGGCTTGTAATGCCTGCAGACACTACCTCTTCAGTCTCCGTATCTGAATTTGAATTGAGTGATTCACGGGAATCGGGGAGAAAAGCAGAGAATGACCCGAGGGGCTCTTCGGGGGAGAGGAGTTCCCTGAAACCAGGCAGAAAAGACTCTGCTAATGACTCAGAGAATTCCTCTGCACATGCCTCGGTGTGGCAGAAAGCCTCAAAGCCACGCAGAAAGCACAGGTCCCGACCGGACTCCCCCATGGCTAGCGGCGAAGAGAGCTCCAGTGAGGAGGGCGCCATGGTGCAGAAGCACGTGCTGCCGGTAATAAGGACTCAGTCCGTGAAGGGCAGAAAAGGCGGTGCAGGGACCACCGTTATTAAAAAACAGTTTACAGACGCACAGCTCAGTGACTTACAAGTCAAATATGCGAGAGATCCTGGGGACTCAATCGCTGACTATGTGTATCGAGTGTCCCGAGCCGGTGGGGACCGGGTCCTTCTAGACTCGCAGGAAGCGGCTGGAGACTGGGGGGACGATGTGTTCCTGACACGTGAACCCGAGGGGACACACAGCCTCACCGCCCGGATAGCTTACTGGGCAAGCAGCGTCCGCCCAGCCTACCGGGGGGAGCCGACAGAACTAAAGGTCACCAGCTCCTCTGAGCTCATCACTGCTCTCCGCAGACTTGCCTGTGTCCAGGCTATCTATGATAAGGGAAATTATGATTGCCCGTTTTATGCCCCTGTTGACCCGGAGAGACTGCACCCTATTATGAAGGGTTTGCCAGCAACTCTGCAAATCCAAGTAATGAAGAATGTTGCGAAAATTCAACAGGTGATTGCAAAAAATGCAGAGGACAATGCTAAAGAGCATGTAATGACTTGGGCTGAACTGTTAACCGACTTGAATGCCCACGGGCTGCAGTTTGGGTTTGGGTCTCCTGAAGGAAAAGGGGCTGGGGAGAGACAGTCTCGTGCTTCTCCCCCAAAAAATTCCAGGACTCTGCGCAGGCAAGTCCGGCCAGTGCAGGACTGCCCCCCCCAGGGGGACGGGTCCTACAGGCTTCTCCCCGTGGGGAAGGGGCAGAGACCAACAGAGTGACTGGAGACCCAGAGAAAGGAGCAGTTGGTATCGACAAGCCCTGACTTTAGGGGTACCAAAAACTGTCTTAAAGCAGCTGGCAGATTGGCAGCTGAAGGATTTAGTGCAGTGCCTCCAGAGATCAGCCACAAAGCCCAGAGGCAGCCGCGAGAAGCCCAGGACCAGCGGCAGCAACACGCTCAGCGGTGGCTCCCGGAGCGGCTCGCCCAGAAGCGGCAGCCCCCCCGCTGGGAACTGCAGCTCGTCCCCAGACAGAAAGGTTAACCCTTTCTCATCTCCCACACGGGAGGCAAAACACTGAATTACTGTAATAGTGGCTCAGCAGCTTTTAATGGTCAGCAGTCACGGGGAGAGCTACAGAAGCCCCCAGAATAAAGACCTGCTGCCTAGGTGAGCCACGTGGTCACTGACCACTTGCCCCAGTACAAAGGCCAACCTATAGGGGTAGTGCCAATGGCACGGGGTAAACCCAGAGGCTTATATGCCTGGGAAGCCCTAGATACAAATGGAAAAGGCCACTGGATCAGTGCACGGTGGATTGTCCCCAATTATTAATTGCCAAGCCTGGCCTTTATAGGCCGAGGCAGGTTTTGTCTCCTTACAGGTTAAGGTCGAGGCAGAGGACCAGTTCCTGACCACCTGACCAGCACCTGGGAAAGGGAGAACCAGCTACACGAGAGATGGAGTCATATCGCCGGGGTGGCCAGTGGATGATGGCATCAGGACCCACGGACTGTGACCTCCAGCCATGGACTCAGAGCATCCAAGGCTCTGCCATGAACTTGGTTGCTCTACCAGGAACAGAGCAATTTTCAAATTGACTGTGTAGCTTTATTAATACTGTTTGGGCTATTGTTAAGCCTTGTTAAGTATTGTTAAATATTGTTGGGGCGATTAATGTGTTATATATTGTTAATGTTGGAAAAGGCTAAGCTATATATATATATTAATAGGTTACTAAATTGAAGTGGGATCACCTATCACTCAAGTTCTAGACAAAGATGCTCATTACCACCGGGGTGGGATGTCCTGGAGACCTGTACCCCTAAATTCCTCTCCTGCCCGGACTTCGGGGGGAAAGGGGAAAAGCCGCCTGGTTTCCCCCCCCCCTCGCCTGCCCTGCAGCCGTGAAGGGGGGGAGGACTGCCCCATGAGTTCCCGCGCTGGAGCCAGGCTGGGATTGGGATTGGCCATGCGCTTTCGTGCCTAAGGTGTGGTAACTCTGCCCTTTGTCTAGCGAAGGTTATAAATATTGGGGGTTGTCGGAGGACGGAGACCGGTGCGGTGAGAGATTGGGGCACTGAGAGTTGACTCTGTAGCTTCTGCGCAGCAGTGCGATTTATTAGGGCGATGCAGCGACCTTTATAGCCCCCAAAGGGGGTGTAGACAACTAACTTAGCTCAAGATTGGTACAAGTAGAAGGTACAGATTGGCTCCAGGTTAAGTGTAAGGCAGAGATAGGTTAGCTTACAGTAAACACCTTAAGGATCCCACCCAGGGGGGGCTGGCCAGAGTCAGCCCCCTGGGCTGTGCCCGCCCCAGGGGCCGGCAGATTCCACCCCCTGACAGCTGTGCGTGGGTTGCTCATGGTCCCCAGCTCAGGCCCCTGGGAGCCTCAAGGCTCCAAGGACACTTCTCATCACAGTGTGTGATGTTTACATTTCATGCTCCGCTGCAGGAGAAAGCTTCCCACAATACCCCCGTCTTTTCTTTGAGCAACCCACGTTTGATCTTATGCGAGCTGTGCTTGGTGGGAGCGCAGGTCAATGGTGTTAAAGTGAGGAAAATACATTTGTTAAGAACCTTTTGCTAGTCACAACAATCTGGCAAACCAGCCACCCAAGCTTAGCTAACGATCCCAAATAGCTATTTCTGCAAGCGACAGTGAGTCAAATGTTCAAAAACCCAAAAGTCCAGACGAACATCACAGCTTCTGGAGAGTGCAAGTCTGTCACGTCTTCGTTAGGTCACCGTGGTAGCCGATGTTGTGGGCGAGTGAATTGTCCAGTATCTCCCGCATAGCTTTGAGTTCACTTCATAATTCTCAGAGATCTTGATGTTTCCAGTGCAGTCCTCGGCTATGAGCTGCGTCTGACTATTGTGCTTAAGAACTACAAACCCCCAAATACAATACAAGGGTGCGCCTTAGATGTTACTTTCAGGCAATTCTGCTTAGGCCTTTTCCCACAGCTCTCGATTTGCTTCAAGAATTTGGGGCAGTGTTTTTTCATCCCTTGCAGGGCCCTTGCAAGAGATAAAGAAATCACTTCGCCATCTTATGCCAATTTTAAGTGGGCTTTGGCCTTCACCAAAAGGACCAGACCGAATCTATTCCATTAAGTTACAATCACTGAAGCTCATGAAAATATCCAAATTCATTAGTCAAGATCCAAAACCTTATAATCCAAATACTTATAGCCATCATCTCAATGATTCTCCCAAGATCTTACCACTATTCTGCCATCTGAGCAAGATTTTCTGCTCACTTCATAAAAGGACAGACCAATCATATTCAGGTTGGTATCCACCTTAAGGCCTGTACGGACAAGTGATAGAACATAATACGAGCATATTCAGTACCTAAGCTGACAAATCTACTGATCTTATTTGTGTGATGTGTCCAAAGAAACTGCAGTGTTTCTCCATGCCTTTCTTCTTATCTTTCTAGTTCCTCTTCCACCTCGCCCTTTTTTTTTTTGTTTTGTTTTGTTTCTGAGCAACTATAAAAAAGACAAAATTCTACGACATTTCTATATGTTAAGGAAAAAAAAATCTTATAACTATAATACTGTCTTAACTTATAAGCCTAGTAGAAGAGGAAAAAGGAAAAGAAAAAGGGAGGGGGGGGGAAGTAAAAGAGAATATGGTACCATATCATCCTTAGTATGGGGAAAGTGAGTAGGGACTTATGAATATAAAATATAATGCCTTACCATAGTATATCAGTATAATATCTATCAAGTGCTAATTATACTCTATCATGATTGCCTAAGAATTACTGTGTTATTAATGTTATCTTAGAAATCCAATAGTATTAATAAGCATCACTATCTTATCCAACAAATGTCCAAAGTACAAAATATATTACAATTAAAGTCAAAAATAACGGTAAAGTCCCAGAGTCCGACACAGTCATCAAGACACCAGTCTATATCTCGAGAAACCAAACAGGCTGTGTTTGCTGTCCATCTGGCTGACTCGTCGGGGGGTTGCTGCTATTGCAATTTCCAGGTACAGCCTTGGTCCAGCGTGAAGGAACCCATAAGGGACCTGACTGGGTAGAGACACACATGTACCCTCGTCCCAGATAAATTACGGAGGCTGGACCTCCCCATAGTCCGGTCTTGGGGTCCTTATACATAACTGTCATTTGCACTGGAGGTGCTCCTTTTTGTACCAAACCTGAGTGCACCTCTGCAGGTGGTCCTGGATCATCACCAAAAATACACAGATGGTTAATAACAAAAAGGGCTTTGCTCACGCGTTCAGCTGGGTCGGGTATGTCCTGAAACTTTTCAAGGTAACCTTTTATCACCTGATGGGCACGCTCGATAATAGCTTGGCTCGTGGGTGAATTGGCTATGCCAGTGGTGTGAGTAATGCCCCATTTTTGCACAAACCTCCGAAACTTCTCACTGGTGTACGCAGGGCCATTGTCTGTTCTAATTCTTTCTGGCACACCCATCACCGCAAAGCATCCTGTCAAATGTTTGATAGCGTGAGCAGCTCTCTCTCCTGGCAGCGGCGTTGCCCACATATGTTTGCTATAGGTATCAACAGTGACATGGAGGCAATGCAGTCTGCCAAAGGAGGGAACATGAGTAACGTCCATTTGCCATAATTCTAAGGCCTTGAGTCCTCTGGGATTCACACCCGATCCTAATCCCGGCCCCATATGGCTGCAGACCGGGCAGGAACGTACAATTCCCTTGGCATCGTTGTTAGAGATCTGAAACTGGCGTTTCAGTCCTTTTGCATTCTGATGAAAGGTAGCGTGGGCCTCTCTGGCTAGGGAAAACTGATCAAGTGGGGCATGCCGTCCAGGCAGTGCCACTAGCCTGTCAGCTCTAGCATTGCCTTCCCCCAGACCTATCTCCCACTTATGACTACGAATATGAATAATGCAGTATGGAGCTGTTCTCTGGGCTACAGCTGCATACAGTGAGCATAGTAGTTGGTATAGGCGCTGATTCTTAACCTCTCTGATAGAAGAGTCCTCAATTCTTCGCACCACTCCAGCTACGTACATTGAGTCAGTTACTACATTTAAGGGGGCATCGAGCCAGTTAACTAAAGCCCATACCACTGCGGTTAATTCCAGGGTTTGCAAGGAGTCCGTGGCCGTCCCCTGTTGGGAATCACGTTCGGTGGAGCGCTATGGGAAGATGACTCTTTATTCACCAATATGGTTAGATGGTCAAATCCACTTATGACTTTATGTCCTCGACTGGTGAGAAATTCTTCCACAATTCCCTCTTTTTCTTTTTGAGCAACCCACACCTGGCTAACTACCTTAGTTAAGCTCTTCTTAATGCAAGCAAAGACAATACAAGCGCATAGCAGAATTATTATGAAAATAACAAATAGCCGTAAGCCTTCTCC